>NC_137623.1:29745496-30042996 GCF_963280865.1 Gymnoscopelus braueri
TAAAGCCAGACAAAAAGAGGGGTTTCTGGCAGAGGGAGTCCTCCCCTGTTCTTGGGTGGCATTCAGGTCTCTGTGAACACTTAGCGCATGGCTGAAAACACTGGCAGCCTGCAGTCAATACAGCGGCACTAAAGCAGTAAAGCACTTCCAACTGTAAACAGACACTGACGGAGCTGGACCTGAGCTGAACCTCACATACCCCTCTGAAAATGCAGGAAGTGTGGACTGGAAGGGGGATTAAGTGGAATAGAATAGAATAGAATAGAATAGAATAGGATTAATGTGATATTGGCTAGAATCAATAAGTGATGACTTCTCTGGCAATGATATGACACTGCATTTGGTTACGCTTGAAGTGGCTTGCTCTAATCCATGTAATCAATTTGAGTTCTGGAATGGCACACACAGAGAGACACAGGCACGCACGCACGCACGCACACACGCACGCACACAGAAATAGTGAAAGATAGAATAGAAACATAGAAAGATAGAAAGAAACAAACTGATCCATGGTATAAAAGAGGATAGGAGAGAAGAGAAGAGGAGAGGAGAGGAGAGGAGAGGAGAGGAGAGGAGAGGAGAGGAGAGGAGAGGAGAGGAGAGGAGAGGAGAGGACAGGACTACTGGCCATGAGGAAGAAGAGAAGCCTAATTCTTGATATACTGTATCACTGCTTGAGTATGAATGGACACCATTTCCATGTCCAACTTTATCTAACTGCCGTAATCACAGCTGATTTAATACACTCACTTTACAGAGATCTTCAGATTACTGTAATGTACATAATTCGAGACCTGGCTTCCACACTCTGTGCACACACAGATATTAATGAGTAATTTGTGTGTAAATGTTGTGAGTGACCCTCAGCTGTTCTCAGGACTGTGTGAGTTGCAGCATCTGGAGGGATGTGTTCCCATGTCCCACAGTCAAAACACATGTGCTAGAAGACATTCCCCTGCTGCTGCTGGGAGGGGCGCCTAGGGGCATCTGACAATGACTCACTTGCAGGGGTGGACAGTAACGATTCGAAGTAGGCTACTTGAGTACTGTACTTGAGTAGAGGGGAGGGTAAAGCAGTTTCCCAATCGGTGGGTCAGGACCATTTTGCGGGTCTGTAGGTGGCGCACTGGAGTAACAAAATGCTTTTCACCTTCTGGTGGAAATTTGTTTTTTCTTGCCAAAAAGTGTATTTTAAGTGGAAGGTGGGGGGCTGAGAGTGTTCCCACCAAGGAGAGTAGGCTTTCAACACTTTAAACCCGTCTTTGTTTTGGTGTGTATAGCGAAAGTGTATTCTTTATTTTTACTAAAGTTGAGAGACTGCGCCACCGGCGGTATATGAATAGAATGCCTGAAGAGTCACATAGCGTTAAGGAGTCCTAACGCTATGGACCAGAGCTAGGATGTGAATAAATTTCAATTATTTCAATAGATTTTCAAAAAGATTTGAACAGAAGAAAACTGTTTTTCAGTAAAAAAATTCCATAAATAAAAAACAACAGCTTTTAAAAGTAGTGAAAATAGCAGATCTAGCAGGTCACAACGCATCACGATGCAACGCGTTGTGAGCTTGTAGATCAGCTATTTTCAGTAGTTGTGGTCCCAGGGACTCGGGGAGCGTTTGGGTTTCAAGCTAAAAAGTTTGGGAACCACTGGGGTAGAGGAGACGAGACAAGTCTTAATAAGATAAGACAAGATCAGATGAGAGGAACTGAAGAGAAGGGGAGTTAGTGAGGGATAAGCTGAGGATAGGAGGCCCAGAGCTTGTAGATCGGCTCATTTCACTATATTGGATCCCGGGGAAACACTGGGATATAGGTGAGACATGACGTGACGTGGCGTGGCGTGGCGTGGCGTGGCGTGGCGTGGCGTGGTGTGGCGTGGCGTGGCGAGACGAGATAAGTCGAAGAGAAAGGGAGTTATGTGAGATATACGCGGAGGACAGGAGGCCAAGAGCTCCGAAGAAAGGGAGTGAAAATGAGAGATGAAGAGACAGGGGGTGAATGACTTCATGTCTGGTATGAGGATGGGGGGGGGGGGAGATCAGGAAGTGAATGAGAGGAAGAATGAGAGCGGTTGAGGAGTATCACTCAAACTTTTATAGACTTTTATTTTTTTACATATTTTATTTGTTGTTTACACACGCCCCACTTAAAGACATGCACGCACACACTGGCCAGCACTGCACATGCGTGCACGCTTGGCGCACATGTGTGTACACGTAATACCAGCACACAATTATTATTATAGATGAAAGGAGGCCAAAGCTTGGTTGGATAAAAAGGTGGGAGGATAAGGATGATGAAACATGTTATAAGCCAGCGACCACATGGAGTTGGAAAAACACTAGGAAGCTAATGTATAGATAACAGAAGTGAGGAAGAGAAGATGCCAGGAGCTTAAGAAAAAGAAAGAAAAATGAAAAGCAGAGATGAGAGCATAGAAGAGGGCAAGAGTTGAAGAGAAAGAAAGAGATGAGTAGAATGACGAGAGAAAATGAAGAGGATTGGGACCACTCATTCACTTATTAAACTGACATTTTGTTGTATGTCAGAAAGACGATGGCCACATTCAGGGCAGGAATTTCATGGAGGCCATGAATACCATGGCCACCATGCCCCCTCAGTTAAGCCCTCATGCCCCAGCTTATTTAACCAGTTTTTAGGTACCAGTTTTTGTTGAGAGTCTGAATTCTTATTGGGCAACATCAAGTGAAATAATATGGCAATAGCACTGTGGAAAAATAACACAAACTACCTTGATGGTTGGTGCCAGCAATGTTATGTACATTGTTTCAATATGTGAAAAATGGAAATAACATGTACCAGAGATGTTAACTATATTTCATCTCTCTAATCATCAGGACATCTTTGTGTCTGAAAGAACAAGAATGCAAAGTAGGCTACAGGAGCTGAGAGAAAACCAACAAACTTACTGCAATACTGCCACTATGAAGAAATTAAAAACAGCTATCTGGCTGAAGAAGTGTCTGAAAAAGGTAATTTGAAAGCTGAACTCAATGCAGTGGTTGTGTGGAGAATTAACCTGGCTCTGCTAGATGAAAGAATCTTGCGACACACATTTTGTTTCACAGCCAACTTGCAGGGTGGTAGTGAAACTCAATACCGCCCTCATCTGGCAGGTCAGGTTAGTGGAGAATATCCAATGAGTGCAAACTTTGATTGATTGATTGATTGATTGATTGATTCGTTGAATACTTTATTTAGAAAGACATGGTAAAAGTACATGGAAGTACAATTCACAATACCAGGTCCTCTAAACTGGATCGCTCATAAAAGCACTTGGCTTATTTAAAATGAGATCCCTGTGCACTCAAATCATGATGACATTTAAGAAGACATACAAATATACACTACTATGCAGAACGTCATACAATCAGCTTACAGGTTACTGGTATGAAAAACAAGAAATATGTACAATAGACAGTTTTAGGAGGAGGGGAGGGGGGGGGGATAGGTTAAGACTTTGACAGGGGCCAGTTTGGAATTGCAGCTTCTTTAGGGCAGTTTTGAAAGTGAGTAGGGTTTTACACTCCTTTACTGTGGAAAGTGAACTGACTTTTCACTTTCAATTTGGGTCATGTTATCGTCTACTCAGGCTTTTGGGAGCACCCTGGACAGTTATTAAGATTTTTTGCATCTGCGTGGTCTAAAGTGGGTACAATGCCTTAAAGGTTAATAAATCCTTTCTAGGCTCTTTCATTTGATTAGCTGTGCATTTGATTGGTTCATTTGATTGATTGCAGCCGAGCCAGGGGTCACGCCATGCCAGCTTGGACATTTTCATTTATATTATATTTTTGCCACAGACATACAAAATAAGTGATCAATAATTATTTACCAGAAATACATAATGAACTCCTAATGTGCCATATTGTCTATGCCAATGTGCTACACATTTCGCAATGATAGTATATCTGCATTAACCACTGAGCCACAAAGAAATATAAGCCATTGTTTTAAAAGCCAATCTACAAGCTCATTTCATCATGATGATGTTGAGAGATTGTAGATCTGGTATTTTCGAAACATTTCAGAAATGTTTCTAATTATTTATTTACTTGGCCTATAAATGGGGGTGCCAGGATTAAAGAAGTTACCGATTCTGAAGAAAACCTTAAGACTGCCAGGAGGCTAAGACAGGCATTAAATGTGGCATGATGGAAGTCTATTCCGTATTTGGGATTTCAATAATTGGGTCTTAATAGTGCAGTGCTTCCATCACACATTACATGAGCAAAGGGCCATTTAGGTGCAGAGGTGAATGGGTGAGTGGGCCGTGTCATATGGTTATTGTAGAGATTGCTGGCTTTTCAGAGGACGAGGAAGATAAGGAACAATGGAAAAAGAAATGTCAGAGTCAAAAACATCATGCACCTGTATGTACATGATGAGTGATTAGATAATGATAAAGGGCATGACAGGATTTAAAAGAATACAGTGTCAAAACTACTTTAAAGGGGTAGTTCACCCCCAAAATAACTTTTTTTCTATTGATTACTGACCATCTGGAGCCTTGAATTCATAGATATTTTTTTGTTTTTGTCACATTCCTAAGCCAATAATTTGATTATAATAAATGTGTCCCCATTGATTCCGGTAGGAGACACAAATGCATTTGTGTCTCCTACCGGAATCAATGGGGCTAAATTTATTATAATCAAATAATAAAGGAAGGAATGCGACAAAAACAAAAAAATATCCATGAATTCAAGGCTCCATGGGGTGAGTAATCAATAGAAAAAAAGTTATTTGGGGGGTGAACTACCCCTTTAATTCAAGGGCTCCTAACTTTAATCAGAGGTGAGCAAATTTATAACTATAAGCTGGAGGTCTGATGGTGATTGTGGACCCCCAGGCTGTGGATCAAGGGTTTCCACTGATTATGATTGTGGATGTTATTATAGTTATATATTGTTATTTTTGGACACTTTAAAACACTTTCTCTCAACGGGTAAGATCTTTTTCAACAAAATGTACTTGTCCAGTTCTGCCCTCCTTTGCCCATCCTTCTGAACAGATCTGTTTTTGATCTTTTCCTACAGCTAAATTGTCTGACCACACCACATACAGTATGAATCCATTGTCTTAAATTGTTTCTCCAACAAAGGATTAAACACACATTTTGCTATTGTAACCAGGTAGATCTGTTACTATGGCAGCATCAGCCAGGTGCTCCTCGTTTCAAATTTAGGGTGGGGTTTATTGTCACAGGAGATAAAAGGGCTGAGGCTGCTTTCATTCAGCAGATCCCCTAGCTTGCTGTAAGGTTGGTGTACCTGAGGAGAGGAGGACAAGAGCTGGAAGGCATGGCTTTTCTAAATGTATCGGCATATAGGCCGCCTGGTAAATTAGTAAGTGGCCACTCACCTTTGCAGCTAAAAGTGGCCCTTTTGCTTCTGCAATGTAAGATGGAAGCACTGTCTGTACTGGTAAGGCCCAATTATTGAAATCCCAAACATGGAATATACTTGGACCATGCCACATTTAATGCTTGTCTCAGGACTGCCACCTGCCAGTATACAGTGGATAACTTCCCAGTCTCCAGGTTTTCTAAAGTAAAGTAAAGGCGAGCTAACCAACCTTGCCATTATTCACCTGTTTCCTAGGCTGTGTGTTTTCCACTTCCTGTCGATTTGATCCAATGAAACTGGTCAGATGTAGCCTGACACTCAGCCTGAATTTTCATTTAGTTTCACTCCATTATTAGTCCGGGAGTCATGGGGCTTAATGTGGTTTTGTCGGTTAAAGTTTTTTTCTCAACTCCTTTTTTTTTTTCTTTTTCTCAACTCCTTTTTTTCTCAACTCCTTCCGCTGCGTTCGCAAAAACACCTACTGAGCCCCGTCAGTAGGTCAGTATCTCATCTCCTTAGACCAATCAATAGTCTGATTAAACGTGATAATGTCCCATTCAGTGCATTGACAGCATCCGAAATGTCTCAAATATTTTTATTTTGTTTGGTTAATAAAGACACAAATGTAACTCCATAGGACCCCCCAAGTTTGGGAACCACAGGCCGACTATAACAACAACATAAAAAATAGCAGATCTACAAGCTCATAGTGACGCGCTATGAGCTTGTAGATCTGCTATTTTTTTATAGCTAAGGTATAAAATATATGGTTTAAGTGGTTAAAATGATTGTGACACTATATTATTGCTGGGGACCCCCCTGGGTGTTTCACAAGGGGGAGGGGGCTGTCACTCAGACTCCGAGTGACCAATGGAGAGGTGTCTTACATCTTTCAGTGTAGGACCAGGGGTCATCACCATGCCAGCTTGTGATGGACACTTCATCAATATTTTATTTTTGCCACGGACATAATAAGTGATCAATAATATTACCAGAAACACAAAGGCCTAGCCCTAAATGTATACAGTACTAATGGACTCTTGATGTGCCATAGTGTCTATTCTATTCCACTGCACTACACATTTTAAAACAAGCCAATTCTGGGAGAAAAGCCGATCTACAAGCTCACAACACATCACAGCATGTTGTGAGCTTGTAAATCAGCAATTCACCTGTTTCCTAGGCTGTGTTTTCCACTTCCTGTCGATTTCATTGGATATCATTGGTCATCTGACCTAGCCTGGCTCCACCCCCTGAATCCTTTGCCTAGCATTCAGGGTCTGGTGACGCTTTCGAAGGCGGGTGTTTCTCGGTTGAAAATCTGTACGACGAATCGGGATCGGGACAATCCAGTATGAACCAATGGCGTTGGTTCATAGTGGAGTCCCACTTTGGCCACGCCCCCATCTCAGAACTCCGCTGCATTGAGAGGGCTTTCAGACTGAATATAGTCCGGGAGTCAAAGGGTGATTTTTGGCTGAACGTGGTTGAACTGATTCTTGCTGCTGGGGGTCCCCTCTTAAGGATTCAAGAGGGTGCCCAGTGAAATCCCTTGGGCATTTTTTATTATTAACCCCTTAATGCCCAAAACACTAAAAATTCACCCAAAATAGACTTCTATGGTATTTCATGCAAAATACTTGATCTAAATGCTTAAATCTGGTGTATACAGTGTGTATCCATGTAAGTGGATGTGTACAGTGCATTAGATTTAATATTTATGCATTTTTTAATATTAACCCCTTCCTGCCCAGAACAACATAATCTTTAAACTGTGATATTGTACATGCACAGAAATCAAATCAAATCAAATGCATTAGATCTGCTTTCTACAATAGTGGAACTTGTTTCCTTTTGGATGAATGCACATTAACCCTTTCAGGCCTTCCATCTTGAGCATCCTGCACAAAAATATCTACAGAACATATTCCCCCCCAGGGGAATATGTTCTGTATGTATGTATATATATATATATGCCGTTATATATATGCTATATATGTTATATATGCCGTTATATATGCCGTTTTTATTAATATATTATCAATTAATAACACATTAATAGCACATTAATAGCACAAGATAAACACAATTCCTACATGTGTAACTTGTTCCTGCTTTTACCTAAAACTTTGGGTACCCGTGAGGCAGGCCCGTCCGTCCGTTCGGGCGGGCCTTGAGTTTATTGGTTCCGACCGGAGACGCCCCGTCCCGGGGCCAGAGCCCGAGGGGGGAAAGACCAGAGACGATGAACGCTGTACGCCCGCCGGGCCCAGGATAACACGTAAGGTTTACAAGGCCCACAGGCCCACCGCCCCCCACAGAGAGAGAGCGACGGGGCAGGACCTGAATGACGATTGCGGGATTTTGCGATGGCCGCGAACGGCCACCACAACCATGCCTGGGCTTCGGCTAGGCGCACGGACGCTCCTGTGCGAGTTCAACAAGGCCTTTGGGCCCGAAGCCGGAGGGGAAGGCGGCTCACGACACGGGCGATACCTAGCCCCCCGCGAGGAGGAGCCAGGCGCACCGCGCCACCGCCGACACCCGCCCGGCCGCGGACCGCATATATATAGCATATATATAACGGCATATATATATATATACATACATACAGAACATATTCCCCTGGGGGGGAATATGTTCTGTAGATATTTTTGTGCAGGATGCTCAAGATGGAAGGCCTGAAAGGGTTAATGTGCATTCATCCAAAAGGAAACAAGTTCCACTATTGTAGAAAGCAGATCTAATGCATTTGATTTGATTTGATTTCTGTGCATGTACAATATCACAGTTTAAAGATTATGTTGTTCTGGGCAGGAAGGGGTTAATATTAAAAAATGCATAAATATTAAATCTAATGCACTGTACACATCCACTTACATGGATACACACTGTATACACCAGATTTAAGCATTTAGATCAAGTATTTTGCATGAAATACCATAGAAGTCTATTTTGGGTGAATTTTTAGTGTTTTGGGCATTAAGGGGTTAATAATAAAAAATGCCCAAGGGATTTCACTGGGCACCCTCTTGAATCCTTAAGAGGGGACCCCCAGCAGCAAGAATCAGTTCAACCACGTTCAGCCAAAAATCACCCTTTGACTCCCGGACTATATTCAGTCTGAAAGCCCTCTCAATGCAGCGGAGTTCTGAGATGGGGGCGTGGCCAAAGTGGGACTCAACTATGAACCAACGCCATTGGTTCATACTGGATTGTCCCGATCCCGATTCGTCGTACAGATTTTCAACCGAGAAACACCCGCCTTCGAAAGCGTCACCAGACCCTGAATGCTAGGCAAAGGATTCAGGGGGTGGAGCCAGGCTAGGTCAGATGACCAATGATATCCAATGAAATCGACAGGAAGTGGAAAACACAGCCTAGGAAACAGGTGAATTGCTGATTTACAAGCTCACAACATGCTGTGATGTGTTGTGAGCTTGTAGATCGGCTTTTCTCCCAGAATTGGCTTGTTGTTTGTGGTTCCCAAACTTGGGGGGTCCTATGGAGTTACATTTGTGTCTTTATTAACCAAACAAAATAAAAATATTTGAGACATTGCACTGAATGGGACATTATCACGTTTAATCAGACTATTGATTGGTCTAAGGAGATGAGATACTGACCTACTGACGGGGCTCAGTAGGTGTTTTTGCGAACGCAGCGGAAGGAGGCGCGCGCAAGTGGAGCTTACTATGAAACCGTGCTCGGGTTGTGTCTCTGTGTCTCTGTGTCTCTGTGTGCACTGTGTCTCTGTCTGTGTCTCTGTGTGCACTGCCTGCGTGCAGCTCCTCTGAGATAAGTAAATGTCCAATTTAGACGTACCATACATCAAATGAAAGGTCTTTGAAAACTGAACACACCTGTCAAGGTTGCGTTTAAGCCCGCCCCTTCCCCCGGAAGCCACGCCCCGGAGAAGGCTCCTAAAAACTCCCCATTGAAACCCCATGTTAAATGAAAAGTGCCCGAATCGCTCCGAAACTTTTTCTACCCCCCCTAAGTGGGGGTCTACGAACAAATACTTCGGGCTCGGATTTTGGCTCCGCCCCCCGGAAGTGGGTGAAACAGGCACTTCAAACACTTTGTTGAATTGTTCAAAAACATTAAAAGTTTTTTTTTTGTGAATTTCTATTTTTCTAAGATGCTCATTTTAACGCAGAATTTTTTTGTATTTTTTTTGTATTTCTTTATTGGTTACTTTTTTTAAAATATTTTTTTTCATATTTATTTAAATTTGTTTGCGTTCGCTTCCCGCGTTCGCGCGTCTTACTTGTGTATAAAGTATAGTTTTGGACCGCGACGGGGGTGCGCCATCTTAAGCGAACTTGAGCCACGAGAGGCACCACGAGCAAGCTCGTTGCGGTGCCGAACGTTGCGAAGTTCGCTTGAGCCGACTCAGCGCCGTCCGAGTCATGTACGGATAGGCACAGAATCGTAAATCATGTTTTGGGGTGAGCGTTTGCCCCAACTTTCATCAACCCACAGAATAACGACAAAACACCAATCAATCAATAGTCTGATTAAACGTGATAATGTCCCATTCAGTGCATTGACAGCATCCGAAGTGTTGGTGCTATTGCACATGGTACCTGTACACACAATTGCATCAGGTGAAGACAACAAGACAGCTAAAATAAATGATTTCTATAGCTGCCTCAATTCCGTGAATATAGCAAAATGTGCTTTAAAAAAAAACATGTTTTTTCTTCTTTCTTTATTTAAGACAACGTAGAGTGTATGTGGTGTGGTCAGACAATGAAATGATCAAAATCAACGAAATGCGAGGGACCACAGAGAAAAAATGGGGCAGGAAAAGAGCAAAAACTGAAGGCATGTCATCTGTTCAGATTAGAGGTCATAACCATGTGTAACCCATATGGAATATGGTGTCACTAATTCTGTTGTTATTTTATGGTGTCACAGATGCATGTTGCTGTCACTATAAAGGGTTAACTTGAAATGTACATCAACACCTATACACATGTTGACCAGTAGAGGGCACATCTGCGTTGTTGTCACTCCATTCATTCTTCACTGATCCTCTCTAGAGTGAAGACAGACAGAGAGAGCTCCTGCCTGTTTGTTAAAATATAAAGAATTAAGCTAAAATTCTGGTAAATTCTTAACCAGAGTTGCAGTCTCTGAGCAGTAAACCAAGTGCTGCTTGTGAGAGCCCGGTTCCAGTGACGTTTTACTGTGTTCTGGTTGCTGAGAACTCCAGTAAGTTTGTTCTTTAGCTTAGCCACATGAAGGAAGCCATCTTGCTAACTACAATGAGTGGATTTTGTCAGAACAACAACACATAGTGTTCAGAATTCATACTAAAACCAATTGGAGTAATGTGATGTTGTTGGAGAAAGTTTACAGTTTACATTTTACATTTTGATAACTTTGTATTATTTGTGTTTATCAAAGAGATGTTTTGCTTAAAGTTACTGTGTTCAGCCCAATACAGTAGAACTTTATTCATGTCATGCTGCTAAAAGGGAATACTTGACTCATGTCATGTTGTTAAAAGGGAACAATTTATGCATTTAATTTATTTATTTGATACAGTTAAAAGTGTAATTCATTTTATTTCATGTTGCTTAAAAAGTGATCATTTAAGTTTAAAAAGATAAAAATCCTTTACTGGATGTCATTTATTTCATGCATTTATGATGTCATGTTTGAAAAAGGTGAAGCTGTTAATAATAACAATTAATTTGGTTTTGCCAATTAATACTGGACAAGACCGAGCTGATGTTCCTCCCGGGGAAGGGCTGTCCGCACCGAGACATGGCCATCACCATTGATAATGCTGTGGTGACCTCAACTCGGACTGCGAAGAATCTGGGTGTGACCCTGGACGATCAACTGACGTTCTCGGCAAACATCGCATCAGTGACAAGGTCCTGCAGATTCCTCCTCTACAACATCAGGAGGATTCGCCCCTTCCTCACGGAGAAGGCAGCCCAGGTGCTCATCCAGGCTCTTGTCATCTCCCGCCTGGACTACTGCAACTCCCTCCTTGCTGGTGCTCCGGCATCTGCCATCAGACCTCTGGAGCTTGTTCAGAAAGCTGCGGCTCGTCTGGTGTTCAACCGCCCCAAGTTCTCCCACACAACCATCCTTCTCCGTTCTCTACACTGGCTCCCCGTAGCGGCTCGCATCCAGTTCAAAACCCTGGTGCTAGCCTATAGGGCAGTGAAAGGAACAGCTCCTTCTTACCTCCGGGCTATGGTCGATGCCTACACCCCTGCCCGACCACTTCGGTCTGCCACCTCGGGGCAACTGATTGCCTCGTCACTCAAGGGTCCTTCTGGCCGATCCACACGGTCACGACTCTTTTCTGTTCTGGCCCCACAGTGGTGGAATGAACTTCCCACTGATGTCAGGACAGCAGAGTCACTGCCCATCTTTCGCCGCAGGCTGAAAACCCACCTCTTCAGGAAACACTACCCTTCCTCTCTGCCTGACCTACTTGTTGTTAACTAGTTGTACGAACGCTTGTTTTCTATTGTTGTATTGTTTATTGGATCTTGTTTAGTCGATACACTTATTTGTTTTAGCTCATGCTCATTTGATTTAGCTATTTTGTCTCATCTGTTTAACGAAATAGGTAGCTGATATATTGCACTTTTACCTTAGCGCTAGGTATACTCTTGGTTGCTTGTTTTTGCAGCATAAAGACTTCTGGTGATTAGTAGTTTTCGTTCCCTACCTATGTTGAATACTTATTGTAAGTCGCTTTGGATAAAAGCGTCTGCTAAATGACTGTAATGTAATGTAATGTAATGTAATGTAATGTAATGTAATACTGATGTTCAAGTCTAACAGACTTAAGGAGCACAGTGTGAACTGAACAGTATTCATAATTCATATCCATGAGTAATGGGTTTAAAATGAGTAACTGATTTGATTTCTAAAAGAAAAGTTAATATGGTACCATATGGAAGAGATTTAACAGAAAAAGTGTATTATAACTGATTCTTTCTATTCTGTACTGCTATGTGCAGATTGTTTTTTTGTGATCCTGGTGGAAGTCTGGTTTCAAACCAAGCTGAGTGAGATGGCGAGCTAACCCAGTGAGAAACAGCCTGCAGAAGGAGCGTTTGGATGCAGTGTGGCCAGCTGCATTGGTTCTGAGATTCTGCAGAGTGACTGACTGAACTTGACTGAGCTGACTTAACTGACATACATCAGATTCGCAAGTATTGAACTGAACTGAATCAGGATTCAAAGATTCTCATTCCTTGGATAAGGAATACAGTACACACCAGTGTCTGCTTTACTACCCGGGTAGATCTCATACAAAGACGATTTAAAGGACATTTCTTCCATTTTTATTTTATTCTATCTTTGATTTTCCAAACAAGAGAGCTCTATTTTATTTTATTTTTGGGCGTTAATTTTCAATTTAAAACCATACTGTTTCATGCTTTGTTGTATTTTGTATTTGTGTAATAAATATGCCAGCAGCTGTTCTGTGTTAAAAGTACTGAAGTCTCCTCGTGAGTATTTCACCCATACTGCTCAGAACCTAGAACTAGTCCAGTGGGCCAGCCTCTACTGTACCAGAGTAGGGGCGCTACACATGCAAGCTTGTGATGGACATTTCCATCAATATAATTTTTTTGCCATGGACATGCAAAACGAGTAATCCGTATTACCAGAATCACATAGGTCTAGCCCTAAATATATTGTCATAGTGCCATATAGTGTCTACTCTATTCCACAGCGCTACACATTTTAAAACGAGCCACTTATCAAATAAATATTATTTTAATTAGTTGGGGGGGGGGGGGGGGGCGATCTACAAGCTCACAACACATCACAGCATGTTATGAGCTTGTAGATCAGCAATTTTCTTTTCTTTTTAGCCTATACATGCCCAAAATCTAAAAATGGGATGTCAGGGTTAAAGTGGTTAGCTATACTTCCGCAAACCTGGAGACTGGGAAGTTATACACTGTACGAATACTGGAACAAAGGAAAATGGACTTGAGAGTCAAAACAGGTAATTACAGTACAGTACACAATGAGTGATTCATAGGGCATGGCAGGATTGAAAGTGTGGTATATACAGGACTTAAAGTAGATATTAAACACGAAAATATTAATACCAGGTTGTTTGTTATATCCGTTGGGTTATTAAAAAATAACTAGGCTGATTTCCCACTAAAACCTCACTGCCAGCCAAGAGGGGCTCAGTTTGCCTATAACAAAGGACTAGTCAGTCCTCACATTTACATTGAAAGGTGTGGAGGAGCTTCAGAGACTGAAACACTTTGTTAGGGAAAACAGATGGTGGCCACTAATGCAAATAGTACAAGTATGTATTCCTTTCCTTCACTGATTTCCTAGGGAAGCAGTTGTTGGAAGCCATAAAAGTAGTTTTGTAAGGAACATAAATAAGATATAATAGAGTTGAGTTCAGTAGCGTATGGTGGGTTCTAACGTTGACCAGGCCAGATTCTTAAGTCACAACAATAATGAAATGTGGAGCTATTTCTGGCCTCTCTTTATACTGTTTACCTGGCAAGAGAACCGGTTTGACGGGGAAACCGTTTTTTAATGGCCACTCATTAACAATTCGGCCGAATGCAAATAAGCCCGATTCGAAAACAAAGGCGACTTTCTGTTGGCTACAACAGAATAGGGTGAGAGCTGCTAACGTCGTTATGTTGATTTTTTTCCCCTGGGGGAGCTGGGTTTTACAGACCGGGCCATGGCCTTGTTGGCCCCAATGAGCGTACGCCTCTGGTTGAGTTGTGGTGTTTCAAAGCCAGGGAGAACCTGTTTTTCCCTGACTATGAAAAACCACAGGGCACCAGGCTTAAGAATTTGGCTAATGTAAATGAGTTTAGCCATTTTGTTTGCAACTTTTTCTAAGTAGATTCAGGAGAAACATGACTTCTAATACTAAATAATATCCTTTATTGTTTTCGTTTACCCTTCAAAAGTATTTATAGGAATTAGGTGAATAAAACTTAGATAACTTAAATAGTCATGGAAATTTAATTGGATATCATGCATAAAGTCTATTTTCATTGTAATCATTTTTATTCTGTTTTATTTTATCATTCTGGGTTAACATAACATATTTATATACTGTCTGGACATTTCTTGAAGTACATGAATTTTGGAGTAATGATTGAATTATGAGTTAAGTTATAGCTTTGCAAAATAACTGATGTAAAGATATTGTTATAAAGTCTTGTGCTAATTCATTCCTTTGAAAAACCAGCTGAGGTGAGAGGTGGAGTTGCAGTAGATTAGATGCAGTTTACCTGAAAGTTATTGGCCTGTGAGAAAGTAAAGGCGTGTCTAAGTCCACTGTTAAAGAAATGGAGGTATACCCTACTGTTATGTATAAGAGGTGTGTTTGGTGTAATGTAATTTGCGCTATTCTTATTTGAGTATGGAATGGTTTTGCCTCTATGACAATAAAGACATTGTTATAAACCCACTTCTGCAACTGGAGCTTTGTTCATCATTTTAACATTCAGGAGATAATATTGTTTTCGTTGGATAAACTTTGACCATTTACCACTTTTAAATTGAGTGACTGTCTGTAGGCTATTTACATTTTACTCTGCATGTAATCACGGGTAAACGGGCGGACAACGGGTCCATTATTTGACGGACCGGCCGGTCTGGTTCGTATTTTGAAATAATCACGGGTGACGGGTCGGTCTACGGATCTGATTATTGACGGGCGGGCGCGGGGGACCGTGCAGGACTCTGCCAGAGAGAAAACAGCAAGATGGAAAAATCTAATCCAAATCCTGCATCGACAAAAATTTCTGCTAAAGACCGGGCAAAGCAGTACCCCAATGTCTTGCACGAAAGTAGGGGTAAACTATTCTGCACACCGTGCAACGAAGTGTTGGACCACAGGAGAAAGTCGTCGGTGACGCGCCACTTAGCTAGTGGGAAACATTCGAAAATGCTTTCTGCTGCTGCGGACAAGAAAGTCAAACAACTCACGTTCACAGCTACAAGAAACGAGGTGAGTAGCAGTAGCCTACAAGATTGAAGCTGGTCAGATAACGAACGAGTAAATGAAAACAGCAGAATAAGGCGGAGGTGTGTGTGTGTGTGTGTGTGTGTGTGTGTGTGTGTGTGTGTGTGTGTGTGTGTGCGCGCACACAGTGGAGTAAAAGTATAGTATATTATACAATACTGTTACTGTTACAAGTAAAAGTCTGGAATAAAACATTTACTTGAGTAAAAGTACAAAAGTTTTGGTTTCAAAATGTAGCCTACATAAAAATTACCAAAAGTAGCCTACTCATTGTGCAGAATGTCCCATTGGAGAGCATTAGTTCGGGGGGCTGTACTGTGACGCAAAAAGAAAAGAATTTTTTTTAATGTTATGTAATTTAAACATTACAAAACACAAAAATGAAGTAGGCCTACACTACATAGTAATGCAGTAGCCTATACAAAGGAAAATATATATTAACAGCTTTGAATAAGTTGAGCCTATCAATGAGAAAGATACTGTACACGTGGCTTTATTTATTACATATTGTTTATGACGAGAGAAAAGCTGTGTTTTTCATCAATGCATAATATGGAAATATGGAATATGGCAACATTTTAACACCATAGACAACAAACACAGCATGACTCTGGTGTAGCCTACTGTGCAGAATGAAGTAAAAAGAATAATGAGAATCTGTTATTGAATGCATAAGAGAGCTAAATAACACAAATTCTCCTTAAACCTACACCTTATTCAAAGGAAGACTCAGAGCATAACAAAGGAAACTGTTGATGTGGGATTAAACAAAATAAATCGATATCAGGATTTAAGTGTTTCCATTTTAACTCGGAGACACAATGTGTCTTACTAGGAAAATATTACAAATGGTTGACAAGTTTGTGGTGTTACACTATGAAAGTATATATATTTAAGTACTGAGATAACAGGTAGTTGAAGTCGCGATATTGACGAACGGGAAAGGCTCAGGGTTGTATAGAGTCCGTTGCAGTAGCCTAATCAAGATGGGGAGAGACAAAAGCGTGCATGATTTTTTTCCAGGTCTTGAGAAGTGAGAATTGATTTTATTTTTCCAATGTTGCATAGATGGTAGAGGCATGACTGCGTAACTTTTTTAACATGGAACTCATAGTTCATCTGATTGTCGAAAAAGACACCCAGGTTCTTTGCTGTCTGTTTGCCCTTAGTTACCAGTGGAAAGGGACAGCCGGAATTGCATTATTATAGTTAGAATTAGAATAGTGGTGGCTATTCATAAATGGCAGATCTAAGCTCACTGCCTGCACTAAGTGACGCACGGCGAGCTTGTACATCTTCAATTTTTTATTAAAAAAATTAAGTGTTTGAGAATAATTGAACATTTGTTTGATTGATGTACTTTATTTAGTAAGACATGAGAACAACAGTACATGGAAGTACAAATTCACAATACATCTGCTATTTTTTATTAAAAAAATTAAGTGTTTGAAAATAATTGAATAATTGAACATTTGTTTGATTGATGTACTTTATTTAGTAAGACATGAGAACAACAGTACATGGAAGTACAAATTCACAATACAAGGTCTACTAAACTGGAAGACTCATTAAGCACTGAGCTTGTTAACACAAATCATCTCTTCTGGGGGTCCCTGGCACAAAAAAATCAGAAGGGGGTCCGCGGCCAAATATATATCAATTTGGGGGTCCTTGACAGGAAAGAGTTTGAGAACTACCAATTTAGAAGGCATTGGTAGAATGGCCTTCCCAGTTTAAGTGGTTAATGTGGATATTAATTCACCTGTATCATAGGAGAGCATATTGCAAATGTTTTGATGAATAAATAGATTATTTGCCATTACATTGTTATATAATATGACTTTATGAATTTATGAAATACATAACTAACTAAGACAGTGGTTATATTGTAACAAACCTGATATTTAGAAGTATTTAGAAGTGTTTTTTGTAGTGAGAGTCAGCTTCTCACTACAATTTTCTTTTTAATTCCTATTGAGAATCTGGCTCAATCGGTCCGTCTAAAAACAAGCTAGTTCATAGGCCTGATCACAGTTGTTTATACATCTCATTAATCCCTATACCCCTCTTTGATTAGGGGACTCTGATCCATTACATAACAATTTGAAATAGGTAAAATACCAGTAGATAATTAAAAAAAACCTGTTCATATAAGTACACTCCCTTGACTTTCTGTCATAAACAGGAATGCAGTAATAAATGCAAAATTCAAATTACATGACAAAACAAAACAGAAAACAGTCAAAGAAATAATCAATTAATAATCTTGCACTTCTCTGAATGCACAATCACAGACATAAGACTCAACCCCAAATTTCAAGTTCATGACGTTTATAAAAAACAGCCCAATAGCAGTTCCTCGTTTAACCCCTTGGGGTGTTCTGTCTGTAGATTGTGTATCCAAAGAGCTTCTCTCTTTGTAAGAGAAGCCTATCTCTGTTACCACCTCTCTAAAGGATGTACAGTCTCAATGCCTTGAAACCTCAAAGAACATACCTTGTGTCCTACTGAATTAAAGTGTCTCGCTACCGGGGATTTCTTATCCCTATTTCTAATATTTGATTTGTGTTCACCAATTCTTATTTTCAATTCTCTCTTTGTTTTGCCTACATAACAGAGTCCACATGGACATTTCAACAGGTAGACCACATATCGTTTTGCATGTAATTCTACTCTTGATATTAATCTTTTTGCCAGTGTGAGGGTGCAGCACTGTGTTACCTTTAATCATAGCGTTACATTGAAGACCTGAACATAACAAAATTACCTGTAGGTGGGTCTGACATAAAATGTTTAGGATGTACGTAACAGTCTGCTCTGACCAGTGAGTCTCTTCAATTTTGGGCACGTTTATGTGCAAACATTGGGGGCGTTTTAAACACGTGACCTATAGCCGGATCAGTAGATAGAATGTACCAGTATTTTTGGACAATCTTCTTAACTTCATTACAAATTGGAGAAAAAGTGGTAGACAGGACAATTTTAGACTCTCCTGCCTGTGGAGGTTTAGAAGTCAATAAACTGGTTCTGTTGATGTTACGTACCTTGTGTAAACAATCATTTAAGACCTTTTATTATAGCCTTTGGCATTGAGCAATAATGAATTTTACACCCCTTTGAGTTTTGACCCTACTTTAAAATATTCTCAAGAGACAAATTCTTTTTTAAAGAGGGCTTTTGATGACCAGCTTATATCAAAAAAATAATTTGGCTTTATGCGACAAGAGCATCCTGTACGCCCGGCCTGTATTCTACACTCTCCCTAAAGTACATAAAAGTTTAATTGAACCGGTTCCAGGACGCCCTATTGTGGCAGGGACACAATCTTTGACAGAACCTATGTCACAATATATTGATCTACACATCAAACCGCTGGTATCAATTTTGCCCTCGTTCTTGAAAGACACCACTGATTTTTTGAATAAATTGAATTCTATTCAAGATATTCAAGCGACAGACATTTTCTGCACTATGGATGTTGCTAGTCTTTATACCAATGTTCCCCATAAAGAAGGCCTCGAGTAGCCTGGTAAACCCTCCCTCCGGAAATCTCATTTCCATTTGATTCCACTCCTGAAATAAAATACAAATGAGATTTCTGGAGGGAGGGTTTTCAAATGTTTTGAATCAGAGAGAAGTACAGACTCCCTCGACTGAGTTTTTGGTAAACATGACTGAATTAGTCTTAAACAAAAACAACTTTAAATTTGAGAATGCTTTTTACTTACAGTGTCAAGGGGTGAGTATGGGTAGCCCGTGCTCACCCAACTATGCCAATTTATTCATGGGCAAATTTGAAGAGGATTTTGTGTATCACAATAATCCGTTTCCTCTCTATTTGAAATGTTGGTTTTGATATATTGACGATGTCTTCCTCATATTTTCAGGTACAACGGACCAGCTGGGGGGGTTCCGTTTGTACATAAATTCTAGAATGTCCTCCATAGATTTCACTTTAGAGTTCAGTCGGGAGTCTGTTTCGTTCTTGGATGTAATGGTTAAAATGGACGAACAGGTGTCCACTTCTGTATACAAGAAAAAAACGGATAGAAATAATTACTTGCACTTCTCCAGTTACCACCCACCTGGTTTAAAGAAGGGCCTACCCTATAGCCAGTTACTGAGGGTTAAGAGAATTTGTAGCACAGACACTGCTTTTGAAAAGCAAGCAAAGGATCTAAATCAATGTTTCAATGCCAAAGGCTATAATAATAAGGTCTTAAATGATTGTTTACACAAGGTACGTAACATCAACAGAACCAGTTTATTGACTTCTAAACCTCCACAGGCAGGAGAGTCTAAAATTGTGCTGTCTACCACTTTTTCTCCAATTTGTAATGAAGTTAAGAAGATTGTCCAAAAATACTGGTACATTCTATCTACTGATCCTGCTATAGGTCACGTGTTTAAAACGCCCCCAATGTTTGCACATAAACGTGCCCAAAATTTGAGAGACTCACTGGTCAGAGCAGACTGTTACGTACCTCCTAAACATTTTATGTCAGACCCACCTACAGGTAATTTTCCATGTTCAGGTTGTCTTCAATGTAACGCTATGATTAAAGGTAACACAGTGCTGCACCCTCACACTGGCAAAAAGATTAATATCAAGAGTAGAATTACATGCAAAACGAAATATGTGGTCTACCTGTTGAAATGTCCATGTGGACTCTGCTATGTAGGCAAAACAAAGAGAGAATTGAAAATAAGAATTGGTGAACACAAATCAAATATTAGAAATAGGGATGAGATATCCCCGGTAGCGAGACACTTTAATTCAGTAGGACACGAGGTATGTTCTTTGAGGTTTCAAGGCATTGGGACTGTACCTCCTTTAAAGAGAGGTGGTAACAGAGATAGGCTTCTCTTACAAAGAGAAGCTCTTTGGATACACAATCTACAGACAGAACACCCCAAGGGGTTAAACGAGGAACTGCTATTGGGCTGTTTTTTATAAACGTCATGAATTTGAAATTGGGGTTGAGTCTTATGTCTGTGATTGTGCATTCAGAGAAGTGCAAGATTATTAATTGATTATTTCTTTGACTGTTTTCTGTTTTGTTTTGTCATGTAATTTGAATTTTGCATTTATTACTGCATTCCTGTTTATGACAGAAAGTCAAGGGAGTGTACATATATGAACAGTTTTTTTAAAATTATCTACTGGTATTTTACCTATTTCAAATTGTTATGTAATGGATCAGAGTCCCCTAATCAAAGAGGGGTATAGGGATTAATGAGATGTATAAACAACTGTGATCAGGCCTATGAACTAGCCTGTTTTAGACGGACCGATTTCTGTGTTACACCCCGGTCCCCCTACTTAAATATCCCCAAATGTTTGCATTATCATACACACTGAAGAAGGCTTGATGCCGAAACGCGTCCGTGTGTGCTGTGTTGTCCGTGCTGCATATGAAATAAAAGTACCAGAAGGACTTCGGAGTGCTGGCTATTACTTTATCTACTGTGAATCTTCGTGAGCCGTGCACCTGTAAACCGCTTCATACACTGAGAGTGCTCGTTGTTATTTTCTATTGTGACTTTGTGTTTCCTACCCGATACATTAGCATCTTTCCCCCGGTAATCAATTATTGGCTTAGGAATGCGACAAAAACTAAAAAATGTCCATGAATTCAAGGCTTCATGGGGTGTGTAATTGATTAAAAAAATTGTAGGCCTACTTTTTTAGGTGAACTACTCCTTTAAGGGTGCAGGGATTAAGATTGGTACTACATTCTGACCAATTCATTAATTAGAATGATTTGATTTCTTGTTATGAAAAGTCTTTGTATCTGCCTTATAATTGTGCAGTATTCAATTTAGATATTTGCATGATAAGTTTATTGTAATGTCATGAGACGTTCATATTAGTTCAAAGGCATATTAAAATAATTTAGCTTAACTGATCATAATGTGATGTTTATTTTCTTTTTACCAGCTTGCAAAGCACGTTGGTCTAAGAAGAGACTGACCAACTAGTCATCCTCGACATATTCGCCGTTTTCAATCATTGGCTGTCCTTTAAGCCAATGGGGATACTTTCCCATACTCTGAACGGACGGTCTCGTCCTCCCAAGCTATGGTACTAGACACGCCTCTCGCCTCTATGGCAGTGTTGCCAGATTCTGCGAGAGAAATAAGCAACAGGTCTAAGCCAATGAGGAGCCACTAGCAGTGTTGCCAGATTCTGCGAGACAAATCAGAGAAAACAGAAAGCAAGCTGGTATACATGACTGAGTCATGTCTTGCTTAGATCAGTTTTGGACTTTGAAGAAAAGACCTATTTTGAAATGGCCAAAATGTATATTGTTTTGAAGTGGTTACTGTATGTTTTGTAATAATAATACAAATCTACAAAGTAACCACTGTAAGTCAACGTCACATGAAGGTGTCTTTTATTGGAAAACGAGGTACATTTACAGCAGGGGTGGGCAGCATTTATTTCCAGAGGGCCGTACTGACATCGATAAAGTGAGTGAAGGGCCACACATTTCACAACAATAATCCGTTCCATAGTTTTGGGCACTTGAATGTGGCTTGTTTTCACCAAAAAGCAAAAGAAAGCAGAGAAATTAGTTTTTTATAAATCATATAATATTGAACGAAACCAGCTTCATTTTGTTGTGATTATGTGATTTCTGGTTGTACTCTTCTTGGTTGATCCTGGGATCATTCACAGGCTGCGGAAGAACACACCCTCTATCGTAAACCACTGAAAACAACACATGACGAGAATCTCGTCATTGACGGTCTGAGCCTTGAAGTGAAATGATGAGAAATCTTGTCATTGGCAGTAAATGAGTTAAGACCTTTTAATACCAAATTGTCAAATGTTACTTAAGAAATTAATTAATTGTGAAAATAGCTGAACTAAAAGCTCACAACGCCTCGCACTGCGGCTATTTTCACAATATGTAGCTGTGGCACCGAGTCAAGCTAAATGTAATGCCTACAATTCCAAGTGCTTGTCAGCGTGGGGGGTCCCCAGTTAAAATATGATTATATTGGGGGGTTGCGGCCTGAAACTTATGGGAACCCTTGATGTATTCAAGGGTGATGTATGCTGGAATGTTACTGTATTGTTTATTGGTGCCTCTATTACAAGGTAATGTCGACTTTATTTGTGTTGAGTGGATTGGCCACTAGGGATTTTGTGAACAGTTGGTCAAACTGACCCAATAGACATATGGCACAATATACAGTACATCTAACCAATGAAGGCTCTGTTCCATTTGGTGTAGCAGTGGATCTCAAACTTTTTAATTTCAAGGACCCCCATAACTTTGGTTCCATTTGTATAATCTTAGAGTTACACAGCTGTAAGGGGCCATTTGGAACAACCCTCATAGATATTTGTGGTCCACGATTTTGAGCCATCAGAAATCAACTGTGCTTTGTGTGCTTCCAGGCCCACCCAACTAGAAAGCTATCATGTTTTGATTATAAGAGTTTTCTGCTGCAATCGTAGGAGTTTCTTAGCTCTCATGTCTTGCAGGATATTTTCCTAAGCCTGAACTCAAACACAGTAAAATCCAAAATGTTTTCATTTCACAGATTTTGTCCTTTGCAATTGAAAACATACACTATACGATTATAAAATAATGGTGTTGTGCATCTCAATCTGCATAATATTATTAATATTATTTTGTGAATTGTGTTGTTTTCATTTGCTTTTAACTAATAATATTGAGGCCTTGCCTTTTGCCAGGCAACAATTGTAAATAGTTAAACAAAGGTTAACCAAAGAAAGGGAAAAGGAAAAAAAAGATTATTATCAAAGAATAGAGATAAAGGAGTGCTGCGTGGGTCCGTGATTATACCATAATGGAAACAGGTGCTCTTTGGAGAGGGTTGAATCATATAGGTCAAAAGCATTCCTTTCCTTTATAAACATGCAACAACTGCAGTGCTGAGCACCAGCAGCAGGCTGTCGGTAATGAACCCACACTGACATTGTCAGATCATGATAAAAACTTTAAATGATTATGATGGGTTTTAATGGTTGTAATCCGACTACTATCGGAATCGGATCGGGAAGGAAAAAATGGCATCGGGACATCTCTAGCAAATTGCAAATAGCGCACAATTAACAGAGCAAATCCTAAACCTTCAATGAATTAAGGACATCCAAATAATGCAGAAACTTACTGTTGACTTCTTCTTATTGTTAAGAGCTTGTAGATCGTCTATTTTCAAATGACCAAAATGTATATAGGGCTGAAGTGGGTAATGTATGTTTTGTAATAATAATTAAAATCCACAAAGTAACTAGTAACTAAAGTTTTTAAATAATTGTAATGGAGTAAAAGTAAAATATGTGCCTCTGAGATAGTGGAGTAGAAGTAGCCTACTGAAAATTGAAAATACTCCAGTAAAGTAAAAAATACCTCAAAAATATACTTAATACAGAAGTAACCTATAGTTACTTTACACCACTGGCTTTACCTGATGAAGGTCCAAGCGACTGAAACCTTGTACCTCTAATAAACCTATTGTGGCTGTAAGTGAAGACACTGTGTGCGGGATTCCTCTTTTTGCCTTTATCAAAATATACTTAACCCATTAAGACCTGAGGCCGATTCTACAAATGCCTTCTAAATCGGTAGTTCTGACTCTTTCTATATATGAAAATAGCTGATCTACAAGCTCATTTTGTGGTTAATGTTTGTTTGTTTTGTAATATGTGATGCCCCACTATATTCTACTTGTCATGGAAGTGTCTTGTCTACTAAAGCTAAAAGTATATTGTAAAAATGAAAATACTCTCCAGGAAAGTAAAAGTACCTAAAAATGTTACTTGAGTAGGCCTACAGTACTTGAGTAAATGTACTTTCCACCACTTCCTATTAATGTGATTTACTCTCAACTGCTCCGGTGCCATTTACAGTTTCTGTTGTGTGTACCAGAGTATTGGGAATTCAACATGGGGGGGATTCAATCAGTTTAACCACTTTAACCCTATGTGTACATTGGCCTTTTCTTTTCTTTTAAAGACGATCTACACGCTCACTACGCGTCGTGTATCGCGTATCTTCAAAGAATATTGGAAAAAAATTGGAATATTTTTAAACTAAAATCTTGTATGGGGTCCATGGCACAAAATCTTTTCAGATAGGGGTCTGTGGCCAAATACATTTCAATTTGGGGGTTATTGACATGAAAACGTTTGAGAACCACTTCACTAGAGGACTGGGCATTATTATGAGTGGGCACTGAGAACAGGGCACTTTCACGAAGTGGGGTCACTGGAGAACTGGCTTCTTTTACAAAGTTCTTTATCTTAACTAAAGTAAAATATACCTCGAAATTGTGCTCAAGTACAGTACTTTTAGTAAATTATTAAATAATTTAGTTGCTTAGTGTTTTTAAAAGCAAGTACTCTAGTACTTGAGAGCAACTTTTTAGTTGAGTAATATTTGAGCAGGAGTATCTATACTTTGACACAAGTACTGCAGTTGAGCACTTTGTCCACCACTGCTAATGAGTGCTATCCTGTATGTTTGTTTTGTAGTTTCAGCTCAAGATGGCCAGCAGGGAACCGTCCATCGCAGGTCCATCGCTGTCCACAGCCACGTCAGCAGTGCCAGTGGTATCTAGTCAAATTCCCAGATAAATATAATGAACAAATATATAAATGTGGATACAATATGCATATATACTTTCGTGAAATGCTCAGTTAACACCTGTGTTTACTTTCACATTCAGGCATCTTCCTCTACCTGTAATATTGAGGTTCAAGGTAAAGACCCTCATATATCTTCTCAACAATACAATATCAAAAGTTACTCACTAAGAGCTCTGTTCTAATTGTGCATGTGGTGAAATGGGTTGTATATTTGGGTGTTTTGCAGGATGGGAAAAATGTGGGACTCAGGTCGTAACTTTTCTGGAGTAATAAAAATAGTTTTATTAGAAGAAGTTTACAGAAGTTACAGATTCAATCTGGCTCTGTTACAGTTGTGGACATCATGGGGAACCGGGGGAACAGTGCAAAAGTCCTTTATTGCGAACGCGGAAGGAGGCGCGCCTCCGGCGCGCCTCCGCCGCGCCTCCGCCCAAGTGGAGCTTACTATGCAACTGTGCTTGGGTTGTGTGTGTGTGTGTCTCTGTCCGTGTGTTCACACTCTCATTGGCTCGCGCCCCCATGTGACTCACTTGCGTGCACTGCCTGTAAGCAGCCGCCAGAGTGCGCCAGAGTGCACCACCAGGAATGTAGACGATGCTCTGATTAAAATACACAATAGCCTGCAACATGCCTAAACCAAACACATTTCACAAACTCTTCTGGCGGCCCTGTTCTCACTAATTTCACTGTACCACCCACTTCTCTACAATTGCTCATTCCTTTCAATTCTTCTTATTGTTATTTTCGAGCTGCGTTCGCTTAATAATAATTAGGTCCAGGTCCAGGGAGGGCAATGTTGGCTCATAGTTATCTGATTCTTCTCCTTCTTCGTTGAAGGGGGGATTAATGGTGGGCTCAGGGGAGTGTGGTGTTGCTGTAGGAGTAGGATATTTCATCGTACCTGGCCCTTATATCTACTGTATGACTTCCTCTGCTGCCACTATCCATCCTGAGCTCCTTTTAGTTTGCTGTTGTATGTGCAACATTGGAAGCACATAAGCAAAGGTGTACCTACGCCTCAAAATTGTACTGAAGTACTGTACTTTAGTACATGTACTTAGTTACTTTCCACCACTGGCTGCTGCACAACTCAGGTTTTGATTCCTTTACAGAAAATGTATTAGCTGAGGTGAAGGACATCATGAATGATGTTTATAAGAAACTCAATCATCAGAAGACAGAGCTCAACACATTTCTAAAGTGAGTATACTCCAACTAATGACTCCTTTCCACTACAAAGGGTTAACCCAGAACCTTCCATTTTCAGAGCATGTTTATTTTATTGATCAATCAATCAATTGTGTTCTGGCTTGGATTAATGGAACTAATGTAATATACTTTAAGTTATTGTTCAGCTACGGAGCCCCTGAAGGGACATTACTAGGTAGATTGTTTTAAGGGTAGGTACATTTTTTTAAAGGGTCACTTTATATTTAAAAGCTGGCGGTTTATGTTTTGTGGTATGGGGGAAAAAATCGTAGGTTGGCAGAAAAAAAGAGGAGGCTATTAAAAAAAATGTTAGGGGGTGACATTTTTTTTAAAGGGAAGGAATTTTTTGGGGGGGGTTACATTTTTTTTTAAATAGTTGCTTTATTATTTAAGGGTGTATAAAATAATCTTTTTAGAGAATGACATTTTTGTAAAGAGGGATGTTTTTTTTTATTTAAGGAAAAAAAAAAGTTTTTTTTCCAGTTTTTTTTTTCAAAGTGAGTGTTTTTTTTTCAAAGTCGTGCGCACAACCTTGAAAGTCGTGCGCACGACTTTGAAAAGGTTGTTTCATCTTCAAAGTTTTTTTTTTCAACGGCCGGGAGTCCACGGGGCTCCCCGTGGCGGCCGGTGGTCCACGGGGGTCCCCGTCTCTACACACCCTGGGGTGCGCGGGGGTCCCGGCGGAGTTCCACGGGGGTCCCCATGGACCACTGGAGCTCCCGACACTCAGCTGCCCGACCCGTCCGAAGGGCCACTCTTCTTGGGTACCAGATGGGACGAGTGCCCCCCTCCCAGCTCTGGAGGTGTGCCTCCGAGTACTGCCTCTGAGCACCATCCCTGGATGTTCCATCAGAAAAGTAGAACATTCTTCAAAGTGTCGGGAGCTCCAGTGGTCCGCGGGGACCCCCGTGGAACTCCACCGGGACCCCCGCGGACCCCGGGTCGTGTAGAGACAGGGAGCCCCGTGGACCCCCGGCCGCCATGGGGACCCCCTTGGACCCCTGGCCGAACCACGGGGACCTCGGTGGAACCCTGGCCGCCACCCCCACCACGGGGACCCCTGTGGACCCCCGGCCGTTGAGAAAAAAAACTTTGAAGATGAAACAATACTTAAATACCTAAAAAAAAGAAATGGAAAAAAATCTCCTTTTGAAAGAAAAAAAACACTCACTTTGAAAAAAAAATCTTTGAAACAATTTTTTTTTCTTTGAAAAAAAGTCTAATTTCAAAGTCGTGCGCACGACTTTCAAAAAAATCTTTCCCCTTTTAAAAAAATGTCACCCCCTAAAATTTTTTATAGCCTCCTCTTTTTTTCTGCCAACATATGGATTTTTTCCCCATACCACAAAACATAAACCGCCAGCTTTTTAAAAAAAAGTGACCCTTTAAAAAAATGTACCTACCCTTAAAACAATCTACCTAGTAATGTCCCTTCAGGGGCTCCGTAGTATCACAATGAAAACTCACTTTTCAAGGTTATAAAGAAAAAATATGATACATTTTTAAACATATTTTTTGTTTAGATATTAATGTTCAATTAAATGACAAGGTACATTCAATTAAAAGTTTAAAGTTTTTTTGTCTTAGTTTTTTTGTGTTTTTCGCAACAGGGGAAAATTGGAGAAGAATTGGGAAGATTTGGAGAGCAGCAAAACGGAGCTGGTGGGTGTCTTTGGTAAAACAGGAGCTGGGAAAAGCTCTCTGATAAATGCCATTATCGGTGAGAAGAATCTCCTGCCTTGTGGAGGTGTCGGCAATGCTTGTACCTCAGTCATGATTCAAGTGCAGGCAAATATGACAGACAAAAACTACATAGCAGAGATCGAATTCATCCCAGTAAAGGTAAAAATTAACATGTCCTTTCCTTAGATAAAGCATGATATTATGTTATAAGCATTGGTTGGCAAAGTATACTCACCCCCAGTACTCGAGTCAATAGTATAGATAGCATACTCCTGGTCAAATATTACTCAACTACAAGTGAAAGTTGCTCAGTCAAGTTTGTACTTGAGTTAAAATACTGTACTTGCTTTTAAAAATGGTAACATCTTCATTTGTACAAAATGTTGCAACAGGACTGCAACAGATTTTATTGATTTCTATCTCTCTTTAAAAAAAATAGGAATGGGAAGAGGAGTTGTGGTATTTCAAAAATAAATCTGCCAATGAGGAAGGTGCATGCAACGATGACGACGACGATGACGACGATGACGGCGATGGCGACGATGGTGACGACGACGATGATATTAAGGAAAAGTTCTCAGCACTGTATGGAGAAGAAGGTTTTAAGAACTCTGCAGATGTTGAAGACTACATGACCGACAAGAATTTTAGAGATATTCCAGAATTTCTCCAATCCAAGCCGAAGACACTTATATGTAAAAACGTAAGTTGATTTCTGACCTCAACGCCAGAGTGAAAAATGTTGAGTGTTATGGTTGTACAGTAGATAGATCATCCATCCAATGTGGTTGCATTCGTTCACTGTTAAAAAAAGATATTTTAAAGGATGAATGAATGAATGAAATAATAAATAAATACACAAATACACAAATAAATACATACATTAGTACATAAATGTTCATTCACCTGAATGTGTGTTACAGTCCTCAGCGTTATCTGAAGAAATTGTAAGGTACACAAGGCATGTACCGGAGGAAGACACTCAAGACAGTGACGGAGGAAGACAGTATTGGCCACTTGTGAAGTGTGTTACCATTAAGGTACCAAATGCCAGCAAACTGCTTCAGCGTTTTGCACTTGTGGATCTTCCTGGAACTGGAGACTGTAACAAGAGCAGAGATGAAATGTGGAAAAAGGTCATTTAAATTATAAATGCAAATCATATCATGAGAATGTATTCATTTAAATACTATATACAATATGTATAGCTGTGTAAGATTATTCAAATATTTTCTCCTAGATTGTTCGAAATTGTGCTGCTGTGTGGATTGTGAGTGTCAAAGATCGAGCCGTTTCAGCGAAGGAACCATGGGAGATCTTAAACGAAACCATCAATCTCATTGGAAACGGTGGAGAGTGTCAAAGCATCTGTTTCATCTGCACCAAATCTGATGTTCTTGGCGATTCAGACGAAGACTTGTGAGTTTCTTTTTTTGCGCGCAATGTACCTTTCTTTCTGAGAGGGTACCACATTGTTTGCTAAGAATGCCTCCCTATCAAAAACATATTAGATTATAGTTTTCAGTGGTAAAGATGAAAATGTGTTATAACCCAGTACAATTTCACATTTTCTTCCAGGTCAAAACTTGATACAGCAGTTCGTATATTGCGAACCAACAAAATAGTCAAGGACAAACTGCTAAAGACATTTGAGAAAAAGTCGTCCATCAAGGTACGTTTTACAGACATTAAATAATAATAATAATAATACATCAGACTTATGTATATAGCACTTTTCTAGTACCCAAAGCTTTACAAAACAGCTTAAAAACTATTTTATTAGGAGCAAAAGAAAAGAAGAAAAAAAACTTTAAAAGGCCAAAAACAATAAGCTAAGAGGAAGAAAGGGAGATTTGGTTTGGGCTAGGCAGGGAAAGCAAGTCTATAAAGGCCATATTTTGCAGCACCACATCGTTGACTCTGCTCACCTGTTTCCCCCAAAAAGTGTATCTTACACACACTCACTTGTCCAATGCTATTGTCCACACGGCATACTGAATAATAATGATATTATTATTGTTGTTATTATTTTATTTTTTATTTTCTTCGTTTCAGAAACATTTCCACGAAAAAAGTGACTTTTTCCAAGTGTTCTCAGTCAGCTCCAAAGAGTTCAACAAGCAACACTATCTACAAAAAGTAGACACTGGTAGGAAAAGACTTTCCAATTTACAAATAATGTGTAGTAGTATGGATTTAACAATTTGCATCACAGTGAAAATGCATTTTACTACGATTATGACATAAACATAATTTTCCAGAAATACCCAAACTTAAAAGATTTCTGGAAGATCTCAGTGGCCGTCACTCAAAGACCAATAATTATGTCAACGGAGCCTATGGAATACTTTCTCTGATGAAAGGGGCGAAAACTCTAGGAACGGTAAGAACACACACACACACACACACACACACACACACACACACACACACACACACACACACACACACACACACACACACACACACACACACACACACACACACACACACACACACACATACTCTCTCTGTCTACATGTATTATTCTGGTTCTATATTGTTCTGAGTGACACATTTGATTTCAGGACTCCTTCAAAGCAGAACTGTGCAAAAAGACTTCTGGACATCTGGAAACACAACTTCAGGAATGGTACAATAAAGTCGATCAATCCATGACAGAGTGCTATGAGACGTTTGAAAAACGCCTCGATGAAGGTGTTTCGCTGTCAAAAAAAAGAAGTGAGAATGTCTTGAAGCATGCCACCACAGGAAAACAAGGTTGCGGCCATCATATGAAATTGAACTCTTTAGTTCAGAACAACGGCAGTTACAAACCAAAAAGGAAAAAAGGAAGCAAAGTGAATCTCAATGAGAGATTATCTAAATACATGAGAGAAAAGATTGATCCAGAGTTTTCCAAGACCTTCCCGTAAGTACCTACTGTCAGCAATCATAAAACCATGTCTACCTTGCAGCATATTAATTTAATAAAACAGGGAGAGGAAGGATGTGTATAAAAGGGCTTCCTTAACTCAATTTCAGGAATGAAGGACGATCTGGACCCATCAAAGAGGCCATCAATAAATTCACACTTGTCACAGAGAGCCTGAGTGACAAGTACAAAGCGATTGCATTGCAGATGACATTTCTTAAGACAGAGGTACAGTATAACTACACCTCATTTTGATGGGTTGTCTCTGAAGTAAAATAAAGACACCATTATTAATTATTTATTTATTCATTCATTCATTCATCTATTTATTTACCATGACAACAATAGTTCTAGGGAGAATCTATTATTAATTGGCAACTGAATTGGCAACTGAAATGTAGCTTGATTTATAATGCTTCATCTGATGGAAGCCAATTTCCATGAGTAAAGTGTAATTGGAGTGTTCAGTTTATTAGTTTTTCTGTTCTTTTCTTCACTTGATCAGGAGGAGAAATTAAAGACGAAACTTGTCAATCACATCCGTGAAGAAAAGAAAAACATCTACTCCAGTCTAGAAGAGTCAATCCAGAAATCCATGCAGCCATGTTATGCCAGTAAGCCATGTTTTCACTATACAATGCCAGTATATTACCAGCTAAAACATTTGCACAACTTAAGACCTCTACACACTGTACGATATTTGACCCGATTTCACTATCAGGGACATTTTTGGCTGTTCGCCGACAAAACCACCGATCTCAGTTAAGATCGGGCATTCCTCGGCGAGGTGTTGATCGCGCAGTGTGTAAGGTACTCCGAGAAGAAACGCCCCGATAAAGTACGGTCGGCGAGGGGTTCCTTTTAGATTTCAAACTTGTTGGATAATTGTGGATATCGGCCCCGATCTAGTGCACGCTACAGCCAATGAGAGCACATTACAGCCACGCACCGTAGCTAGTCCTCCCGCATAGAACCGCAATATTAGCGTCCAGACAGTCCAGTCCTGTATTAGTTAAACGTGATAAAACAGATTGTTAGAGTGAGCGAGCCTGCTCGGCGATGGGGCTGTTTATAATTAGAGAGGAATAGGGCTTGCAGACAGAGAGAGAGAGTTCTGTGTGTGTGTGTGTGTGTGTGTGTGTGTGTGTGTGTGTGTGTGTGTGTGTGTGTGTGTGTGTGTGTGTGTGTGTGTGTGTGTGTGTGTGTGTGTGTGTGTGTGTGTGTGTGTGACGCACGTATATGTATCTCTGAACAGTATTGCCAGGTTTTGCGTGAGAAATAAGCAACCAGGTCTATGAAAACAAGCCCAACAAAAGCGACTATAGGCTGCATGAGCACTTTAAACCTATATACAAATAAAATAGCTGATCTACAAGCTCACAATGCGTCGCAGCTATTTTCAAAGAAAAAAAACAACATTAAGAAATAAAGCCAAATAAGCAACTACACTTTGGAAATAAGCTAAAAAGAAACGCAACCACCAATATTTTTTACAAGCAACTCGCTTGTAATAGGACACGGCAACACTGCAGCTGATCTGAATTGCACCCTGGTTGACTTTTGAAACGTTTGTTTCAGAGAGGGAGAGCGAGAGAGAAATACAGAGAAATTGAGAATTATTTAATGTCAGTCATTAGCGTCCTGTCTCGGTCTCGCGCATATATCACGGGAGCCTTTCACGTTTTCGTGAGACGTTTGGAATAAAAACAAATGTATGTATTGGGTCGGGATCACATCGTGGTGAAATATCTTGCAGTCAGTGAACCCCTGTCGCCGACCAATCAATCGTGCGAGAATCACAACGATATATTTAGCCCGATTTCAAGAGAGAAACTTGTGCAATGTGAAATGCTTAATGATCTGTTCACTCGCCGACCATTTCAAATATCGTACAGTGTGTAGAGGTCTTTAAGCTGTGTTTTCACTGCAGTGCCAGAATCTTTCCAGCAAAATAATTAGCATAACTTGCTGGAATGGCAATGGGAGAGACCGTTTTCACATACCCACCTTCCTTGGCAGTAAAAGTAATGGGAGTGCCTGATAAGCGACCATTTTCATTTGTTTATTTAAGTACTTTATACTCGCGCAAGGTGACTGAAAGTATGCAAGATTTTTGTAACTTTAATCCATTCATCAATCCATCATTCATTATCACAGGGACGCAGGGTTAACAGGTGGAGTTGGCAGATCTGTTTGTAGCCTAATATCTCATGACAACATACAATTATCTTGAAATGTCAACTTAAATCGCTCGTTCTTTTTGCACTGAGTGTGCACTCACCCTTCCCTATAGTATAAGGTGTACCAACGCCGCGTCACCAAAAGTTCGCCACGCCCCCTTTTCAATGCTACAACCCTTGAGGGGTCAGACTGTACATAGAAACGGGCTTAAGACTAGAGAGTGAAGGTGGTTTGTGTTTGTAAACATTAACTTCTTTGCCGACTACATAGTGATCAGTGCACACTGTACATGTGTGGCTGGTCTATGAGAAAGCTGTTCACATGTTGCAGCTCTCATCTTAAAGATTGAATACAGTGTGAGGCTAACAATGTATTCAAGAGAAGAGACTAGTATGGCTTGGATCTCAGCTGTACGACACAAAGAATTTCGTTCAACAACCTGCCCAAGTACAGCCGTGTTTGTTCACGTCATTTTCTCAAATGTACATTTTTACCAAAAACATGAAACTGCTATTTTGTCTCTGCTAACTAAAATAAAAATATAGGTAATATAACTAGACTAGGATAGCCTAGGGCGGTCCAGAGTGTTTTCTCTCTCAAACGCTCTGACAGGCACGCTGCTACTACCGTGTGAGGTCTCCAACTTTAATAAAAAATAAACAAAACTATTACACTATTCACCGAAACAAAGGCAGTTTTGTGTTGTTGAAAGTTTCGGTGAGTAGCGAAATAGCTTTGTTTATTTTTATTAAAGTTGGAGAACTCGCACGGTAGTGGAATGTTCGGTGACAGAGCAGCGCGCCTGTCAGTGCGTTAGAGAGTGAAAAAAAGTCACTAACACTCTAGTCTGGACCATCCTAGTTACGTTACCTAGTTACTTTCAGTTAGCAGAGAGAAAATAGCAGTTTCATGTTTTTGGTAAAAAAAAATACCTGTGAACAAACACGGCTGTACTTGGGCAGGTTGTTGAACGTTAATTCTGTGCGTCATACAGCTGAGATCCAAGCCAAAGCCATACTACATCTATTTGAGCTCTGTGATGTTGCCTCCATGCTGGAAAGCTGACAAATTGTACTCCTTTATCTACCACATTACCTCGACCCGACCTGCTATGGCACTTATGAACTGAGCAAGTCCTCACCATTGTGACTGTGAGTAAAAAAAAAGAACACGTCGGGTCACTGTTTACAAGCTGTTTATGTACCCTCGGACCCCAACCCTCCGGCCCCAACAATGGCCGCCGCTACCAAGTCACACATGTAGACGCCCCCTTTAGGATTTTTTGGTACACCCTATAACGGAGCAATTTGGTACTTATACCATAGTATTTTCAGAGTCATGTCATTGCTTTGAAGCATTTTTGTTACTTAACAGTTTTGGCTACAGGTAGGCTACAGGCCTGTCACACGCTCTCTCTCTCTGCAGTTAGTGAGATTCCAGCATTACATAGCCTGAGGGGACGGGACCTTCTGATTGGTTGAGACACCGTTTCAGACTGAAACTTCAAAATAAAATGCCCAAAAAGCCAGTTTAAAATCATTTACTGTTGACTACTTAAGTGTTTAAAGTATACATTTGACAGCATTTGTACTAGTTGAGTAATATTCAACCACGAGTATTACTGATACTTTGACTCAAGTGCTACTTTGTCAAGGAGCAGCAGGATCAGGGCCCACTTGAAAATCTCAAAGCGGCCCACCCATCTGATTCGATCAATTGATTGATCATTAAAATGACTGTCAGCCGCCGTCATTTTAATGATCAATCAATTTAATGATCAATCAATCAATTGGAAGGTTGTATACTTTGTAATTATCCATCTGTATCACCATAAAAACTAACTTTTAAAAGTTTTAAAGACATTTTATTTTCTCTTTTTATGCAAATCTTTTATTTTATTTTATATTAATGTTAAAATAAATTAAATTCAAAGCTAAAAGTTCAAATGAAAATGTAATGAAATGAAATGATTGAAATGATTGAACTGTGTTTGTTTGTTGTACTGTAGAAGCAGCAGCACACAGTGGAACAGGCATGGTGGCCAACATGAGGCAGGAAATGGAGAAGCATCTCAATGATTCAAAATCCACCATGTTTAAAGAGGCCAAGAAAGACATGCTGGATGACGTGGCACGTCTGAAGGTTTGTTAACACGCATCTATCTCAGGAAAATACCAAATTCCAACTGCTCACAATTTTCTAATGAAGTTATATGCTCAAGTAGTAGTGGCAGTTATTTCTTCTTAAGAACATCTGGGGAATGAGGGCCAGGCCATGACTATTGATAGCCAATGACGTGTGTGTGTGTGTGTGTGTGTGTGTGTGTGTGTGTGTGTGTGTGTGTGTGTGTGTGTGTGTGTGTGTGTGTGTGTGTGGGGGTGGGGGTGGGTGGGTGGGTGGGTGGGTGTGTGTCTCCTTGTAGAACATAATAGACACATCTAGATTCATACATTTAATTCTGGCACTGAACAGTTTATCTTCATTTCAGGATATGTTGTTGAAAACACTCAAAGAAGATATGCAGACATCCATTGACCAGTCACTCAAGAAAAGTGTCAAGTCGGTTCCAGGTAACAGAAAGATTTTATTTGATTTATGGAACACTAGTTGATTTATTTCATAATCAACCAGTGGTGTATATAGTACAATTTTATAATTGATGTTACAAAATATATTCATTTGGATACCATATAGTGAAATAAATGTGAAACAATGTTGTTACAGATGTTACTGAGCAATATGAAAAGGTGAAGATATGCCATGAAAAACTGGAAGAGGAAAAAGAGAGGACTGCACCCCGTATGCGCCCCGTCAGAACAACTTCCGGGTCTAAGTGTGTGTTTTGCCAATATGCGCAGTGCTGTTTTAACTGATCTGAGACTAAAATAACGACTAAAGTGTCATTCTACCGCTTTCCTGGCAACGACAAAGAGAAGAGGAAATCGTTATTTTATATGTATATATAAATATATATATATAAATAAATATATATATTTTATAATAATATATAATAAATATGTATATAAATATATTTATATTAGCCTACTTTTTATTGTCTATGATTAGCATTAAGACCATTTTTAACCCTCAATAGAGCACCGAAGTCTGACGTCACTGCCGCTAGAGGGCGCTGTTCCACTGGTTCGTGGCTTTAATTTTCGAACACAGTTCTTATATGAGGCGATCTAAGATTCCCCAATGAGGATTTCAACACAAAAAATAAAGCCACGAACCAGCGGAACAGCGCCCTCTACCGGTGCTCTATGGTTCCTTTCTGAAATAGGAGGTTACTGTAAAAAGATTTACGGGTTCCGACATGTTTGTTTACAATGAAGAGTGGACTGCGCTTGGTTCCTCTTGGACAAAAAGACGTCAGACTTAAAAAACGAATAGCTGCTGCTAGTTAGCAATGCTAACATGCTCCAGCTCTGCTGCAAACTTGTTAGCATATGCCATAGACATAGGCCTATGTGATAGGATACATATTGTTGTTGTTGGGGGGCACGGTGGCGCAGTCGGTAGCGCTGTCGCCTCACAGCTAGAAGGTCCTGGGTTCAATTCCCGCCGGGGAGGCTGTGGGTGCTGGGGGTGTGTCTTCTCCTCCGCGTCATCAGTGCCCATACTCTAGGTGGGGTTGGCGAAAGGGCCTCTCTGTGTGGAGTTTGCATGTTCTCCCCGTGTCTCCTAGGGTAGGTACCCTCACAAAAACATGCAGTAATCCTGGTCTCTATACTGCCTCCCCCTGGTCAGCCGGGGCGCCTGATGGAGGCGAAAGGAACTGGTTGGAATAATGTGTTCCTTCCACGTGCTACGTCCAAGCGGGGAAACTCCCCCCTGTCAGGTGATAAGAAGCGGCCTGCTCACTCCTCATGCATTGAAGGAGGCATGAGCTCAGTCTGGGCTCTCCCTAGACTGACAGAGGGAGAATAGCGCCCAGGATTACATAGGCAATTGGCACTGGGTGAAAAAATGGGTTACAAAATCGTGGGATAAAAAGTTAGAGAAAAAAAATGCATATTGTTTGTCATGTTCATTAATAACGTTATGCCCTTATTTACTTATAAGAGTTTAGAATATTGTAATCTCATGGCAGTCTCAATACATGTCGCTTCAAACCTCCCAAACCCTGAACATTTTTTTATATATTTTTTTTATCCCACAATTTTGTAACCCTGGTGTCAATTATCTAAGTGCTCCTGGGCGCTGCACTTCCCCCGCCAGCCTAGGGAGCCCAGAGCAGAGCTCATGCCTCCTTCAATGCACGAGAGCCAACCTGACAGGGGGGAGTTTCCCCGGTTGGACGTAGCGCGTGGAAGGAACACGTTATTCCAACCAGTTCCTTTCCCCTCCATCAGGCGCCCCGGCTGTCATGGGGGAGGCGGTATAGCGACCAGGATTACTACATGTTTTTGTGAGGGTATTAACTACCCTAGGAGACACAGGGAGAACATGCAAACTCCAGGGGCCCTCTGTGTCCAAACCCTGAACTTTGACGTTGGGGTGCAAAACAGTGCACTAGCATCAGCCAATCAGAGCACAGTGTGATATGAGTAGGCGAGGATTAGGTTTAAGAGAATTGAAAAAGCAAGTGAGGATACACACACTTTGGATGTAGGGCATTGACTGATGACTGTAGACCTCAAAAGTGACCGCGCACTTTTATAACGGCACTGACTCCAGAAGAGAATTTCCAACTCATTCACTCCATAGACATGTCTGTAAATCCTTATCTAAAGACTTTTAAGCTTGGAAGCAAGCCAACCAGCAGTGAGTCAGTTTATGTGTCTTACACGTTTATGCTCCAGCAGATGTGAATATAACCAAATCATAGGAGACGCATGCCAGATTCATAGACAGGGGCTATAGCCATTCTATTCTACTATTAAAAAAAAGCTTAAAAGAGGGTTTTATACTCTGACAGAGATGCTTTACTCCAACCAAAACAAAGACTAGATTATCCAATAGATAGATTTTCAGTCTGAAATATTTTCCATTGGCAAATTAAATCAAACATGTCTTAATCAAACATTGGGATGTGTAGGAACTCCATGAAACGTTTAAAGACAAGCGTATTGTTGCTTTCAGACGGAGCCCACCACGTACTGGACACCAGCCCTGTGGAAACTGCTCCTGTTGCCCACAATCTGCTGATCTTGAAGAATTCACCAATCCTCACACCAGACAGATTGTCCACCTGGAAACCCTGACAACATGTGTCACAAAGGATGTGATATATGCAATCCAATGTCCTTGTTCCAAACTGTATATAGGAAAAACATCTTGCCAATTGAAAAGAAGGATAATGGCGCATAAGAGTGATATAAGAGGCAAGGCTGGCTCTCTAGGAACACACTTCACCCAGTGTGGCCATTCAGAAAATAATCTTAAATTCTGGGCGATTGAAAAAGTACAGGGAGTAGATTTGTATAGAAAACTTAGCGAGGCAGAAGCACGGTGGATTAAAGACCTAGATACTGTAAATACTGGTCTAAATGAGAATAAGGCCTAGGCAGCGTTGCCAAGTCTGCTTATTATGAGTGACTTTGGGCTTGTTTTTCTGTAAAGTCGCTTATATTGGTAGTTGTGGGTTGTGGTTCTTTGGGCTTGTTTCTAAAGTGTAGTTACTCATTTGGGCTTGCTTCTTAATATTGTTCAGTGATTCTTCATGTCAAGGACCCCCTAAATTAATAAGTATTCATCTGAAAATATTTTGTGCCAGCCAGGGACCCACACAAAATATTTATGTATTCAGAATGTTTTTAAAAAATCCACATTCTTCACATTTTCTTGAAGATTTTTTTGTAAATAGCAGATCTAAGCTCATAAGCTATTTTCAAATAGCAGATGTATATATGTTTTAAGCACTTAAACTGATCTTGATGCTGTATACTAATTTGGCTGTACGTGCGTGGGTGTGTTCATGTGGCCTAGTCGCTTCTTTTGGGCTTGTTTTCGTAGACCTGACCGCTTGTTTCTCTTGCAATATCTGGCAACACTGGTCCTGGGACTTCTGATGTTTTTTATTGATGAGCTCATTATCCTTAGTCTTGATATACTTTGACTGTGTAAAGGGTTTCTTTTCCTTCTATATGTGTATTGTTGTGCATGTACGCAAGTATGGGTGTAAGTGTGTGCATAAAGTATATAGGCCTATATACGTAATACATATGTGTATGTGTCCATGTGTATATGTTACAGGGAGATTGAAGAACCAGGGAGATGGAAGAAAGCACGCTCGTTTTTACCACCCAACCAGCAATTCTGTAGAAAAAGCACTAGAGGGAGCCACGAGCCAGGCTTTCCAACTAAAGTGCACACACATATATGGCCGCAACCACACACACACACACACACACACACACACACACACACACACACACACACACACACACACACACACACACACACACACACACACACACACACACACACGCTCATGCGTTCAATTTAGAAACAACACTAGAGGGAGCCACGAGCCAGGCGTCCCAACTAAAGTGCACACACACACACACACAGTCCACACACACACACACACGCACACACACGCGCACGCGCAAGCCAGGATTTTTTCTTCAATTTGGTTTATTGAAAGCATGATTGTTAAGATACTTAGATTGTGTTCTGGCTTTTGTTTTAGTTTCTCCCTGACACGCGCGCACGCGCACGCACACGCACACGCGCACGCGCATGCACACGCGCACGCGCTCATGCTTTCAATTTGGTTTATTGAAAGCATGACTGTTAAGATACTTTTATTGTGTTCTGTCTTTTGTTTTAGTTTCTCCCTGACACACACACACACACACACACACACACACACACACACACACACACACACACACATACGCACGCACGCACACACGCACACACAGTGATCCATGAAAATAACTATTCTGTCCCTATCGGTTCACAACTCGGACGGCACTGATTCGACTCAGCAGAGCATCGGCCGGTCAGCGCGGGCACTCGCGCCTGGAGGCACGAGGGCGCGCCTCCTCGGCCTCAAGCTCTGCTGAGTCGGCGCGCCTCCGTCATGGACAATAACTATTATCACATGCGTGTGAACGCTTGTTCAGTGTTCCTCTAGCGTAGCTTCCTGGTTGCTACGTGGGGGGGAACAACAAAAGACAGGTCCGCGTCGCATCAAAGCCCCGCCTCGCCCCGAAGCCCCGTGCCTAAAAACGAGCGCTCTGTCTTCAATCTCCCTGGTTCTTCGATCTCCCTGTGACATATATATCTGGATGTATGTTGGTAATATGCTGTACATTTTATTGACTCCAGTGGTGAAAAGTAACTAAGTACATTTACGTTAGTACTGTACAATTTTGAAGTATTTTTATTTTTCATGCCAATAATATTAGATTAGTATTGTCTTTCCAATACTATCGTACTTTTACTCAAGTAAATCTTGAGTACATTACTTTACTTGTAACAGAGTATTTCTTCACTGATTACTAAGATGTAAAAAATTTGAGTGCTTTTTCCATCACTGTTCTCTCTATACAGTATAATATAGTCAACCCCCCTGATTAGTTTTTGGTTTCATTTAAACTATGACTGATTGACTTATCATAGACCACACCTTCACCACACCTGCCTGTGATTATGGTGTGAACCCTTCCCCTTGACTTCCCTGTATATTTGAAATGATTTCACACTTACCATTGTTGCCTGCTGGAAGAGTTTTGCACTTCTAACGCGGTGCCTCCAAGATGTGTAGCCATTTGTATGTTTGTTTGCCTGTACAAAAGTTGTAGAAACACAATTATAGGCTAATGTATATGTATTTAAAGGCATTAAAACTATATTTTGCATGGTAGGCCTAGAGTCTCCCTCCACATCTGTTTTATTTTTATTTTTTTGTATTTAATCTCTAATGCGGGGGTCTTCAACAGGGGGTCCGGGACCCTTAGGGGATCCTCGGAGTTACTACAGAGGGTCCGCTATCTCTGGTCCATAGCATTAGAAGGAGTTACGCTATGGACCAGAGCTAGGGGTCCACCAAATATTTGTGTGATAAGAACTTTTTTTTTTTTTTTATTAACCACTTGAACCCTCAAATCCCTATTCTTAGGATAAATTAAGAATAGCAGATCAACAAGCAAAGAGGTTTGGTGTAGAGCAGACCAAGTACAGAGCTTGAGGGTTTAAGTGGTTAAATGTCTGAAAATACACATTACCTTGAATCCAACATACACTGATGACAGTGCTGTCAAACAAGTCTATGTAAGCTATCTACAAAATCTATGAAAAAAGTTTAATCTGCAACATCATTTTATACAATATGCTTCATCTCTCTCTCAGCTAAGGGGTCCTTGGCCCGAAAAACGGAAGCACACAAGTGATATTGATTATCATTATGTAGTCTACTTGGTAAGCCAGTCTCATAAAGACTGCAGGAGTTCTCAAGCTTGTCCTCTCCAAACTTTCTTTTACATTTCTGAATTTACATGGAACAGTTGAATAGATGCAATTAGTCAACAGACGGGGGTTAACAAAAAGTTAAAGTTAACTTAAAGCTCAATAGTTATAGTTCAGTGACAGAGGTCTCCCTTGCTCTCCAGCTCTTTAATAAATATTAAAAAAAAACATTTTCAGCTTCAATTTGACAGTGTTCCAATTCCAATTGTCCGCTCATTTCTTAGTTTCATCACTTCTTACAAAATGTGTATCTTGTAGGAGTTCTCCAACCTGATTGGGTGAAAATCAGTGGTGGACAGTAACGGAGTAAATGTACTTGAGTACTGTACTTAAGTACAGATTCTGAGGATATGTACTTTACTTGAGTATTAGATTTTTTTAATACTTATTACTCTTACTTGAGTACATTTCCAAGAAAAATATTTTACTTTTACTCGAGTACATTTCTAGAAAGGCTGGAAAGTACTGAGTACTTTTAGGTTGGCAGTTTCTTTTTTCTTCCCTAAAATGCAATTGGCCACACTTCTGCTCTCACACTAGCAGTGTTTCTGGCTTCCCCCTCCGCTCGCCTCTTTATTGAGACATTTAGATCGTGTCAAAGGTCATGTCTCACACAGGATCTGACATGAATTTTGACCAGATGTGTTAGTATAGGAAATCAAAGGTTGTATGGAGACCAAGCAAGTCGACTTGTCTCTGTGCCATCTTGTTTTGACAGGGTGAAGTTCGCCGCTGTGCATGTCGACGTCATCTTGTTTTGGTGAAGTTACAAGGTCCTATAAATTCATTGTGAAAACATTACAGCAATTCATTGATATAGAAATTAAGAAATGTACTTCTACTTTTACTTTAAGTATTTTTAAAAGCACTGTAAAAAATAATGACATGAGATCTACTTAAAGAGGCACTATGTAACTTCTTTTAATGGATAAAATGTAATTTTGTCCGATCTGTATGGTAGAGTATATTAATACAATATAACGTATACAATTGGGGCAGTTATATTTTGTCTCCCTGCTCTTCTATTGAGACATTTAGATCGTGTCAAAGGTCATGTCTCACACAGGTGAGATGTGTTAGTATAGGAAATCAAAGGTTGTATGGAGACCAAGCAAGTCAACATGTCTCTGTGCCATCTTGTTTTGACAGGGTGAAGTTAACGGTTGTGCGTGTAGGTACATATTGAAAATGCAGCTTCCTCTTTGTGACCACATCCTCTTTACTTATGAGCTGGTGAAAAAAATATGTGTAATCACTGTAATCAAAACGCCCTTCATGACAGTTACTCTATCTATGCACTTATTATTATTTTTTTTTTTAGAACAGACGGTCTCAGTTTAAAGTTAGCTCCATGTCCTAATCGTTGAAGCTGAATATTATTGTATCTTGACAAAAAGGTCACAGTTGATGGCCCTGGATCTGAGAATTTGTACCAAATAGATTGTCTTTACCACCAAAGTACATTAAGAACTTGAATATAATGAATGTGATCTGAGTGCAGCTTTGTCAGCGATGCGTCACTCATGTATGACTCCCGTTATTTCCTCATTAGAAAATAATAATCTTTTGAGGCACTGGGGTTCACTTCACGCTGGTCCCCAGGAAGACTAATCTGACCGCGCTTTTGTGGTGGCGGCCCCAGAACTGTGGAACAATCTCCCCCCACAACAGATCTGCCAAGTCCATCAAGATTTTTAAGTCCTTACTAAAAACTCACCTTTTCTCTGGTTTTTAACAACATCCACTCCTAAAAAATCCTATTTTAACTCCTATCTAACGTTTCCTACCTTATGTGTACATAGGTCGGCTGACATCGTAGGCGGCTGTGGCTCAGGAGGTAGAGCAGGTCGTCCAATGATCCGTGGGTCGGCGGTTCGAATCCCGGCTCCTCCTGACCACATGTCGAAGTGTCCCTGGGCAAGACACTGAACCCTACATTGCCTCCAATGATTCGGTCGGCGCCCGCTTGCCACCATTGGTGTGTGAATGTGGGAAAAGTGGGGACGCTGGCGTCGACTGTTCGCCGCTCCACCTCCCAATGTCCCCCACCTGTATGAATGAATGAACCATTGTAAAGCGCTTTGAGCACTTGGAAAAGCGCTATAAAAATGCAATTCATTATTATAGGTGTAAATACAATCTCGTTCTGTGTCTGTGTCTCCTATATGCATACATGTTATATATTTTATACATGTTATGTGTTTTTGTTCTTTGATTTGATGTATTGCTTTGCTTTTACCTGTGCAGCACTTTGGTCAACTAAGGTTGTGTGAACATGTGCTCTAAAATATAAAAATGCCAAGAAAACCAAAGTATGGGTATTTAACACAGAGGACATCATTGCCACTGCCAACGGGACAGTGCTTGAGGTAGTCGAGGACTTCAAAGGACTTTTACTTTTACTTAAGTATTTTTAAAAGCATGTACTTTTGAATACTTAAGTATATTTAAAAGCAATAACTTTTTTACTCTTACTTGAGTAACATTTTGACTGAGCTACTTTTACTTGTAGTGGAGTAAATTTGACCAGGAGTATCTGTACTCTTACTCAAGTACTGGGGTTGAGTACTTCGTCCACCTCTGGTGAAAATGTAACTACTCTCTCATAACATCACATCACATCATCATGATGTGATGTGATGTTATTTCCTGTAGGCCGGTAGGGCTCTGCAGTCCCCTTTACTGCCAGGAGAGGGAGCCAGCTCTCTTAATATTGTTTGAGGAATTAACTGGAGAAAATACAACTGTCAGTTTCACTTCTGGATTACCACATTTATTCACTGTATGAGACACGTATGTGATGTGACTGACAAGTCTGCATGTTCTTAAAAAAAAATTGTGTTCACGTGCCTAGAACTGCTGTAATGGTATATTTGAAGGCATTGGTCCTCTCTAGGTTCATTATAAGATGGCATTATTGTTTCCGCCAGGCCAAAAGGTGATTTGTGTGCAGAACCTCTGCCCCAACATTTTCCACATGTGCCTGTTATAGCGCCACCAGGCGGCCAATTTTTTGCTAAACCATTTTTTTGACAGTACTCCTACAGATTTTGTCCAAACATCACACAAATCGGTACACAGTATCTTTATAGTCATTAAACGATTTTTCATATTCCATCCTGATTGGCTAAGATTGGTTTCCAACGTTTGCAGGAGTGCTCCGTTTTCAACAAAATGCCTCAAACCATGAACACAGTGTGCAATTTACGTGAAACTTTGCACGCATATTCCCACTAGGTCGAGGAAGAAATGCCACTTTTTTTTTCTTCATATAAGCCTCATGGTGGCGCTATAACAGCCGATTTGTGTTTTTACCTATAACTGCATCAATCTGTGTAAAACTTGTGCACTCCCTAGAGGCCAAGGAAAAACCTTTGCCCTGCATTTTTCACATCTGCCTTTTATAGCGCCACCAGGAGGCCGACTTATGTAAAAAAAAGAATGTTATATTACTCCTTCAGATTTTATCCAAATTTCACGCGAATCAGTACACATGATCTCTGTAGTGATCGAGACGGATCTGTATTTTTCATATTCCATCCTGATTGGCTAAGATTGACATCTAAAGTTTGCAGTAGTGGCCTGTTTTGAACAAAATGCCACAAATCAGGTTTTTGCGGAACAAATGCCACGCTTTTAACATTGTCCTATTATAGCACCACCAGGAGGCAGATTTTTGCAAAACATTTCTTTTTTATATTACTCCTACAAATTTTGTCCAAACATCATGCAAATCGGTACACATTATCTGTATAGGAAAGTGATCAAGACGGTTCCGTCAGATTTTTCCATCCTGATTCCGAATTCAGAACATTGCTGGCCCACAATAACCTACCTGACCTGGCGGAGACCTGTGCTCCGAGGAGCACTTTTCCTAGTTTCGCTCTGTGTCTCAGATGTCGGCTGTGGACAGTACAGAAACCTGCCCACCAGTGACAGGTTTGATCATTTCAAATAAGATTTCAAACTTGTATTTTATTTATCAATGTAAGAACAATGGCTTCTATTTCAGCATGATATCTTTCCACGAATAGAAAGATCGTAGTTTCTATTGGCTTGGAATCCCCATTGAAGATGTCATTGGTAAGCAGGTCCACAGCCCACCAATGAGAGTGGGTAGTGAGGAGAAAATGGGCACTATTTGACCCCAATGATTCCGAAAAAAGAAATTTTCGGCAATGCAGATTGCTTGCCAGGAAGTGTCCCTCCCCCCTTTACTCAGACCAGGTGAGTGGTAAATTAATGAAAATGGTGTTGCCAACTCCAACATTCCCAAAGACGACAGCACTATTTCACCCCACTGATTCCGAAAACAGAAATTAAAGGAGGCGGACTGTTTTTAGAAATACATTTTTGCTTGCCAGGAAGTGGCAAATGGTAAATGAGTGGTAAATTAGCCAGTAGCCTCAGTGATGAGTACAGAGTGGAGCAGGCCGTCAGACCAACTGAGTACAGCTGGGTTAGGGGTTTTGGGAAGGTATATAACAACCTCTCTTTCCAAGCTCTCACACTCTCACTTTCCTCCCTTGAAACAGGTTCTACTTGGGGTTGCTACCTGGCCTGTTTTGGGGCCTAACCCTTTTTTGTTAAAGTTGCCTTACACCTTTTAATACAACACTGAACACTCACACAGCACATTTCATACATCCGTACACTGCAGACATGGCTGATTACTGACTTGCTCACATCTCATACCAGGTTGTTTTGATTATTGCTTCATTTCTTTCATTTAGAACAATAAATATAAGTTTAAACGTTTGACTTTTGTGTGGACTCTCCGGAAAAATAAATTAAAGGAGGCGAACTGTTTTCGGCAATGCAGATTTGCTTGCGAGGAACTGTCCACCCCCATTTTCCCAGACCAGGTGAGTGGTATTTTAATCAGAATGTCTATGCCAACTAAAAATTTGCCCCAAAGAGACAATGCCAGCACTATTTGACGCCACTGATTCCAAGAACTGGAATTAAAGGAGGTGTATTCATCAATACAGCTTTGCCAGGAACTGTCCACCCCCCTTTTCTCAGACCAGGTACGAGAAGAAGGACCGATGGTGGCTGCCAGACACACAGGTATTCCCCCAGACTCACAACCATAGTAAGGTCGTAACAGATTTGTGTAACACAACTGAGTAGCTTTGCGATGATAAGGAGTTGAAATGAGGTACTTACTGTACAGTAACATCTGACACACGCTCGACAGTATGGACCTGTAAGCTTCGCTTGGAAAGACAAAAGAGCCAACACCTGTTCACCTGGTATGAACTTCCGGCCCCCAGCCCGACGACCAAATGAACGCTTCACTTTAACTTTAGCATTTGAAATGACCTCGTTAGCTTATAAGAATCTACCCAACTCACCGGTGGTGGTGGCACATTTGCCCACACGAGCCCCCCCGCATGCACGTTTCCCAGGAGAACATCGACCCCAGCCATCGGCAACAGCGTGCGCAACGTCACTTCCACCTCCCCCTGAATCAGGCCACAGTCAAGATTTATTTTGTGTATAGGAGAAGGGATTATGGCCATGCGCATACCACGGCTCAACATGGCAGCCCAGTAGCAGACTGAAGAGAATGGCAGGCATATGTATCAAGCGCCGCTGTGTCTCGCAGAATTGTAACAGGAACTTTTTCATTCGAACCAGCAAGAGGGATAAACCCCCTTTCCACAAACGGTCCACATGTCTCATCTACACTGCCAAAACTCCTCTCGCTCTCATGTACAGTAATTAAGTGACCTACGTCCGACCTCACACTTGACACAGGCGCAACAGCCGATGCCGACTTCACATCCATTGTGTTTTTTTGTTTCAGTGAATAACTGCCTTGATGTGCCCCATCTTCCCACAGTAATGGCATAATTAGAAATAATTTGTCACAGGCTCACTCGCCCACTCGCCCCGGTGAGTTAACATATACTGATCGGCCAAAGCGGCCTCTTCTGCCAACGTTTTAACCTGCTGTTTGGTGATATAAGTTACTATACGAGCCTAAAGGGTATTTTGAACTGCTCCAACAAGATTAAGTCACATAACCCCTCACAAGTGTTCCCACCTACAGACATGTGCCAACGGTTAAAGTTGTTTACCAGTTCACGTGAAAACTCCAAATATAACTCTTTATCATCTTTTCTGCTATTCCTAAATCGCTGCCGATAACCCTCAGGCACCATCTCGTACACTTTAAGAATAGCAGCCTTAACAGTGGCATAGCTCACACTGTCCGTGACTGATAAGGCCGAATAGGCCTCCTGCGCCTTCCCAGTCAGGACACACTGCAGCATGACGGTCCGCTCCACATCAGGCCATCCCCTAGATTTTGACAGTCTTTCAAAGAGAGAAAAAAAGTTTCAGGGTCTTTCTCATTGAACTAGGGCATTAAAAGTAGACTATTAACCAAATCAAAAGGACGCTTCTCAGAAGCTAAACCTCCCTCGCCTTCCAAGTTCCAACTCCCTATGATCCATTTTACCTGCTTTCACTAGCTCTAATTATTTCTCCCTTTGTAAATTAAGCTTAGCCTGTTCTGTTAAGTTTTCCAATTCAATCTGTTGTTTCTATCCATCTCCAACTGTATTAACATTAGTTATTTTTGCTGTTCAAAAGAAAGCTGCAATTGTATTTGTATACCTTGGATTGGTAACGGCACCACAGCGCAGTCTCTCTCCCCCGTTTCATTCCCCAGTAATAAATACATCAATATCCTCCAAGTTAGCACTTCATCGGGACGTAAGGTAGTAGTAGAGACGCCAAAGGTAATACTTTATAATGGTCTACAATTCCTAGAAGCTCATCTTTTGTACATCCATCCAAAAATGTCTCAGACTGAGCCACAAAGAAATCTTTGATTTGAGCTATAGTTTAGCCCCTGGAACCCCCTCGGACCCCACTTTGAGAACCAATGGTTTAATGCACTGTTTCCCAAACAATGGGTCGCAGACCTATTTTTACTGGTCGTGACTAAATATGTTTTTGTTTTCCTATATTTTAAAGAAGTATTAAAATAAATGTAAAAAATCTAACATTTCTCCAAAGACTTTCATACATTTTCAATTAACTAAGAAATTCCATTAATTAAAAAAACCCTTTGAAGAATGTGTCCCCGGGACCCAAACTAGTGAAAATAGCAGATCTACAGCTATGCGTTGTGAGCTTGTAGATCGGCTAGCCTATTTTCACTAGTGTGTAGCGGTTGAGGAGTATCACTCAAACTTTTATAGACTTTTTTTCTTTTATTTGTTGATGACTTCCTATCTTTGGTTTAATTAAGTGTCTTGTTTGGTTTGATACTTATGTTTCTATTGCTCTTACTGTTTTGTTGTTCTTTATTTTATATTATCTTATCATATTCTTTTTACACACGCACCACTTAAAGAAATGCATGCGCACACTGGCCAGCACTGCACATGCGTGCACGCTTCGCGCACATGTGTGTACACGTAATACCAGCACACAATTATTATTATAGATGAAAGGAGGCCAAAGCTTGGTTGGATAAAAAGGTGGGAGGATAAGGATGATGAAACATGTTATAAGCCAGTGACCACATGGAGTTGGAAAAACACTAGGAAGCTAATGTATAGAAGTGAGGAAGAGATGCCAGGAGCTTAAGAAAAAGAAAGAAAATGAAAAGCAGAGATGAGAGCATAGAAGAGGGCAAGAGTTGAGACTCTTATTGGGCAACATCAAGTGAAATAATATGGCAATGGCACTGTGGAAAAATAACACAAGCTACCAAGGTTGGTGCCAACAATGTTATGTACATTGTTTCAATATGTGAAAAATGGAAATAACACGTAGGCAGACCAAGGTCTCAGTCAGGCCTATTTTGGGAAATAAACATATTATTATTAATTTATATTATTTCAATTAAACATTATTTGATTTGATTTGATTTGAAACACTTTCTTGAGAGTCACTATATTAACAAAAGCCCTGGCTGTTGATAGACAAATTGTTTGCTGTGGGGATTTCATCTCTCTAATCATCAGGACATCTTTGTGTCTGAAAGAGCAAGAATGCAAAGAACAGGAGCTGAGAGAAAACCAACAAACTAACTGCAATACTGCCACCATGTGGAAGAAATTAAAATTGAAAACAGTTATCTGGCTGGTCTTAAAAAGGTCATTTGAAAGCTGAACTCAATGCAAATCTCTGCCAGGAGTGATGTGCCGTGGCAGACCTGTCACTCTTGGTTCAATAAAACCCTAAAGTCCAGTTTATAGACGACATACACAGAAATTACCTTTTACATGCGCAAGGCATCTTTATTGACAAACAAGGGAGATTCCCTCTATACTATGTGAATAAAAGAACAGCAAATTAATGATATTAAAACAATACGACCTGATATATCACGAAGGCAAATCGCTCCACATCTAAGTCTGCATGCAAACAAGCGTTCGGTTGAGCGCCTGGAGAATTCTGAAGTTCTTATCTATTACATTCAGTATATCAACGCTGTGGCTATCAAGGGCTAGTGTCTTCTGACTGCACTCTATAAAGTAAAGGTTGTTGGCCCAAGGTTCCACAATGGACCATCAACCCCTCCTTGGGTACTAATTTAGTACCCACAACAACACAAGATTAAAATCTAAACAGTACTTTATAGAAATTATCCACTAGCATATTTCATGTTTAAAAAAAATCAGGTCCCATTTTTTTCTTTTTGAGTCATGTGAGCCGAGGAAAACCCTTTTCTTTGAAGGGGAAACTCTGAACTAGGCTGGGGCAGTCCCAAACCTACCATCTGGACATGAGCTCTTATTGGGGACAATTACATCATTTGATTCCATATCGCATTGCTAAACTTAGGGTCCCTCAGTGGGGCATTCCCACTGAGTTTTCCTTTACAAGCAACTCTTCTAACATGTGTAATATATATATCTATATATTTTTTTTAAATTCTCTTGTTATCTCTGTGTGCATTTTTGGTTTCTTCTCCAATTCCTCTTGTTGAGGTGGTCACTTTTCCGAGCCCGGAGGAGGAGGTTCCGACAGAGCCCAAGACTAGCCCCCCCCCCCCCAACCCATCCAGCGCCATTAACGAATGTACTTGGCACTGAATGAGCTAAGAGACGGAGGTCCCACTCCCGAGCCCCCGGGTCCGTACCCTCCTGGGGCCTGAGACCGGAGCCCCCCGTATTATACACAGGGGCCCCAACCCCCAAGCGCCAGTCAGATCCGTACCCTCCTTGAGGTCGAAAGTCGGGGCGTAGATATCGTGCAGGGGTGTTCTTCGTCAAGTTCAGCATGGGGGCCCAGGTGGCAATATAATGTTTCTGTGGTGTGTATTGGGATCACTCTGTCACTGCTCTCTTATCACTTGCCATTTGCGAAGGGCAAGACAGCCTATATTTAATGTGCCTAAAGCTGCCAGGGAGATCGCTACGATCAGATTACGTCCCCCAACATTACTATCAAAATCAAAATTATTATGTATTCTGGGGTCGTTCAGTGGCCTTGGGCAGCATAGATGTACTCCATCTGATTAATCACCGTGATGCATGGTATGTTCCTGTCTGGCTGAGAGTGATATTGGTACTAATCAGATTAAATGTGTAGTGTCCCTCCTTTATCTAAAAAAATTGGGTGGGGGTTTGATGGTGAGTCCTTGATCTCTGTATGCAATGGACTGTATTTATCACTGAAGTGTCTCTGTAATGGTCACTCTGCCATAAGTCTAAGCACATTCATTTAACAAAAATTAACGGCAACATTACAACACTTCGACATGAAAGTTTCTACAAGTATGAACTTTAGTCACTTAACATTATACTATGTATCTCAATATCAATATGCTATTATACTATACATATGCTATCTCCCTCCTTGACCTGACACCCGGCAGGGCAAACAGCATAGGAATGTGCAGAGGCCAGGGTGCCACCCTCCTTTACCGTGACTAAATGTAAAATGGTTCAAAGACTTATCTATAATTATTCAATCAAATTGATATTGGGTTGCACTTAAAGTTAATAAATTAGTTAAATTTCATTCCACTTTTTTTGACATACACAACAACACATACCGTGCACAACATGTAATTGGAAACACAACAAAACAACTTTCCTGTGCTTTATGCACAGGTCAATTGACATTATTCTCGGGCAATTCTCTTCTGCAACCCATGACCTGTTTCAGAGAAATGGAAGGTTAACGACAGCATAAACAACCTTAATCACACCTTGGTCAATCAGTGGTCACATGGTAATTGAAATAAACGTTAGGTCAATGATGAGCAAGATATTTGGATACATTTTACACCGCATGGTTGCTGATGTAAAGTATGACCTCTTTTGAAGGTAGTGTAGTTTTCAGCCAGTCCACCGCAACTGGCAACATAGTTTCGCTTTCAGTTAAACAGAACAAAATAGCATGACAGAAGCCACCACGTACACCACCCCGAAGTGTGCACCCTTCAGAGGCTGTGGACCGTGCAGCTCCGTCTGTAGTCATAAATGTTCTGCCAAGCATCACCCAACGTGCTCGTGAGTCTCTCGACAACACCACTTAACTCAAGTGCAACAGAAATCAACTACCTTTCAATTCACGTAACTAATTTAGATAAGCATTTATGATATTTTGGTATCTTGTAAGAGCCTAAATGTCCCCAGTAGGTATGATATCTATTGTTTATGTTATAAACTTATCTTGCTATGGTTCACCCTGTCCACCCTGCCACAGTGTGATCAATTTATCGCTGCAAAAATCCATACTCTGCTAATGTTGGAATGCAACCTATTTATGTTTTCAATGCTAATAACTTAATTATTAATTAGTAATATAATATAGTAATATAATAAATAATTAGTAACATGTGCCTTCATAGTTTCAGATTGAGACGTGCATGCCTCTGAAAAGCCACTAAATTATTTATGTTAAATCATCAAATGAGTATATTAAAGGGGTAGTTCACCCCCAAAATAACTTTTTTTCTATGTATTCCTCACCACCTGGAGCCTTGAATTCATAGATATTTTTTTGTTTTTGTCACATTCCTAAGCCAATAATTTGATTATAATAAATGTGTCCCCATTGATTCCGGTAGGAGACACAAATGCATTTGTGTCTCCTACCGGAATCAATGGGGCTAAATTTATTATAATCAAATAATAAAGGAAGGAATGCGACAAAAACAAAAAAATATCCATGAATTCAAGGCTCCATGGGGTGAGTAATCCATAGAAAAAAAGTTATTTTGGGGGTGAACTACCCCTTTAAGGGCTGTTTTAGTGACTGCACTCTATAAAGTAAAGGTTGACGGCCCAAGGTTCCACAATGGACCATCAGGAGGCAGGTCTGAAGTTATCAGTATGGGCATATTGGGGGGATCGGTGGTAATGGAAAGTCCTTGTGCAGTGGTAAATGTCTGTGGAGAATGTGTGGAGAATGTCTGAAGAGTGCAAAATGACTGTGGAAAGCGAACTGACTTAACTAATCAAATGGTGTGGGGAATTTGACAGGTGTGGGGAATTTGCCAGATCAAGCTTAGGCTGGGGTTGCCATAGCAATCAATTGGCTCATTTGGACCACAGTCAGAGCCTCTTCTGGTGGTTCTAGACAACCACCTATCCGACCAACTTAACGGCGCACACTCAACTCCTCGGGTCATCTGTGTGCCTACGCGTGTGCCTAAATACGACTACAGACATACAGAGATTATGTGCATTTTATAGGGTTTTAAGTCGTTATGGCAGATTGGCCAGCTGCTCTGGTTGAATACAAGAAAGCTCGCCCCAAGAATGCACGCCCCGGGTCAAATCCGGTGACCTCATGGTCGCCACCAGGTATTCCTAAACGTAACCTCAATTCCTAAACGTAACCTCAGTAAATCTATTCCTAAACCAAACCTTATTCCTAAACTTAACCTCAGTAAAACTATGCCTAACTCTACTTTTATTCCTAAACTTAACCTCAGTAAAACAAATACAAGAATAGAAGAACCACTGGAGGCGAGCGGTCCGCTTTTTTTTTGTTGCCGACAACTGATGTTTGGACATTTCCACCCCTTTCTCATTTCTTTACAAATATAATGAGCTCCAAAATCCAGTCGCGTAGGAAGCCGGATCAACGTCGCAATCACGCTTGCAGAAACAAGATTTTGTTGAATATATCTGTGTTCACTGCTGGAGGTTTCACTTTATAACCAAGGGACAAGTCCTAAATGATTTGTTTCATCACTTCCTAATGACCCCAGTGTAATGACCTTTAAGTCTAAATTTGTATCTTGGTTTGTATCTTGTACGAGTTCTTTAACCTGATTGGGTGAAAATGTACTTTCTGAAGAGCTGAATGATGTGATGTCATGTTTGGTGGAACATTGGAGTCAATGAGAGCCAGGTGGACCAGCTTATGAACAAACACTATTTCTGAACGACTGCGACCTTTGTAAAATACTCGGCCAAGAAAAATAAAAGAAGACATATCACACACTGTTTTCTGCTGTGTTGCTTGCTTTTCGATGTGTACTCTCTGTATAATTTTATTGAGGTATCTAAGAGTACTTTTCTGAACTTGAACTGAAATTGCGAGACTGTAGGTCATTGACAGCCTGACAACCAAATCTCGCGATACTGCCGAGACAGAAACGATACATGGCGTTGTTTAGATGCCTCGATAAATGTGTGTACATCAAAAAACAAATTATTATTATTTGTTTTTATTATTATTATTAAATTATTATTATTTGCCTCCAATGCGTGTCAATGGGGCCAGCCTGGCCCGTGGACTGTACCTTCTTCTATCATAGCCTTGTAGGCCTGCAGTGCTCTGCAGTCCCCTTTTACTGCCAGGAGAGGGAGCCAGCTCTCTGAATATTGTTTGAGGAATTAACCTTTCCACATTTCTTCCTCACTGTATGAGACGTGTATGTGACTGACAAGTCTGCATGTTTTTAAGCTTTTTTTGTGTTCATGTGCCTAGAACTGCTGTAAAGGTATATGTATTAGAGAGGCATTTTCAACCTATCTTCATATAATTGGTCCTCACTCAGGTTCATTATAAAATGGCACCATTTCGCTCTGTGCCTCAGAGGTCAGCTGTGGACAGTTCAGAAACCTGCCCACCAGTGACAGGTTTGATCATTCAAACAAGATTTCAAACTTTCCCCCCCTTTTTTTTCAATGCAAGAACAATGGCTTCTATTTCAGCATGATATCTTCCATGAATAGAAAGGCTGTAGTTTCTATTGGCTTGTAATCCCCATTGTAGATGTCATTAGACAGGTCCACACAGCCCACCAATGAGAGTGACTCTCATTGAAGAAATGATGCCATCTTATAATCAGTTTAACCACTTTAACACTAAAGACGATCTACACGCTCACTACGTGTCACATTGTGTTGCGTTGTGAGCTTGTAGATGTGCAATCTTAAAAAATTGGGAAAACTTTGAATATTTTTGAAACAAACTAAAATCTTGTATGGGGTCCATGGCACAAAATATTTTCAGATGGGGGTCTGTGGCCAAATACATTTCAATTTGGGTGTCATTGACATGAAAACGTTTGAGAACCACTTCACTAGAGAACTGGGCATGAGTCTGAGAACAGGGCACTTTCATGAAGTGGGTACTGGAGAACTGGCTTCTTTTATAAAGTTCTTTATCTTAAGCATTAGCCTACGTTTAATTATGTACCCTCTGAGATGTGATGTAATGGAGTGGAAGTAAAAGTATAGAACATTGAAAATACTCAAGTAAAGTAAAAAATACCTTGAAATTGTGCTTAAGTACAGTACTTAAAAAAAAGTTATTTTGGGGGTGAACTACCCCTTTAAGGGCTGTTTTAGTGACTGCACTCTATAAAGTAAAGGTTGACGGCCCAAGGTTCCACAATGGACCATCAGGAGGCAGGTCTGAAGTTATCAGTATGGGCATATTGGGGGGATCGGTGGTAATGGAAAGTCCTTGTGCAGTGGTAAATGTCTGTGGAGAATGTGTGGAGAATGTCTGAAGAGTGCAAAATGACTGTGGAAAGCGAACTGACTTAACTAATCAAATGGTGTGGGGAATTTGACAGGTGTGGGGAATTTGCCAGATCAAGCTTAGGCTGGGGTTGCCATAGCAATCAATTGGCTCATTTGGACCACAGTCAGAGCCTCTTCTGGTGGTTCTAGACAACCACCTATCCGACCAACTTAACGGCGCACACTCAACTCCTCGGGTCATCTGTGTGCCTACGCGTGTGCCTAAATACGACTACAGACATACAGAGATTATGTGCATTTTATAGGGTTTTAAGTCGTTATGGCAGATTGGCCAGCTGCTCTGGTTGAATACAAGAAAGCTCGCCCCAAGAATGCACGCCCCGGGTCAAATCCGGTGACCTCATGGTCGCCACCAGGTATTCCTAAACGTAACCTCAATTCCTAAACGTAACCTCAGTAAATCTATTCCTAAACCAAACCTTATTCCTAAACTTAACCTCAGTAAAACTATGCCTAACTCTACTTTTATTCCTAAACTTAACCTCAGTAAAACAAATACAAGAATAGAAGAACCACTGGAGGCGAGCGGTCCGCCTTTTTTTTGTTGCCGACAACTGATGTTTGGACATTTCCACCCCTTTCTCATTTCTTTACAAATATAATGAGCTCCAAAATCGCAGGTTGTATCCAGTCGCGTAGGAAGCCGGATCAACGTCGCAATCACGCTTGCAAAAACAAGATTTTGTTGAATATATCTGTGTTCACTGCTGGAGGTTTCACTTTATAACCAAGGGACAAGTCCTAAATGATTTGTTTCATCACTTCCTAATGACCCCAGTGTAATGACCTTTAAGTCTAAATTTGTATCTTGGTTTGTATCTTGTACGAGTTCTTTAACCTGATTGGGTGAAAATGTACTTTCTGAAGAGCTGAATGATGTGATGTCATGTTTGGTGGAACATTGGAGTCAATGAGAGCCAGGTGGACCAGCTTATGAACGAACACTATTTCTGAACGACTGCGACCTTTGTAAAATACTCGGCCAAGAAAAATAAAAGAAGACATATCACACACTGTTTTCTGCTGTGTTGCTTGCTTTTCGATGTGTACTCTCTGTATAATTTTATTGAGGTATCTAAGAGTACTTTTCTGAACTTGAACTGAAATTGCGAGACTGTAGGTCATTGACAGCCTGACAACCAAATCTCGCGATACTGCCGAGACAGAAACGATACATGGCGTTGTTTAGATGCCTCGATAAATGTGTGTACATCAAAAAACAAATTATTATTATTTGTTTTTATTATTATTATTAAATTATTATTATTTGCCTCCAATGCGCGTCAATGGGGCCTGCCTGGCCCGTGGACTGTACCTTCTTCTATCATAGCCTTGTAGGCCTGCAGTGCTCTGCAGTCCCCTTTTACTGCCAGGAGAGGGAGCCAGCTCTCTGAATATTGTTTGAGGAATTAACCTTTCCACATTTCTTCCTCACTGTATGAGACGTGTATGTGACTGACAAGTCTGCATGTTTTTAAGCTTTTTTTGTGTTCATGTGCCTAGAACTGCTGTAAAGGTATATGTATTAGAGAGGCATTTTCAACCTATCTTCATATAATGGGTCCTCACTCAGGTTCATTATAAAATGGCACCATTTCGCTCTGTGCCTCAGAGGTCGGCTGTGGACAGTTCAGAAACCTGCCCACCAGTGACAGGTTTGATCATTCAAACAAGATTTCAAACTTTTCCCCCCTTTTTTTTTCAATGCAAGAACAATGGCTTCTATTTCAGCATGATATCTTCCATGAATAGAAAGGCTGTAGTTTCTATTGGCTTGTAATCCCCATTGTAGATGTCATTAGACAGGTCCACACAGCCCACCAATGAGAGTGACTCTCATTGAAGAAATTATGCCATCTTATAATCAGTTTAACCACTTTAACACTAAAGACGATCTACACGCTCACTACGTGTCACATTGTGTTGCGTTGTGAGCTTGTAGATGTGCAATCTTAAAAAATTGGGAAAACTTTGAATATTTTTGAAACAAACTAAAATCTTGTATGGGGTCCATGGCACAAAATATTTTCAGATGGGGGTCTGTGGCCAAATACATTTCAACTTGGGGGTCATTGACATGAAAACGTTTGAGAACCACTTCACTAGATAACTGGGCATTATTATGAGTGGGCACTGAGTCTGAGAACAGGGCACTTTCATGAAGTGGGCACTGGAGAACTGGCTTCTTTTATAAATTTCTTTATCTTAAGCATTACGTTTAATTATGTACCCTCTGAGATGTGATGTAATGGAGTGGAAGTAAAAGTATAGAACATTGAAAATACTCAAGTAAAGTAAAAAATACCTTGAAATTGTGCTTAAGTACAGTACTTGAGTGGATAAATAAATGTTGTTACTTAGTGTTTTTAAAAGCAAGTAGACCGACTCCAGTAGGCCTACTTGAGCGAGCAACTTTGTAGTCGAGTTATGTTTGAGCAGGAGCGTCACTCACACTGTTGTGTGCTACTGGGGTCTGCTCATAATTCCGACATCCCATTATTCCTACCATTAGGTTAGTGTGAGTTTAGGGTTAGGGATAGGGTTAGTTATAATGGGACCAGTCGCGCTACGGCACTGCATGATGCGCATTCTCGTTTAGACAGTGGGCACATTGGACAGATTGTAACGACCTTGATATTTAGACGTTTTAGTTTTGTGAGTCAGCTTCACACTACAATTTTATTTTAAATTAAGTGTGTGTGTGTGTGTGTGTGTGTGTGTGTGTGTGTGTGTGTGTGTGTGTGTGTGTGTGTGTGTGTGTGTGTGTGTGTGTGTGTGTGTGTGTGTGTGTGTGTGTGTGTGTGTGTGTGTGTGTGTGTGTGTGTGTGTGTGTGTGTACAGACCCTCTGTACCAATATACCATTTCATATGTTCACACATATTCATCTTACCAGTGGACACCATATGGATGCTTTCACACAGCATAGAGTATAATACCTTCTTGTCAGGACCTAACTGATTCAAGATCAGATAAACTGAACCTAACACAACATACATTAGATAAAAAAACTTTTAGCAGATAAAACATTTACCTGATAAAACATTTACCTGATTCCATTATACAAGCCTTACATATATCCATCACATGATTGTCACATGTCTGCATTCCACATCTACACTCATACAATAGAACTACTGTTACTACAATCTTGTAGATCTGCTATTTTAAAACAATTATATTTACTGTTACAGTTAACATATAGCATCACATGATTGTCACATGTCTGTTTTATTTAACTGTTTATAATTAGGGACGGGACTAAGGTATGACATCTTTTTTTATGATTCACGTGATCGCAAAGTGACATAAAGTGGATCATCATTCTCTCTGGCATGCGCCATGACGCTCATGGGTGGCAAACTCGCACCGGAAGTTCAATGAAATACACTGACTGCAGTGCAGTGAATGAGAGTCGGCTTATGAATAAACACTATTTCTGAACGATTGCGACCTTTGTCCTATTGGTTCAGGAATAAAAAAGAAGAAATTTCTTGTCAGAATCTAGTTGTATACAAATATTTTATATCAAATATTTTTATACAACTAGATTCTGCCAAGTCCTGGAAAAGAGGCACTGTGATTGGACAGTAGTCAGGAAGCTTGCCTTCTCCAAAATGGCGCCCGAGATACAGACGTCTGTATAAAGGTAGGCGTCTACCTTTATATGGCTATGGTCCGTGCCCTCCCTCTGTCTCATGTGGAATTGTAACATGAGACAATCACACCAGTGCATTCCTCAGATGAACTCCCACAAGCATCCATGATTCACACACTCTGCTGCTAAACTAGATATGAATTCACCAGGCTCATGGCAGGAAAATATTACAAATGTTTGACAAGTTTGTGGTGTTACATTGTTTAACTATGAAAGTATACGGAATAGGCTATTTGACTACTGAGATAACAGCTACTGTAGCCTTTTAAAATCATATTTCATAATTGCAGACCAGGTGAACAATTAAGTTTGAATAGTGTTGCATTCCATAACACTTTATGAAATTATGTAAAATAAATTTCATTCTGACACCCAGATGAAAGGGAACATAATGTTTTCTTTTGGCTTCTGCTCATAACCACTTAAACCAGGGGTATTCAACTAGATTAGACAGGGGGCCAAAATTGGTAAATTAATTGAGGTCGGGGGCCACAAGCCTATGTAAACAAAAAAAAATAACCAAATGTTCATGGTTAACTGTTTAACCGGTAACTGTCAAGAAATTTGTAACCAGTTTATACCAATGGTTGAATGGTTAATATTTATTTTTCATTTAATTGTTAGTGCAAATGCACTTTACCCCCAACCTAAAGTGATGCTTGGAGGCAGATGCACAGCTACCACGTAAGACTGCAATTCCGCCTTAATTTAAACACAAGGAAATAAAGTACCATGGGCACTTCCAGAAGTTGACAAGCTGACATAGACCTGAAGGCTGTGGATTTCCTTTTCAAAACGTTGTTTCACAGAATAACACCATGTTTTTGAAAAAAAAGAAAGAATCATTTACAATTTCTTACCACAAATCATCTCTTCTGGGGGTCCCTGGCACAAAAAAAATCTGATGGGGGTCCACGGCCAAATATATTTCAAATTTGGGGGTCCTTGACATGAAAAGGTTTGAGAACTACCGATTTAGAAGGCATTTGCAGAATCGGCCTCCCCAGTTTAAGTGGTTAATTAATTCACCTGGATCATAGGAGAGCATATTGCAATTTTTTAAATGAATAAATAGATTATTTGCCATTACATTATTATACAATACGACTTTATGAATTTATGAAATATATAACTAACTAAGTCAGTGGTTATATTGTAACGAACCTGATATTTAGAAGTTGTGTATTTTGAGTCAGCTTCTGTCTTTCTTTTTAATTCATATTGAGAATCTGGCTCAGAGGCCGATTCACATCGGGATCGACGGGATGTCATGTAATTATTATTCGATTCTATTCTAATTAGGATAATAGGAGAGGGCATAAAGAAGGGTCGCACAGGTCATCACACCAGAGGCTTGTCCCATCTGCAGTACAGCCCCCCTCCCCCACGCACGCCCTCTCGTATAGCCCGGGCCCCTCCTCACCCACTGATAAGAGGCCATAAAAAACGTCACTGACAAAATGCCTCTATGAGAAACTGAGTTGATTTGATTTGATTTATTGGAAAAGCAAAAAACATATGGTTACAGCAGTTCGAGGATTATACAAGAAAGTCCTGAGACTTATTTCCGTTGAGGTCCTATCACACTTAACAGTCAATAAGTATGATTTTTGTGAGGGTATCTACACGGGGAGAACATGCAAACTCCACACAGAAAGGCCCTTTCGCCAACCCCACCTAGGGTATGGACACTGATGACGCGGAGGAGAGAACACGCCCCCAGCGCCCACAACGTCCCTGTCGAGAATCGACAGGACCTTCTAGCTGTGAGGTGACAGCACTACCGACTGCGCCACCGTGCCAAAGAAACATCTAATACATGTTTTTGTCTTCTGCTTAAAATACCTCATTTCCAATTTCCAATGCTTTTACTTATATCTATTAACAAATATTGTACTTTTACTCCACTACAATTATTTGAAAAGTTACTTGTTACTTAGATTATTATTACAAAACATATTAACCACTTCAACCCTATACACATTTCGGCCGTTTGAAAATAGCCGCTCTACAAGCTCACAATGTGTCGCGATGCATTGTGAGCTTGTAGATCTGCTTTTTTCAAAATATTTTTATACATTTGAAAAATGGGAGTACTTTCTACTTTTGGTACTTTAAGTACATTTTGATACCAATAGTTTTGTACTTTTACTCAAGTACATTTTTAATTCCAGACTTTTACTTGTAACAGAGTATTTCTACATTGCAGTATTGATACTTTTACTTAAGTAAAAAGGTACTTTTTTCACCACTGGCTTTTGGTTTCTCCCTCAACCCCCTCCTTTCATGCACGCACACGCACACGCGCACACACACACACACACACACACACACACACACACACACACACACACACACACACACACACACACACACACACACACACACACACACACACACACACACACACACACACACACCTGTTTCGTTCATGTCTGGGTGTGTGGGAGTGCAGGAGGTTATGCTTTGTGAAACACAGAGCTGCCTGTCAGATATGCTATATATCATCCTTGCTTTTACTTACACTGGCCCCTATTTGCCCCTAAACACACACACACACACACACACACACACACACACACACAGACACACAGACACACAGACACACACACACACACACACACACAGACACACAGACACACACACACACACACACACACACACACACACACACACACACACACACACACACACACACACACACACACACACACACACACACACACACACACACACACACACACACACACACACTTCCTCCTTCACCGTTACTGCGCTTTTTCAGTTTGTACAAGAGCGACGTCCCAGGAATGAAGGAGAGTTTTCCAGCCAGAATGTCAGAATAATCAAAATAAAACAATGAGGTATTTGAAATTATATTGGTGGCCTTGCAAAGTGAAATTTAACTTAGAAAGGGAGGTGGAGCATCATTATTGCTAATGATTCCAGTAAAGAACATCTGACGGAGAAATGTCAGGATAAGTCACGGAGCTAGGGGGGGGGGGGGGGGATAATGGGTCAAATTACTGTAGGCCCTTAAAAAGTTGCGTGCTGAAGTAGTTAGATACCTATTTATCTGTTAGGAGGAGTAGTCTTAGCTCTTAGCCATATTATCCAGAATAGGGATTTGTCTCCTGAGTTGTGCTAGTGTGGTAGTAAGATACTTAATTAACATATAGGGTAGTTAAATCAGCCAATCATTTTAGTTCATGTTCTTCTGGAGGCGATGGCCGATCACCAGGCACAGACAGCCACAAAATAAGTAGAGAGAGAGACACACACACACACACACACACACACACACACACACACACACACACACACACACACACACACACACACACACACACACACACACACACACACACACACACACACACACACACACACACACACACACACACACACACACAGTTCAACCAAAGTTCACTTGACACAAAGAGTCTCCTACCAGATACATTAATAATAATAATAATAATAATAAACTTTATTTGTATAGCACCTTTCATGACATGAAATGCAGCTCAAAATGCTTTACAGAGCAAGAATGCAATTACAATTACAACTAATTTAACAATAAAGCAGAAAAGAAAAGCAAAAGCATAAAACAACATTAAAATAATAGCAAAAGGCAGTGAATCAGGCAATACAGTGAGGACATATTAGCATCTTTCCACCGGTAATCAAATTATTGGCTTAGGAATGCGACAAAAACAAAAAATCTCCATGAATTCAAGGCTTCATGGGGTGTGTATTCTTTTAGGTGAACTACTCCTTTACGGGTGCAGGGATTAAGATTGGTAATACATTCTGACCAATTAACTAATGATTTGATTTCTTTGTATCTGCCTTATAATTGTGTAGAATTCAATTTAGATATTTGTATATGATGTGTGTTTATTGTAATGTCATGAGACGTTCATATTAGTTCAAAGAAATGTTAAAATAATTTAGCTCAACTGATCATAATGTGATATTAATGTTATAAAGAGAGGGAAAGAAAGTACTATAAGATTATTAAGCTTAGTGGGGTCATAATTCTTCCCCCAAATCTCCCTCCTTCCTGGTGAGTATCCTATGTCCTTGACACTCCCTCTGTAGTTCTCTGCCAATCACCTGAGAGTACAGGACGATAAAGTTAGGTCCTTCCCCAAAGAAGGTGGTCTTAGAAAGTGATGTATAAAGGGTCCCCCAGTAGAGGGAAGAGAACATTTTTGTCTGACAACAAGACTCCAGGGACTTTATTATTGTTTTTTAAATGCGCTGGCTGAATGCGCACAACCTGAGTTTAACTGTGGGCAACCATATTTTGGTGTGACCGTGCTCTAGGAAAAGTTTCTTACTGAGGTAATTTAGGTTAGGTGTTGTAACCTTTTCCAGCATATTTTCAATGAATCTTTATAAGAATATTTTATGTCAAGAAGTTGTCCTGCATTTCTTTCTTTTCCCTGAAAACAGAATTGCTGGTGAGTAGAGTAAAATATTTCGGGAGTAGGCCTACATGTCTCGGGAGAAAAAAAGCAGATGATAAAAGATGATTAATTCGCATTGATGGAGAGACGGGAGTCTCATCACGCCACACAGTGTGTGACAAGCATAGAGTTAAAAATAAGAGTGACAAGAGGATAACAAAGGGGAGAGAGCCCAAGGCGGCTGTGTCCACATGAGCGCAAATTGCTCAGAATTAACAGAGCAAATCCTAAACCTGCAGTGCAAATGAAATAAGGTCCTTAATTTAAGGACATCCAAATGATGTGGTGGGAAAAGTAGGCCTACTTAAGTAAAAGTATCAAACTGCAATAAAAAATACTCTGTTACTAGTCAAATGTATACTTGAGTAAAAGCACAAAAGTATTGGTATCAAAATGTAGGCTTACTTAAAGTACCAAAAGTAGAAAGTACTCATTATGCAGAAGGTCCCATTTCACAAGTCTTTAAATGTATAAAAATGTTGTGAAAATGGTAGATCTACAAGCTTCAAATGGCCAAAATGTATGGCTGAAGTTAGCTCCATAAAGAACCTCTCACTCCGCTATACAGCTCCGAGATGAGGTTCTATGTCGTTCTCATTCAGTATCGGTGGAACGTCCACCAAGGCTCCGCTGTTTACCCTTTTGTATACATCGTATCCCAAAACTAATGGTAGATTCCAAACTGCACGGATGTTTAAGGTTTGGTTCGGAGCATAATATTTTAGGTCCGGAGCTAAACTACCCGTTTAAATCGCTTATTTAGTCAGCCTGTGGCCATGTTTCCCATTCAACCCGGAAAACCCCCCTACGTCCGCTGCCAGTACTGCTCCCGGTTTGGCTACAATGGGATTAAAATGTTTCTGAATGTCTTTCACATACAGCATGATGGTACATAGCCATGGTTCACATGACGCTCGTCTGTCACAAGCGTCATGGAACCGCTTGTTCCTGGTTTTGTATTTTTTTACATTTACAACTCTCACATGTACATAAACGTTCGGATTTCAAATATAAAGTGCTGACCCCTATGCCACGGATGTAACAAGTTGAGCCGGCAAAGGTCTAAGTACCTGTATATTCCGTATTGTTCAATAAAAAGCTTTTTAATCCAATTGCCGGCCATTTCTTCCGAATTTTCTCCGATGCTTTCAACTATGCGACACTACTGGTTGGGAGGTGTATTGCACTCTGATACATTACCCAAATAAATAAATAATAATAGAAAATGGCCGCCAATCGGATTAAAATGCTTTATATTGAACAATACGGAAGATACGGGTACTTACCGCGGGCCGGCTCAATTTGTAACATCCGTGGCTCAGGGGTAAGCACTTTATATTTGAAAACCAGGAACGGTATGACTATGACAGTCATGTTTCAGGGCTAGATGGTACATACACCCAGCCAATTTCATATAGTGGTCCACAAGCACTATATACAATACATACATGTATGGTCCTGTGGTCACAATATATATAATACATTGTGCTTGGTCCACAAACACTATATACAGGACCAATATTTTTTTGGGTGAAAACGTTTTATAATATTAGCAGAGTCATTTTTTTTTAAATCATTATAGTCATATATTATTTATTGAAATGCCCATAGAATATAACAGAGTGAAATAACGACTTAAAGCCAAGCTTGAAGAAGGAGTAGGCCTTTGCTTTATTTTGTGAGATATGGATGGAAAGAAAAGGAAAACTCTGGAATAACAACTCTGACGAAGTCAAGAAAAACCGAGTAAGGCATCGATGGGGAGTCTCTCCATCAATAAATGCGTGTTAATGATTGGAGAGAGGAGAGAGAGGGCTCAAGGCGGCTGTGTCCACAGAGCGCAAATTGCAAATTGCGCAGAATTAGAGCAAATCTTAAACTTGCAATGAATTAAGGACATCCAAACAATGCACAAACTTACTGTTGATTTCTTCTTATTGTTATTAGGATTTAAGCTTCTCCATTGGCTGTTCTCTTGGCCACCCCGCCAACCTCTTTCAGACCGGAGTTACACAAATTATTGCCAAAATCCCATTAATAGTATTAGAGACTAGGGTTACACCATACCATTTAAAGGTATTGGAAAAATACTAGATAAGGCTTTTTATAGTATTTATCAGCATTTATTTAACAATAATCATGTCACATTATATTATAATGATGATTTATAATGATTATAAAGAATTCTATGAGGACTTATAGTATAGGTCAAGTATAAATGCAATGTAATATGCTTGTAGCATTATAATTACAGGTATATAAGCCGTCTCGATGCCTACACCCCTGCCCGACCACTTCGGTCTGCCACCTCGGGGCGACTGATTGCCCCGTCACTCAAGGGTCCTTCTGGCCGATCCACACGGTCACGACTTTTTTCTGTTCTGGCCCCACAGTGGTGGAATGAACTTCCCACTGATGTCAGGACAGCAGAGTCACTGCCCATCTTTCGCCGCAGGCTGAAAACCCACCTCTTCAGGAAACACTACCCATCCTCTCTGCCTGGCCTACCTGTTGTTAACTAGTTGTACGAACGCTTGTTTTATTGTTGTACAGTTTTATTGGATCTTGTTTAGTCGATACACTTATTTGTTTTAGCTCCTGCTCATTTGATTTAGCTATTTTTGTCTCATCTGTTTAAGGAAATAGGTAGCTGATATAATGCACTTTTACCTTAGCGCTAGGTATACTCTTGGTTGCTTGCTTTTGCAGAAAATGCACTTAAGACTTCTGGTGATTAGTAGTTTTCGTTCCCTACCTATGTTGAATGCACTTATTGTAAGTCGCTTTGGATAAAAGCGTCTGCTAAATGACTGTAATGTAATGTGTTGACACGGCACTCCCATGACCTGATGAACTTTAACCAGATTTTATGATTTGGCTATAATAAAAGAATAAGCCGTCTCTGCAGTTTAGATATTATTATTTGTTATCTGCGTTTCAGATGAACTCCCACATGCATCCACGATTCACACACTCTGCTGCAAGAGAGTCCACCACTCTTCTTTCAACTTCTTATGCTCCAAGAACGGTAAAATGTCTCGACTTTTTAATCTAGATATGAATTCACCAGGATAATGGCAGGAAAATATTACAAATGTTCGTTGTGTTCTTGTGCATCTGTCATTTTAGAATAGTGTTGGCTATTAAAAAAATCATAAATCAGCTATAATTATGTGCTTAGTTCTGCTATTAAAGACACAGTTTCGAAACATTGGCACATACTGTCATCAGATAGAGCACTTAATAAAGCATTTCAACACCCTACACTGTTCACTTTTAACAGGGCTACCAGTCTAAAGGCCGTTTCAGACGGGGAGCGCCGCGAGTGACGTGCCTTAAGGTCGTTTCAGACAGCGAGCGGTTGACGCGCCATAGTGATTAATTTTCCTTGAGAGGCGGGATATTATTTGAGACGCGCAGAGAAGTTGAAGGGCGGAGAGGCAAGCGGGCGCGGTCCCGTGCAATTCTCGCGCTTCTGCTCGTTTCGTGCACACGCCCGCGGGCGGCAAGAGCTGGATTATGGACAATATGGCAAAACAACAATGATCACGGCGTGATCCCAGCTGGTCACTCGCTCCCCGTCTGAAACTTCCTTAAGAGACCGACTATTGAAGGCTGACTCATGCACAAAAAGATCAAAACCATTAATCTCAGGCAGTTTCCCCTGTAGGTCATGTGCCTCTTGTGCCAAGGTAAAGACAAACGCATTCAAACGCATTCCACGATTCACATATAGACAAAGAGTATAACATAGGTCTTTAATAACACGACACATGTAATTTATCTTCTGTATTGCCCATGTAATAAACTAGAAGTTCACCTCTAGAGTTCGACACCTACACATATATATATATATATATATATATATATATATATATATATATATATATATATATATATATATATATATGGAGATATGTGTGTCTGTCAGTCCCTGTCCCTTTTAGGGCCATGTATGGAGATCTCTGTATTTGTCAGTCCTTGTCCTTTTTATTCCCATGTATGGAGATTCCTGATGTCATGAGTACATGCCAAATTGCCCCTATATGGGCATGCTGATAAAACTATTCATAGGGGTGGGCGATATGGCCTAAATATCATATCACGATTTGTATGAGGCAGAATCACGTAGCCTGGTATTGGCCAGACTGATAACGTGGATTCACTCTCACGTTCCTCCCCGGTATCAGTCTGGACTTCGGCCCATAGGGAGCGAGTATGAGAAATGAGATTTATTTTTTGGTGCTTTTCACTGTTGTACGGACAGCAGTTGAAAAGCAGTCACTGGTTGGCCCGATCATTTTACTGATTTCTCATACTCGCTCCCTATGGGCCGAAGTCCAGACTGGTACCGGGGAGGAACGTGAGAGTGAATCCACGTTATCAGTCTGGCCAATGCCAGGCTAAGAATCACGCTCCACACAACAAGATACCAGGGTTGCGGCTCTTTCTAAAAGAATCGCGCTCCACCATCGTATCACAATACATTTTTCATGCTGGTTTTTAGGATTATTATTATTGTATTGTGATTATCAATTAAATATATGATGATGCATTATATGTATATGATTATTAATATTATTATTGTAAGATTTTATATATACATATATATATAATAATATTACATTATTATTATATTACTATAATTATTATTAGATTTTGTATATATATATATACAAAATCTAATCTAATAAAATCTAATTTATGCAGAATGTCCCATTTCACAAGTTTTCAAATGTATAAAATGTATAATATTTGTTTCTGATAAGCAGCAAGCTAGGATGGCGGCGGGGGTGCGTGCTGGTGGTGAAGGCTCTGCTTGCCCTCGCTTAAAACCTAAGATTTACAAAACGGATGATGGGAAGGTGATAATCGAAGACGAACTTTTAAACTTTATTGTTGTGAAAATGAAGACACTAAGCCACGATGAAATTGTTATGTTGGCAACAAACAATTTTTCATCTAAGTGGATTGAAGAGTCCAAGCTGCAGCTGTTTTGGCTCTGCCCGAATACCAGTGTATGCAATGTGTTGCACAAAGGCCCACAGAAGGACGTAAATAACGTCAAGGCCTGTTTAAATGTTTTTAATGAGCTCGGAGAAAATATTCCCCGGTTTGTTTCACACTATCTGGATAAACTTCCGGTTGGGTTCGGAAATATGGACGCCTCGGCGCTGCTATTAAGCAGAATGGAGCAGCTGAGCCAAGAAGTTTCTGGTCTGAGGAGGACACTGGAAATAAACAAACAGGTGAGTGTGTTTGCTACTCGGTTTTCCCCATTCTGGATGCGAATAAATTATTTATTAGTGAAACTGGGTAATAACCCAAGTGAAAAAAAAATGTATTTTTTGTGTGCTAAAGTATACTTTTAGCACAATAAGTATGTTAATTGTCAATTTGAACTTTTGTCAAAGCATACTAACAGTGCATTTTTTGCCAAAATATATTTAGCAAATATAATCAGAGTGCATTCAAAAATATATTTCTACAATGCACTTAAATGTCAACATGAATTAATTTGTCATTTAGCACATTTGCTAAAAGTGTACTAAACAAAATATACATATTTAATTAAATAAAAATGTACTTTTCAAAAGACTATTCATATAATGTTTAATTTTTGTTTAACTTAGTACATTTAATGTTAAATATATTTTAAATTATTATATTTTAAGTGCTTTTATAGTATATTCATAGCAAATTATCCTCAATATGCACTTAATTTAAGATATACTATAATATGCTTATTAAAAGTATACTTTTCACAAAAACTATTTAAAATATGTTCAAGTATATATTTTTGTAAGTATGTTAATGCCTATTTTATTAAAGTTTCACTTAAGTACTACTTCGTAAAAGTACAATTTTCATCAGTGTATTTATAGTATAAGGCTGAAAAAATATACTGAAAAAGGCATTATACTTAAAGTTTGCTTTAGTATACTTTATAAGTATACTATTTATGAATATGTTCCCGGATGCTATTAGTAATATACTTCTTAACATTATACTTGTAATATACTTGTTTTAAAGTGCATTTAATATATATTTCTACAAAGCACATTAGTAAACTTAAAAGAAATGTGCTAAATTACAATTTAATTTATGTTAGTATTTAATGTGCTTTGTAGAAATATATATTGAATGCACTTTAAAACAAGTATATTACAAGTATAATTTTAAGAAGTACATTACTCCTGGATGCTATTAGTAATATACTTCTTAACATTATACTTGTAATATACTTGTTTTAAAGTGCATTTAATATATATTTCTACAAAGCACATTAGTAAACGTAAAAAGAAATGTGCTAAATTACAATTTAATTTATGTTAGTATTTAATGTGCTTTGTAGAAATATATATTGAATGCACTTTAAAACAAGTATATTACAAGTATAATATTAAGAAGTATATTACTAATAGCATCCAGGAACATATTCAAAATAGTATACTTAAAAAGTATAATGCTTTTTCGGTATATTTTTTCAGCCTTATACTATAAATGCACTGAAGAAAAGTGTACTTTTAGGAAGTAGTACTTAAGTGAAACTTCAATAAAATAGACATTAACATACTTACAAAAATATATACTTGAACATATTTTAAATAGTTGTGAGAAGTATACTTTTAATAAGCATATTATAGTATATCTTAAAATAAATGCATATTGAGGATAATCTACTATAAATATACTGTAAGCACATATACTACAATCATTTAAAATATATTTAACATTAAATGTACTTAAGTTAAACAAGAATTAAACATTATATGAATACACTTTTGAAAAGCACATTTTTATTTAATCAAATATACATATATATATATACTTTAATTACAATACTTACAGTATCTGAAGTAAACCTTTGTTGATGTCATTTAAGTATACTATCATTACATTTATGGTGGCTAGAGGAAGTCCATTTCCCAGCATGCGCCCCAGTGCATGCTGGGAAATGTGTGTTATTGTTCCTATTTGTGTTATTATTTGAATATGGGAATGCGTAGTGGGGTTATGCTAAGGGTCATTGAGTTTAGTGTTTTGTTGTGGTGCTATTTGGTGATTTATGGTATTTTATGTAATTTGTTAGTAAAACCATGAATTAAATGTCTGTTTGTTTAGTCAGTCTCTCTCCCCTTTTCCCATCCTTACATATAATGTGAGTGTGTTGTTGATGGTTGCGAGAGTTGTCATGGCTCTTACAGACAGCTAAACCACAAGCCTCCACGTTACATTGCAAAAAATATTAAATTTAATTTCCCAGAAGTATATTGAATATACTCATTTGTACTTTTTATAAAATTCAATTTAAATGATGTTGTTTGGAAACATTTAAGTTGTACTTAATATACTAAAAGTTGCACTAAAGATATGCTAAAACATATCATTAATACACTTTTATGTACTTTTGCCCCCCAAAAAAATACAATTTAATTACAAATATACTTATAGTATCTGAAGTACAGTTTTGCTGATGTCATTAAAGTGTACTATCATTCAATTTATAGTGTATTACCAATACGTATCAAGTACAAAATAAATAAATATAGAGTACATAGCAATTATGCTTAAAATATACTTTCAATGTATATATACATTGCAATTACAATATACAAGTATATTCTTAATTAACTAACTGTGTACATTTAGTTAAATTAAGTTGTAGTTGAAATACATTATTATTACATTATTATTACATTATTATTACATTGAAAGTATATTTTAGCACATTTGGATTGTAGTTTAATTACTTTATTATTACATTGATAGTATACTTGAAACTATTAAAAGTATACTTCACATTCATTTATTTTATACTCCAAGTATATTTGTAATACATTGATTGTATATTTTAAGCATAATTGCTATATACTCTATATATATTTATTTAGTACTTGATATGTATTTGTAATGCACTATAAATGTAATGATAGTATACTTCAGCAATTGTACTTCAGATAAGTACATTTGTAATTAAATTGTATTTTTTTGGGGGGGGGAAAGTACATAAAAGTATATTAAAGATATGTTTTAGCATATCTTTAGTTCAACTTTTAATATACTAAGTACTACTTAAGTATTTCCAAAATAAGACAATTTAAATGTCATTTATAAAAAGTACAAAAATAGTATATTAAGTATACTTCTGAAAAATATATTTAGTATATTTCTTTTTCACTTGGGAAATCTGTGACGTGTCGTAAGATCGAGTCACCCCACAGCAGATTGGAATCTGGTCAGAGTGGAAAATGTTGATTGTTACTCCTGTTGAAGTTCATGAAGAAGTTTTGAAGCTAGGAGATAATAAGGCCTGCGGTCTGGACAATATAACAGCTGAACTAGCCAGTAAGAAACTGTGTCCTTTGGTTGCTATGTGTTTTACAGGTTTTTTGTTCATGGGTTTTTACCTGTTTCCATGCTCTCTGTTGTGTTAGTGCCGGTCATTAAAGACAAAGTGGGTAAATAAGCTAATAGGTGAGTCAATATATGAAAAAATATCACTTAAAGTAATAGCCTACTAGGTAACTTTTTCAACAAAACTAAAGTTAAATTGTATATCTTTTGTGAGTGGCAAATGTTTCGCAACACCCACTCCATGAATTTCTTTCAATGGATTCTGGTAGTATTGGGCACGCTAAATAACACACTAAAAGTCTACCAAAGTCTACGTCCCGGAAAGCCACCATTCTCAAGATGGCGTCCAAAATGGCTGCCTGGAGCTGAAAATGGCTATATCTCAATAGGAAAAAAATATACAAATTATTTTTCACTTGATTCTGGTACCTCTAGACATGCTTATGAACATACAAAAAATCGAGGAAAATATACCTCCCGGAAAAGCTTAATTTTCAAGATGCCGTCCAAAATGGCTGCCTGGAGCTTAAAATGTCTATTTCTCAATAGAAAAAAAAAATACTGATTTTTCACTTGATTCTGGTTGATTATAGCTGGTTGATATAGCTGTCATTGGAGGAGGTTATGCGTTACGAGCTCAGTCCTTTCCCTCCTGCCCTCTTTGAAACTAGAAACATCTTCTGCAAGGCTGATAAACCACAACTAGCGCATGTGATCTGTGATCATGCAAGTGATGCAATCCTAGATTCTGTACCAGAAACAGAGCATTACGTTCTTGATTTATCATTGATTTTAAATGCATGTGGTACAGGGTGTAGGGTTGGTGACTCGTTAATAAATCACCTGATGATGATTTGGTCATGTTTAGTCCGTGTAGTGCTGGTCTCCAACACCTTCTGAGGATATGCTCACAGTATGGTTTTGATTTTGATATAAAATGCAACGCTAAAAAGAGTAAGATCATGATTGTCCGAAGTAGGGAAGAAAGACAATCGACCTTTCCTGACTTCTATCTGGCTGGCACTGCTAGTGTGTGCAGTGAGATTACTTATTTGGGCCATATGATCTCCAATGACCTTTCAGATGACAAGGACATCTATAGACAGCGGCGGAAGCTGTATGCCCAAGCGAACATGCTGTGTCGCAAATTTAGCATGTGCTCGGTACCTGTGATCCTTTTGTACACCACTGTGTACTGCCCACCTTTGGTGTCGCTACAGACAAGGCTGCATCAGGCAACTCACAGTGGCTTATAATGACTGCATGAGGCTGCTGCTGAGAGCTCCAAGAAGCTCCAGTGCAAGCCAGATGTTTGTTAGTGTCGGGGTAGTGGTACCCACCTGCTCTGCTGTGCTGCGTAACCTTATGTACAGGTTTATGTGTAGGACATCTGAGTCAGTAAATGACATCATCGCTGTCATAACGGACTCTACACGCAGTTCTGTCAGGTTCTCCTCTAGACTGTGGAACCATTGGCGCACATGTTTGTATGTCAGAAACTGAACAATGTGGGCTATTTGCATTTTTTCTTTCTGTTATTTTATTGTGTTGTGTTGTATAATTGTAATATGGATCTCCCTGGGTCTGAAATTAATATTTAATTGATATAACAATCCTTTGGAAATAGCTGATCTACAAGCTCATTTTCAAATAGCCAAAGTACAGTATATACAGTATAGGGCTGATGTTATGTTGTTGGCTGTCAATAATTGACAAAGGTATATAAAAACATTCAATCAGTCAATTCAATTAATCAGGGTTCAATCAGTTTAACCACTTTAACCCTATGTGTATGTTGGCTTTTTGAAAAAAGACGATCTACATGCTCACTACGTGTCCATGGCACAACATCTTTTCAGATTTGTGGCCAAATACATTTCAATTTGGGGGTCATTGACTTAACAATTTTGTTACTTTGTGTTTTTAAAAGCAAGTACTCGAGTACTTGAGAGAGCAACTTTGTAGAAGTTGAGTGATATTTGAGTAGGAGTATATATGTTACAGGGAAATTGGCATTCCAGGGAAATTGAAAGGGGTACGCTTGTTTTCACCCCCCCTCAGGCAATTCTGTAGAATCAACGCTAGAGGGCAATGCAAGCCAGACATGGCACGCGCACGCACGCACACATACAGATACAGACACACACACACACACACACACACACACACACACACACACACACACACACACACACACACACACCCCAAGCACAAGGGGGCGGGCCTGGCGGGCTATGTTAGTGCAGTGAGTGGCACTTGGGGCAAACGCAGTCCCCACTACATCATTTACGATTCCGTGCCTATCGGTACATAACTCGGACGGCGCTTAAGTCGACTAGCAGACCATCGGCCGGTCGTCGCGGGCACTCGCGCCTGGAGGCGCTCGGGCGCGACTCCTCGGCCTCAAGGTCTGCTAAGTCGGCGCGCCTCCGTCATGGTCCAAAACTATACTTTATCAGCGAAAAAAAAGTAGTCCGCGGTTGTTTGAAAAAGTAATTTCCCAAGTGGGAGTCAAACCCAGGCTCCCGGTGGTAGTGGGTGGGGAGTCCAATGATTATCGAAGTGCGCCACTGAGGCTTGTAGTGGTGTAATGTAACAAAGTAGATTTACTCAAGTAAATTTTGAGGTATTCGTACTTTACTTGAGTATTTCTCTCATATTATCCATTTTATTTTCAGCGTTCCCCTAGCGTAGCTTCCTGGTTGCTATGTTGTTGTTGTCGTCCTCGCATCAAAGCCCCGCCTCGCAGCACCGCTCCGCGCCTATAAAACAAGCGCTCCCCTGTCATTTTCCCTGGAATGTCAATTTCCCTGTGACATATATACTTTGTACTGCGATTGAGCACTTTGTCCACCACTGCTGATGAGTGCTATCCTGTATGTTTGTTTTGAACCCCCTCCGCAGCTAAGAACCGCCGCTCCGCCAGAGAGGACGAGCCGGGCTCTGCGGAGGTGCTATGTTTGTGGACAAGGTCCGGACCAGGACCGCGACGCTTCGATGCTCTCTGACGTCAGCTCTGAGGAGCTCGACTCCGGCAGCGACTCTGGCCTTCGCCCAGAACTTCCCCGGCGTGGTAATAGTCGGGGTAAGCGTCCCACCACCCCGACCCTGCTACCCGCTTGCCCAGCGTTTCGACCCACCACCCCCTCATTAGACAAGGACCTGTGTGCCGAGTTCCCTGTCGCTGAAGCCGCGGCAGCGACTCCAAGGGGGGAATTTGCTACCGCCCAGTGGGCCGGCCCGAATGTGTCAGCCATACATGGCCGCCTATGCCCTGGGGTGAGTGAACTTGCCACCCTACATTTTGTTGTAAATCATGGTCTGTTGTATAGAGGGGTGAAAGCTAAGGGGGGACCTGGTCTTACAACTGTTGGTGCCAAAAACCTATGTGTCTCGGGTCCTATACTTCGCGCACACCCACCAGCTGGGGGCCCACCTGGGGGTCCAGAAAAAACTGCAAACCTGCTTTGTGTGTTGGCTTTGGTCAGACTTCACAATACATTTGTGAAATGCTCAGTTAACACCTGTGTTTACTTTCACATTCAGGCGTCTTCCTCTACCTGTAATATTGAGGTTCAAGGTAAAGACCCTCATATATCTTCTCAACAATGCAATATCAAAAGTTACTCACTAAGTTGGGAGCTCTAATTGTGCACTAAAATGATTGGCTGATTTAACTATACCCTATCTGTTATTTAAGTATCTTACTGCTACAACTCAGGAGACAAGTCCCTATTCTCACATCAAATATTAATTCTGGCCACGGCAACAACGTGCACATACGCACACACACGCACGCACGCATGCATGCACGACCGCTCACACACACACACACACACACACACACACACACACACACACACACACACACACACACACACACACACACACACACACACACACACACACACACACACACACACACACACACACACACACACACACCAGTAAAGTGAGAACATTTTAAACATTAAAAAAATCTCATAATTATACTTAGGTACTGAACTACAGTACTTGAGTGCATACTTAGTTACTTTCCACCACTGACTGCTGCACAACTCAGGGTTTGATTCCTTTACAGAAGCTGAATTAGCTGAGGTGAAGGACATCATGAATGATGTTGACGAGAAACTCAGTGATCAGGAGACAGAGCTCAACAAATTTCTGAAGTGAGTATACTCCAACTAATGACTCCTTTCCACTACAAAGGGTTAACCCAGAACCTTCCATTTTCAGAGCATGTTTATTTTAATGATAAATTGTGTTCTGGCTTGGATCAATGAAACTAATGTAGTATACTTTAAGTTTTATTTTTATTTATTTATTACATATTTTTTGTTTACATAATGTTAAATTGCATTAAATTAAAAGTTAAAAGTTTCAAAGTTTGTTTTTTTTTTTTTTTCGCAAAAGGGGAAAAATCAAAGATTTGGAGAGCAGCAAAACGGAGCTGGTGGGTGTCTTTGGTAGAACAGGAGCTGGGAAAAGCTCTCTGATAAATGCCATTATCGGTGAAAGGAATCTCCTGCCTATTGGAGATACCAGTGCTTGTACCTCAGTCATGATTCAAGTGCAGGCAAATATGACAGACAAAAACTACAGAGCAGAGATCGAATTCATCCCAGTAGAGGTAAAAATGAACATGTTCTTACATAAAGCATGATATTATGTTATAAGCATTGGTGGACAAAGTATCAGACAATTGGACTCGAGTCATAGTGACTCGACTCGAGTCTGACTCGATTCGCATATTTGACGACTTGCGACTCGACTCGGACTTTGAAGGTAAAGACTTGCGACTCGACTCGGACTTGGAAGGTAAAAGACCAACGAGACTTGAGACTCGACTCGGACTTGCTAGCCAATGACTCCCGACTCGACTCGACTTGAGACAAGATGACTCTAATGACTCGTTTAGTTTTTTCCCCTATGAATGATCTGTGTGTGAAATGCGCTCTTTCTTTATACAAACCCATGCTCACTCTACCGCAAATGCCTCTCTCTCTTTATACAACCCCATGCTCACTCTACCGCAAATGTGCTCTCTCTCTTTATATAAACCCATGCTCACTCTACCGCAAATGCGCTATCTCTCTTTATACAACCCCATGCTCACTCTACCGCAAATGTGCTCTCTCTCTTTATATAAACCCATGCTCACTCTACCGCAAATGCGCTGTCTCTCTTTATACAAACCCATGCTCACTCTACCACAAACGCCACCACCACTCCCAGCGGGGTCATTTTGATTCTATGACGGCTGCCGTCTAGTTATCATCAGTGCCAGTGTTGTGAGGAAAAACAAGCAACCAGGTCTAGGAAAACCAGCCCAAAAGAAGCGAGTCAAGCGACTATGGGCCACATGAGCACTCTAACATATACATCAGCTATTTGAAAATAGCAGATCTACAAGCTCACAATGCCTCCCGATGCAACTAGTTGTTCGTGTTTTGTTTATGACCCCAGCCACCCCAACAACAACAGTAGCACCAGCCAGCGAGATATACGTACTTGTAAACATGAAAGTCACTCACCACTGTCGAATTTACTTTATCCATGGTAACAGCAATAAAGTCTTAGTCCGTTTTTTGGTGCGCAACACAACCCTTGTTTAAGTGAATTGCTTTCACCTGCTGCTGCTGTGCAGAGTGTGCGCTACAGGGCATATCTCCGCCAAGCCAGGGTGACCTACCCAGGCTCATGAAATTCATATGCAGGCATAGTAGCCAATTAGAATGAAATCTGCAAAAACGGACTCATATACTGATACAGAACCATATATTGGCTATATATTATGGCTGTCGGGTGGAAATCTTGTATGTTCCTTTTTCATTATTATTTAAAAACAATTTGAAATCGTGAAAATAGCCAATCTACAAGCTGTAATTATTTAATAATTAAGAAATACTATATTGTAAGGACCAAATGACTTGGGACTCGACTTGGACTCGGACCGGAGGGTTGGATTGACTTGGGACTCGACTTGGACTTGGGACCAAATGACTTGGGACTCGACTTGGGACTCGGACCTGAGGGTTGGATTGACTTGGGACTCGACTTGGACTTGGGACCAAATGACTTGGGACTCGACTTGGACTTGGGACCAAACGACTTGGGACTCGACTTGGACTTGGGACCAAATGACTTGGGACTCGACTTGGACTCGGACCGGAGCGACTTGAACAATTGTCTGCAAAGTATACTCAACCCCAGTTCTCGAGTCAAAGTATAGATAGCCTACTCCTGGTCAAATATTATTCAACTACAAGTGAAAGTTGCTCAGTCAAGTTTGTACTTGAGTTGTATTCAACAAGGTTTTCAAAAAAAAAAATAATAATAAATAATAGTGAAAATAGTAGATCTACGAGCTCTAAAAACGCGACTCATTGTGAGCTTGTTGGTCTAGTAATTTCTGTATATTTGAAACAGGGCTTAAAGGGGTATTTCACTTTCAAAAAAACTTTTGGTCGTTTTATCATCTACTCAGGCTTTTGTGAGCCCCCCAGACCGTTTTTAAGTTGCTTGATTTAGTATTTAGATATTTGATAATCATTTTATCAGACACGCCCCCTTCCTATACAAACCCATTATAACTTCAAACTCAATTCTTAAACTGTTAGATTCATCAAAAACACCCGTCCTTGGTTCTGGTGACTCACCCTGCCCTCCTAATACGCGAGGGGGCCGTGTTTTTTCGATACTTTTTTTCTTTCATTTTATTTTAATTTTGTAATGTATTTAATTTTTTTCATTTTCCAAAAAAAATATTAAAAATAAATAAAAAAAGTTATCGAAAAAACACGGCCCCCTCGCGTATTAGGAGGGCAGGGTGCGTCACCAGAACCAAGGACGGGTGTTTTTGACGAATCTAACATGTTAAAAATGGAGTTTGAAGTTATAATAAGTTTGTATAGGAAGGGGGCGTGTCTGATAAAAGAATATCAAATATCTAAATACTGAATCAAGCAACTTAAAATGGTCTAGGGGGCTCTCAAAAGCCTGAGTAGACGATAGAATGACCAAAAGTTTTTTTGAAAGTGAATTTTGTGATTATGTGATTAAGTGATTATTTCATAGTGTACTTTTTCCCTTCTTAGAAATGTAGTGGAGTTAAAGGTACAGTACAATATGTGTCTTTGAAATGTAGTGCAGTATCAGAAAATGCAAATACTCCAGTAAAAATTCCAAAGAGCTAATTTGGCTTGTATGGTTCACCAACTGGTCCAACACACAAACTAGGCCACACTCTCGATCTTGTCCTGTCCTCTGGGGTGAGAATTACAAATATTGAAACCAGTGCTATGGGGGTGTTTCTGATCACTCCAACATTGTTTTTAACTCTTTGACTAAACAATGACGAGATTTCTCGTCATATTTTGCTAAGGCGCAGCCTGCCAATGACGAGAATGACAAGATTTTGTGTTTTCAGTGGTTTTCCACTAGATGGCGCTGTTCGCCAACCTGGGAGTCACCATTTGACTCACAGAGAAGCAAAGCAGCACCAAATCACATGATCGCAAAAAAAACCCAGCCCGTTCACTTCCTTGTTATTGAAGACTCACCTCTTCAGACTCCCCCTTAGCCTGTAGCACTTGCCCTAGCCTTGACGACCTTGCAGGATTATGCAAAGGCTAAAATGTAACCTAGATAGCATGTTATGTAGACAGATGCCAGGTCATCGTTGACCTGGCATCCTATAGTGTGTATAATTTGAATGTAGGCTGATGATAGGTTCTTGGTTTACGTATGTATTAGTTATTATTAGATTACCGGTTTGGTAATGTATTACTTTATTATTAGATTACTATTTTTATGCATTTGATATATTATGTGTATTATGATGTATTATCTTGTGTCCTTGCTTACTGTAAATCGCTCTGGATTAAGAGCGTCTGCTAAATACCTAAACTGTAAACTGTTATTCGATTTGGAAAAATTGCCTTTTTTGCGAAAACAACCTACATTCACCTGCCCCTCACATGAAATCTAGAGGTTACGTATGTAACCCCGGTTCTTTTTGTTCTGGAGTGAGACACTCACTATGGGAAACAGCGCCATCTGGCGATGCAACAGAGCTACACACAATACGCTCCCGGGCCCGTTCATTGGGCAAGAGTGTATGTCACGTGACCGGCCGTCCCTTCCCCTATCCGGAAGGACATGGCCTCGCGTGACGTAGGTCCTTCCTCCAACACAGTTCCTCTGCTCGCAGTGGCGAACAAAGGGGTGTTTGGTGAGTGTCTCACTCCAGAACTAAAAGAACCGGGGTTACATACGTAACCTCTAGTTCTTATTCGTTCTTTCGTGAGACACTCATTATGGGATTTATAAACCCCCCGGAAGCGTTAAAACGTTCAACCCCCACAAATCGCACACGTCCCACCACCCCGCACACGGCGTGACCCCGGCCTCCGGGGCGCCCGAGCCCTCCGGGCTCGGACGCGGTATAAGGGACAAGAAAAGGAGACCCTGACAGACCGCAGTCTGCCTTCTTCAGTTAATAGACATACAAGGTCTGCATCCTACCAACCACATAATGAGGGAACAGGGCCCCCCTGCCCCTGAGACGAACCGAACGTTGGTCCCAGGGGATCATTTCAGGAGGAGAAAACTGGGAAAGAGAAGAAGGCCCCATGGCCTCTCATCTCCCTTTTCCAACCAGAGTAGGCAGCCACACCTAGGACCGCGTGTGCCACCGAGGACGCCGCCACATCCAGGCTGTACAAAGCCGCAAAGGTCGAAGGTGACGACCAATTGGCGGCTGTGCATATCTCCTGAACCAAAGCTCCCCTAGAGAGGGCCCAGGATGCTGCCACACCTCTAGTAGAGTGAGCCCTCAGTCCATCAGGTACTGGGGTTCCACCACTAGTATAGGCGAGCCTAATAGCCTCAACAATCCATCGAGAGAGCGTTGCCCTAGCAATCGCCTTTCTCTGGTTACCTCGGCCAAAGGAGACAAAGAGCTGCGTCGACGACCGACTGGCCGCCGTCCTCTGGCAGTAGAGCTTCAAAGACAATGCAACCGCTCATCCTCCGCCGAAACGAAGGGAGGCGGATGAGAAGTCACCAACTCAACAGGAGCCGGGGCCACTACCCCGGTTTTAGTAACGCCAGGTTCGGATTCAAAAGAACCCTCCCGTCGTTGTTATAGAACCTCATGCACTCCGAACTCACCGAGAGCGCGTGTAGGTCACTAACTCCTTTAGCCGTAGACAGGGCCACATGGAGGACCGTCTTGAGAGTAACCACTTTCAGGTCTGCAAACTTGAAAGGTTCAAAGGGAGATCGGCAGAGTGCATCTAGCACCACTGCCAGATCCCAGACTGGGAACAAAGGCCTGTTAGTCGGCCTAGCCCGCCTGGTGCCGCACATAAAACGACGCACTAGAGGATGTTTGCCTACCGTCCCGCCATCGAAACCTTCGTGACAAGCGGAGATGGCCCCCAGGTACACTATGACTGTTAAGAAAGTCAAACCCAGGCGAGTTAGCCTGCTCTGCAGGAAAACAAGGACGCTGTGCACCGGTGCCCGGAAAGCCACCACCGAAGGCAACTGTCCCAGGCACCATGACACAAAAATATATAATATTATATAAATAATATTTTATGTCATAAGTAGCTCTCGTAGTGCTGGCCCTGGCTCCCTGAATGGTAGCGACCACATCAGGGGGCAAACCAAACGAGCCTAAGATCTCCCTCTCACGGGCCAGACCCACAGGTCTAGGTCCTGAGGGTGGGGGCGGAAAAACACGTCCCCTGCCTACCGTAGCAGGTCTCAGATCGGCAGGAGGAGCTAGGGCTCGTAGGGGAGAGGAGTTATCTCTGACCTCCACGTGCCCTGCGCCGGGGCACCGTGGAGGTCAGAGCGCCGGGGCACCGCCGGGGCACCGCCGGGGCACCGTCCCCTGGACAGCAGAGTCGCTCCGCTGTTCAGGAGGCCTGGTACATGTGAGGCTCTGATTGACGCAAGGCGCACGTCGCACCCCAGTGTCAGATTGCCAGCTAGCTTGTCCAACACCGGATAGGCCAGGCCTCCCTGCTTGTTGACAGAGTACATGGTTGTGGCGTCGTTGGTCCTGATCAGGACATGACGACCTCGAAACCGAGCCTCGCAATGTCTGACCACCAGAAAACTGCCATCAGCTCCAGGTAGTTGATGTGGGCCGTCTGTAGACTGGGACCCCACACCTCTCCGGCCGAGCGGTCCTCGTGGACGGCACCCCACCCCTTGAGGCTGGCGTCCGTGGCAATGACCTTCCGCGAGACCACAGCACCCATTCTGACCCCTTTGGACAGAAAGGCTGCGTCTGACCACGGTCTGAGTGTGTCCACGGACTTTCCGATAACCTTGGGTGGATGGGACTCCAAGAGCCCGCATCCATCTCTGGAAAACAAGGTCACATGTGGAGCTTGTCCAAACGAAACAAGTGAGACCCGCCGTCAGCATGCATAGCCTGTATGTGACTTGTTGCCTCACACGAGAAACCCACAGGCTGAAAATCCGTCTATCCCGTCCCGGGGCAGACGCGCTGCAAGCGTGGTCAAGTCCAGCGAGATCCCCCTCAGGGTAGTCCGCTGAGACGGGTCCAAAACGCTCCTAGTGGTCGTTGATGGTGAAAACCCAAGCAATGTTAGGTGGGGAAACGGCCACGTCTGCACTAAAACAACACTGCACTCACAACTGTTGTTGTGAGTGAGGCTAGTTAGCCGCTAAGTGAAACAACAGTAGCCTGACTGGAGGCTATGCTAACATAGCAGCTATAAAGCTAGTCAAGGCTAACTCACCACGAGCGAGGCACGTTGATATCCGTTTCCATGGGGACAGATGACGCTGTCACATGATCTAACGGGCCCATATGCTATAAGCGTGGCGCCCGCTAGAGACAGTGAAGGTAGAGGCCTGGTCGGGAGAGTCGGAAAAGTCACGTGACTGCACACAAGCGTATTCCGCGACATCAACATCCGGTTCGCCCTGGGCTGCCGCCATCTTGGCTAGGTCCCTAAGGCTGGAGTTGTTGACAAAGCTCCCCTCCTCGTTGGAGGTGCTCTGCCGCCCTCCAGAGGGGAACGTGGTCCAGTAGTCAGATGTCCCAAAATACGACGGCTCTCCAGCTCCGCTATGATAGCGCCAGCTGGGGCTGTCTGTACATCTCGTAATGCTCCCGTGGACGGGGGGAAGGTCGCTTGAGACCAAAACGAGCCATCATCGCCTCCATTTTGGAGATCGATGGGGCCCCTCTTTATATTACCCATGAGACTCCCGTCCCAAAGTGGCGTTCTGCCGCCCCCTGGTGGACGGGAGGAAGGCAGTCAGACGCTTGAGACCACAACGAGCCACCGTCGCCACCATTTTGGCGCTCGACGAGGCCCATGTTTAACTTGCTGTCTGTCTTCCCGTTCCACAGTGGCGTTATGTTGCCCCCTGGTAGAACGGGAGGAAAAACTGCCGTGACCCGAAACATTTTCCTAGTCAGACGCTTGAGACCACAACGAGCCCCCATCGCCGCCATTTTGGCGCTCGGCGGGGCCTGTGTGCTAAACTTGCTGTCTTACCTTCCTGTTTCACAGTGGCGTTTTGCCGCCCTCTAGTGGAACGGGAGGAAAAGGCTTTGTGCCCTGTATAGAGAAACATCCCACTGTATCTGCCATGCCAGAGAACCGGGCATGACAGGCACTCTGGGCTTATTTAGAGGAGACCATTGAGGCTCAGGGACCCCCATGTCTCGTGACCTCCTGACAGGGGCTGGATAATGTGCTTATGTATTTTGAAACATGTGTAATGGAACAAAAAACGAGGCACATAAACAGTGTAAACATCATGAACAGTTTTAACATAATCTATATGAAAACCAGCATGTGTCTCAATGGCGCCCGAAGAACCCATCGCAGTTGCTTTCCTCATCCTGGAGCCTCCCTCTGGATGTTGCCGGGGTTGAGGAGGTGCGGGGGGGGGGGGGGGGAGGGGGCAGCCCTGAGAGCCTGGAGCTAGGAGGAGGTGTAGCCTGGGCCTACCTGGACCTGGAAGCGGCCTCGTCCCTATGGAATGCCAAAACTGCCATATCTCAAATTAAATACATAAATAAATAAATGAATTTATAAAGCAAGAAATGATTAAATAAATAAATAATTGTGCAAAGAAATATACAATTAAATATTGGAATGTATTCATTTATGTGACTAATTATTTATTTATATATTTATGTATTCATTTATTTATGTATTTATTTAATTTTTTATTTAATTATTTAATTATTTAATTATTTATTTAATTATTTAATTATTTATTTAATTATTTAATTTTTTATTTATTTATTTATTTATTTATTTATTTATTTATTTATTTATTTATTTATTTATTTATTTATTTATTTATTTATTTAATTATTTAATTATTTAATTATTTAATTAATTATTTAATTATTTTTTAAATTATTTAATTATTTATTTATTTAATTATTTAATTATTTAATTATTTAATTATTTAATTATTTAATTATTTAATTATTTATTTATTTATTTATTTATTTATTTATTTAATTATTTAATTATTTATTTAATTATTTAATTATTTATTTAATTATTTAATTAATTATTTAATTATTTAATTATTTAATGCCCTATTTCAGCACACTGAAATGCACACTGAAATGCACACTGAAATGCACACTGAAATGCACACTGAAATGTTATGTTAATGAGGGGGCGGTCCTTGCTGATGTCACTTAACAGCCATTGGATAATCTATGTGGGAACTCACAGATCGATTGTACTTGTCTGTTTCCCAGGAAATGATGAGAATCTGGCAGTGGTGTAAAGTAACTAAGTACATTTACTCAAGTACTGTACTTAAGTACAATTTTGAGGTATTTTTATTTCACTGGAGTATTTCCAATTTTCAGTACTTCTACTCCACTACATCTCAGAGGCAAATATTGTACTTTTACTTTACTACAATTATTTGAAAACTTTAGTTAGTTAGTTTGTAGATTTTGGTTATTATTACAAAACATACATTTTAACCACTTCAGCCCTATATACATTTTGGCCATTTGAAAATAGCCAAAATTGCATCACAATGCGTCGCGATGCAACGCATTGGGAGCTTGTAGATCTGCTATTTTCAAAAGATTTTTATACATTTGAAATTTTTCAATTCTGCATGAGTACTTTCTACTTTTGGTATTTTAAGTACATTTTGTTACCAATACTTTTGTACTTTTACTCAAGTAAATTTTGGATTTCTGACTTTAACAGAGTATTTCTACATTAAAGTATTGATACTTTTACTTAAGTAAGACATTTGAGTACTTTTTCCACCACCGAAATCTAGTACAGTAAACGCAGAATACAAGTCAGGTGGGCACTAGAGACATCTGGGCACCATATTTTTGGGACAACTGAGCACCTGGACATCTGGGCACCTGGACATCTGGGCACTAGGGACATGTGGGCACCTGGACATCTGGGCACTAGGGACATGTGGGCACCTGGTCAACTGGGCACTAGGCACCTGGAGAGGTGGGCACCTGGACATTTGGGCACCAAAACAATCTGGGCAGTAGGGATATGTGGGCACCTGGACGAGTGGGCACTTAGGTGTGGAGACATCTGGGCACTAGTGACATGTGGGCACCAGGAGAGGTGGGCACTTGGGACAACTGGGCACTAGGGACATGTAGGCACCTGGACAACTGGGCACTAGGGACATGTGGGCACCTGGATGAGTGGGCACCTGGATTTTTGTGTTTTAACTTTACATAGCATGCTGCTTTGTTGTAAGTGATATCTAACCCACTGTTCTTTAAACCCCCAAACACAGCAACGAGTTCAGAAGTACAGGCAACGTAGGCAATTATGTAGGCAATACGATGCAGATAGAGCAGGTGGAGCCAAAGACTGTAATATAACCTGTAACCAAATATGTTAAATGATATAAACTCTAAAAGTTTCCCTCAGCCAGGTTTGCTAAATAATTGTTAGTAGTTCTACTGTAAGCCTGCATTTTTCTCTGCACTATTGTTGAACTTGCATATATTTTATTTCTAATTTTCTCAAGATTGGGACATTTCATACATTTAAGGGACTTCTACTCAAGTGAATTTGTTAATATTTTTCCACCCTTGATAAGTGAATTGAAAATAAAACTAATATTTGTGATACTGTAGAATTCAGTAGGACTGTTTCATGTTTTCCCCATTTGGGACACCATATACATTTAGTGACTTAACTCCATGAGTATTAAAGCTACTTTTACACAATTGGTATTGCTGGATTCAGAATGTCTTGCTATGACAATCCATGTCAAAGTCACCACAAAGTAAAGAGAATATTCTACATATTAAAATTTCCGCCTATTTTAGGTATGTGTTCAAATTACTATCTCCTATTTACATTCAGATATTGACATAATCTTTTCTAGACTGTAGAGGGATGTCATGACTTCAAGTATGACAAATTTTAAACCTATCAGAGCTTCCATTGTCAATCTAAATGGTTTTATATGCCTCAACACCCAGACGGCCTGGCTTTATTTCTTAGTTTGGGTTGTATAACTTTATATATCAATTTCACCACTTTTTTCAATATTTTTAAATATTTTACGTCCAAGTAAGATTTATCAAAGGATCCTCCTATACAGCCAATCCTAGCATACATTTGGTCGGAGCTTTGATAAATCTGCTGAAACCGAGCGTCATTTAAATAGCACGCCCTTAAATATTCTCGAAACGCCCCGATTTTAAGACATGAAGAATCGGAATACGACCAAAAAAAGCATGGGGAAGAGTTTCCCCTGCCCGCCTCAGGCCTCACTGCCCGTCAAGTTACACGCGTCACACACTACCGATCTACCGGTGGCCCAAATAAATCCAAAGCATGAAGAATCACCTGCGCGGCACAAGTTTGGAGCGTTGGGCTTATATCCTCAACCCAGGTTGTACATGACTCAAGTTTTGGAGACCTCACTGTCCATGACAAGATTACAGCAGCGCAGCCGCACCAGTCCCGACTCCCGAAAATTCTCTTGCATAAACGCTCGTATATTTTGAAAATAGCAGATCTACAAGCTCACAACACGTCGCGATGCGACGAATTCAGAACATTGCTGGCCCACAATAACCAACCTGAGCTGGCGGAGACCTGTGCTCCGAGGAGCACTTTTTCTAGTTTAACAGTACTTCTATTTTGGCAAATACACTCTTATATTGTACTTTGAAACTCTGTTATAATGTAATTTTGACCTCAGTACTATTTTGGCAAATAAACTCTTATATTGTACTTTTGACCTTGTTGTTATGTCGTGTTTGGGGTTTTAAAGAACTGTGGGTTAAATATCACTTACCAAAAACAAAGCAGCATGCTATGTAACAAAGCAGCATGCTAACACAAATCCTAATTCAGGTGCCCACTCGTCCAGGTGCCCACTCTTCCAGGTGCCCACATGTCCCTAGTGCCCATTTGTCCAAGTGCCCACCTTTCCTGGTGCCCACATGTCACTAGTGCCCAGATGTCTCCATCCCTAAGTGCCCACTCGTCCAGGTGCCCACATGTCCCTACTGCCCAGATGGTTTTGGTGCACAGTTGTCCCCAGTGCCCAATTGACCAAGTGCCCACATGTCCCTAGTGCCCAGTTGACCAGGTGCGCACATGTCCCTAGTGCCCACGTGTCCCTAGTGCCCACATGTCCCTAGTGCCCAGATGGTTTTGGTGCCCAGTTATCCTTAGTGCCCAGATGGTTTTGGTGCCCACCTGACCTGTTACCCACCCACACGCACGGTGGTAAACAAAACAAATACATATTACAATATATCTAAATATCTACATTACTAGCCTACTGGGGAGCTAATATTCATAAGATAAATTACGGGTTATGTATGATGTATATCTATTTTTTTAATTGTTTGTATGAATTATAAATGTTATATAAGAAGGATTTTTTTCTTACTCCTTTTTGAACATGTTGGGGATGATCAATGATTGCATTTTTTATTGTTATTTCTTGTTTTGTTTGCTTAATTTTTTATATATTATGGCTTTCATTGTTATTTGTTTTAATTTTTTCACCTGCAAGTTCAAAATAAAGATTATCAAATCAAATAAAATTATTATAAACATAAACACAATTATTATATTGTCACATAAACAAAATATTAATACATTTGACCAGCTCTATGGGCTGGATGGGCTTTTTTTGGTGTTTGATCGCTCTGGGTTTGATTGCTAATGCTTGAATAGGCAAGCCACGCCCCCTCATTAACATAACATTTCAGCGTGTGCCTGAAATAGGGCCTGAAATAGGGCATTAAATAATTAAATAAATAATTAAATAAATAATTAAATAATTAAATAAATAATTAAATAAATAATCAAAATAAATAATTAAATAAATAATTAAATAAATAATTAAATAAATAATTAAATAAATAATTAAATAATTAAATAAATAATTAAATAAATAATTAAATAAATAATTAAATAAATAATTAAATAAATAATTAAATAAATAATTAAATAAATAAATAAATAATTAAATAAATAAATAGATAATTAAATATGGAAATAAATAAGGAAATAAATACATAAATAATTAAATAAAAACATAAATAAATGAATAAAAACATAAATAAATTAATACATAAATATATAAATAAATAAATAGTCACATAAATGAATACATTTCAATATTTAATTGTATATTTCTTTGCACAATTATTTATTTATTTTAGCATTTCTTGCTTTATAAATTCATTTATTTATTTATGTATTTGATTTGAGATATGGCAGTTTTGGCATTCCATACGTCCCTCGTGGTAAAACGTCGGCTCGGGTTGCAGCTTTTAGAAGGGCCACCGAACGGGTTGCTCGCTACACATGGTGAGAAGGCTAACAAGCTGTTGTCCTAGTTAGACAAGCTAAGCTAGAACAGCACTGCTAAAGAGCCGGTGTTGCTTAGTGAGGCTAGCTAAGTGCTAAGCCAACAAAACACTGCCTGACTGGGTCGGCGTTAACCTAGCGGCTAACGTAGCTAGTCAGGGCCAACTCACTCACGAGCGAAGAAACGTTAGGTTAGCTGGGGCAGCAGCGTCTCCGGGGCCCTGGAGGGAGAGCTGGCCAGATGAGCTGGACGGGAGGGGGGAGCTGGTGGAGACCGCTGCTCCGATGTGGGCCGCCGCTGTGGCTCCGGAGTCGACGCCAAGCTCGGGACCAGGGCTCCCCATGATGATGTCGTTGGAGACTTGGTAGCATGGGAGTTCCCCCTCGTCGTCCTCCTCCTCCTCTCCGCCCGAGTAGTAATCGTCTGCCGGGGACTGGAACCTGCCGCTTGGAAGGACCGGCTGGAGCGGGAGAGAGGAGGGGGGAAGGCAGCTGATATGTTGTTCCAGAAGAGAACCATCAGGAACCACAGCGGCGGATGGTGCATGGCCACGTGGGCTGGGAGTAGTGAAGATCAGTACTCACAGCGGCGGTGGTCGGGTGCTGATCTATGCGGCTCTGTGAGAGGCTAGCGCCGCGACCCACAGAGCCCGTTGTAGATGGTGGTGGTGGCCCAGCATGTTGCCGTGAGTGATGAGTACCACCGCCCGCGGCTACTGAGGTTGAGGGAGGGAGGTGGGAGTGCTGTTGCGGCGTGTCGCGAGAACCGCTAACGCCGCTAGCATCCAAGGCCTCAGCGTCTCCACGGTGTAGTGGGCCGGTAATGGCGGGCGACCCACCGCTGCTGTTGCCGCCTAGGCAGTCCCCGGCCAAGCCGTAACGTGCTCTGAGGAACTTCTCGGAATACCTCGAGCATGTGGCGCAGTAGTCAGGGTCCCCAGGGTTCTAGAGTGTGGTAAAGGCGTGGGCTACCCCGAGGCAGGTGATGCAGATCCGGTGCAGGTCATCTCCGTGGTAGGGGGCCATCGTAGGGGGAGACGCTGCGGGCGTTGTTCATAGTGAGAGGCGGTCGCAAGCTAAGCTAACAACTCTAGCCGGGGAGTTAGCCTACTGAGCGAGGTGCTAGCAGAAGCTGTGGCTGTAGCCTAGCAGCTAATGTGGCTAGTTAGCCAACTCACCACAGGGTGGAAATATCGTGTAAAAGATGGAAAACTGAGTGAGAAAAAACCTGTGGGCGATTCGTCCCAATCGCCGCTTTAGGGCTAAGCTTGTTTTTCTCGTTGATGTGAAGAAAGATGAAGAAATAGAGATAATATAAGTTTTAATGCGTGTGAGCCGTAGTTACATCTGCGAACAGAGGAACTGAAGAGGAAGTACCTACGTCACGCGAGGCCTTATGTCCTTCCGGATAGGGGAAGGGACGGCCGGTCACGTGACATACCCTCTTGCCCAATGAACGGGCCCGGGAGTGTATTGTGTGTAGCTCTGTTGCATCGCCAGATGGCGCTGTTTCCCATAGTGAGTGTCTCACGAAAGAACGAATAAGAACCTCCTTATGCCCCCTAGATATTGTCCCCGCCTCCCTTCTCAAGGACATTTTACCCACTGTTGGTCCTCACATTTTATCCATTGTAAATAGTTCCCTGTCCTCTGGGGCTTGCCTAGTAGGTGTCTCGATTTAATCATGAAAACCCACCTTTACAAAGATGATTTTATCCCCCAATCCTTGCAGTTTTTATGTATTGTTTTATGTATCTTTTGTTTGTATCTATTGTTGTCTTGATTGATTTATTTCTTGTGTTGTATTTTCTTTTCTACTAAGCAGAACTTGTCTGTCATTGTACCTATTGGTGTATGTCATGTTTTGTGATTTCTTCTGTTAAAGTAATACTAGGTAACTTTAAAACAAAAACTGAAGTTAAATTGTATATCTTTTGTGAGTGGCAAATGTTTCACAACACCCACTCCATGAATTTCACCCCCGAAAGCCTTTTATTTATATATTTTCTAAATATACGGTGTCGGGGGAGACTCTCCCGCGAAAATGACGTCATCCGGCCGTCATTCATTCTCATTTCAGAGATTTTCAGAATGGGCGTGTCTGAACAGGCCATTTCAGAATGTGCAATGCAAGTGATGTCACTTGCATTGCCATTGCATTGATGCTGGCCAGACAGAATTGCTCAGTAGCCCCCCCCTGCCCAAGAGGACGTTTTGGTATTGCAGCTGAAAGTGCTGTATAAGCCAGAGACAATTGATTTGGGATGAGTATATCTGAGTGATGATTTAGGCTCAAACCTTTTGAAAAAGGTTTGAGGGACATACACCATATGATATTAAATATAAAATATTTTTTTTAAATTCATGGTGTAGATCCTTTAAGAGAATGTAGGATTGGAAGATCGAAAAACTACAGAAAAAGAAAACACAGCTCATGGTAACTAATGCTCCACTGGCTAAGAGAAACGATCCGCAGATAGTATTAAACAATTAAAAGAACGCTTTTTGAAACGCGTCCGGCTTCCGGTGAAAACAAATGGAATTCTGGGTAATCGAGGACTACGGAAAATTGTATGCAGTGACGGTAGTGACCAGCAGAGGTTGCTAAAAATCATTATTTGTGAACCTGCATTGTACAACTTTAAGCACTTTGTGACTGTTCTTAAAAGGTGCTATACAAATAAAGTATATTATTATTATTATTATTGTTATTATAATATTATGATATTTTATTGATTTCTGTCTCTTCTTTTGTTTTGTTTTTTAGGAATGGAATGCTGAGTTGTTCTATTTGCCAAAATGTGATAGAGACGACAGTAGCGATGACGACGACTATGATAGTGATATGAAGGAAAAGTTCTCAGCAGTGTATGGAGAAGGTTTTCAGAATAAGCCTAATCCAGACTACATGGCCGTATTTGAAGATATTCCAGAATTTCTCGAATCCAAAAAGAAGATAATTGAATGTAAAAAAGTAAGTAACTTTTTGATTCATTTCTGACCTCAACACCAGAGTGGAAAATTACGAGTGTTAAAGTGTTGTAGATAGATGATCCATCACCCAAATGTGGTTATGTTTTTTCCCTGTAAAAATAAAAATAAAAATAAAAGATGTAAAGAATGAATTCATAAATAAATAAAAGTTCATTCACCTGAATGTTTGTTACAGTCCTCAGAGTTATCCAAAGAAATGGCAAGGTACACAAGGTGTGACCGTAACAAGACAGTAAACAGGAAGACAGGAGGACAGTTTTGGCCACTAGTGAAATGTGTTACCATTAAGGTACCAAATGCCAGCGAACTACTTCAGCATGTTGCACTGTTGGATCTTCCTGGAACTGGAGACTGTAACAAGAGCAGAGATGAAATGTGGAAAAAGGTCAATTAAATTATCAATTCAAATCATATCATGAAAATGTATTACATTTAAATACTATATACAATATCTATATCTGTGTAAGATTATTCAATTCTTTTCTCTTACTACAGTTTGTTCGTAATTGTGCTGCTGTGTGGATTGTGAGTGACAAAGTTCGGGCAGAGTCAGAGAAGGAACCATGGGACATCTTAGACGAAACCATCAGTCTCATTGGAAATGGTGGAGAGTGTCAAAGCATCTGTTTCATCTGCACCAAATCTGATATTCTTGGCGATTCAGACAAAGACTTGTGAGTTTAATTGAGTTCAATGTACCTTTCTTTCTGAGAGGGTACCACATTGTTTACAAAGAATGCCTGCTCATCAAAAACACTTTATTAGATTATAGTTTTCAGTGCTAAAGATGAAAATGTAATTTCACATAACCCAGGAGAATTTCACATTTTCTCCCAGGTCAAAACGTGATTGTGTATTGCGAACAAACAAAGAAGTCAAGGATGATCTGCGAGAGAAATTTGAATTAGAAAAAGAGTCATCCATCAAGGTACGTTTTACAGACATACATTAAAGGCCCTATTTTGCAACAAGTGGCTTGGCATGAAGCATGTAGGGCCATGATTTGGACCAGGTCTACCGGCATAGAACAAGATAAGAGCTCGTCCATTTCTTTTTTTTGACACACCTTAGTTGAAGGAGGCAAAACCCAGAAATGTAGGCACTTCCAATATTAAACAAACCCACTTTATATACCTGAATACATGAAAAAAATATATATAAGTATATATATATATATATAAATGTATATATATAAATGTATATATATATATTGTCACTTGACTGCAGGAATTCTGCCCTTTTCCACTCCCAAAAATACCAAACGTCCATCGCCATTCCCCACCCATCACATCATTGACACTGCTCACCTGTTTCCCCAAAAAGCACCCTAAGTGTATCTTACACACACTCACTTGTCCAATGCTATTTTATAAAAAAAACATGCACGCACGCACACACAGCATACTGAATATTGATTATTACTATTATTGTTTTATTTATTTTCTTCGTTTCAGAAACATTTCCATGAAACAAGTGACTTTTTCCAAGTGTTCACAGTCAGCTCTACAGAGTTCAATAGGCCAGACTTTCTACAAGAAGTAGACACTGGTAGGACAAGACTTTACAATTAATAAATAATGTGTAGTAGTATGGATTTAACAATTTGCATCACTGTGAAAATGCTGTATTTTAAATCTTATAACAAACTTAAACAAACAACATACATTTTGGACTGAACATCTTACTGCGATTATACATAAACACAATTTTCCAGAAATACCCAAACTTAAGCGATTTCTGGAAGATCTCAGTGACCGTCACTCAAAGACCAATTATTATGTCAACGGAGCCTATGGAATACTTTCTCTGATGAAAGGGGCGACTCAAGGAACGGTATGAACATGTCACACACACACACACACACACACACACACACACACACACACACACACACACACACACACACACACACACACACACACACACACACACACACACACACACACACACACACACATACATTCAGGTGACACTGGTCTACTATTATTCTGGTTCTATTGTTCTGAGTGCCAAATTTGATTTCAGGACTCCCTCAAAGCAGAAGTGTGCAAAGACCTTGAAACAAGACTTCAGGAATGGATCAATCAAGTCCGTCAATCTATGACAAAGTGTCATGAGGCTTTTGAAAAATGCCTCGATGAAGGGGTTTCGCCGTCAGAAGAAGCATGTGAGAAAGTCTTGAAGCGTGCCACAGGAAAAAAAGGCTGCGGCCATCATCTGAAATTTACGTCTTTAGTTGAGAACAATGGCATTTTCAAACCAAAAAGCAAAAAAGGAAGCAAAATGAATCTCAATGAGAGATTATCTAAATACATGAGAGAAAAGATTGATCCAGAGTTTTGCAAGACCTTCCCGTAAGTACCTACTGCCAGCAGTCATAAAACCATGTCTACCTTCCAGCATATTAATTTAATAAAACAGTGAGAGGAAGGGCGTGTATAAAAGGGCTTCCTTAACTCAATGCAGATCCTTTACATTTCAGGAATGAAGGACGATCTGGACCCATCAAAGACACCATTAATACATTCACACTTAACACAGAGAGCCTGAGTGACAAGCACAAAGAGGTTGCATTGCAGATGACATTTCTAAAGACAGAGGTATAACTCATTTTGATGGGTTTTGTCTCTGGAGTATTGTCTCTGAATAAAGACACAAAAATATGTTTTATTTATTTACCATGACAACAATTGTTCTAGGCAGAATTCTATTATTAATTGGCAACTGAAATATAGCTTGATTTATAATGCTTCATCTGATGGAAGCCAATTTCCATGAGTAGACTATACTTTGTTTTTCTTCTCTATAATTAGAGTGTTCAGTTTATATGCTTTTCTGTTCTTTCCTTCTCTTGAACAGGAGGAGAAATTAAAGACAAAACTTGTCAATGTCATCCGTGAAGAAAAGAAAAACATCTACTCCAGTCTAGAAAAGTCAATCCAGAAATCCATGCAGCCATGTTATTCCAGTAAGCCATGTTTTCACTATACAATGCCAGTATATTACCAGCTAAAACATTTGCACAACTTAAAGGAGAGATCCGGACATTTTAAGTGTTATCTTTGATGTGTCGCTAATCACTCACCATCATTGAAATGGACGTTGAGTTATTCCAGAGAGTCCCGTGTCGTGCAGTCTGGCGCCCCCCTCCGTGGCATAATGGGAGCCCGTGTAAGAGTGAAAATCGTCTATTACAACCGATGCAAAGTTAGTTTTTTCTCTACTACTGCTCATCGTGGAGTCTCATGATACTCAAACATGCACTGAAAGTCGCGCACAAGCTATCGTTCGTGCAGAACGAGACGACGCTGGTTGCTTGTTTGTCTCACAGAACCTGGCGTCTGTGGAAGAAACAAGCATTTTCACTCTTACACGGGCTCCCATTATGCCACGGAGGGGGTCGCCAGACTGCACGACACGGGACTCTCTGGAATAACTCAACGTCCATTTCAATGATGGTGAGTGATTAGCGACACATCAAAGATAACACTTAAAATGTCCGGATCTCTCCTTTAAGCTGTGTTTTCACTGCAGTGCCAGAATCTTTCCAGCAAAATAATTAGCATAACTTGCTGGAATGGCAATGGGAGAGACCGTTTTCACATGCCCACCTTCCTTGGCAGTAAAAGTAATGGGATTGCCTGAAAAGCGACCATTTTGATTTGTTTATTTAAGTACTTTATACTCGCGCAAGGTGACTGAAAGCATGCAAGATTATTGTAACTTTAATCCATTGAAAGAACAGAGGATAAGTGAGCTGTTTTCTCATATATTTTCTCTCTCTCTCAATCATTCATTATCACAGGGACGCAGGGTTAACAGGTGGAGTTGGCAGATCTGTTTCTAGCCTAATATCTCATGACAACATACAATTATCTTGAAATGTCAACTTAAATCGCTCATTCTTTTTAAAGACAGCTGCACTGAGTGTGCACTCACCCTTCCCTATAACGGAGCAATTTTGTACTTACATCGTAGTATTTTCAGAGTCATGTCATTGCTTTGAAGCATTTTTGTGACTTAACAGTTTTGGCTACAGGTAGGCTACAGGCCTGTCACACGGTCTCTCTCTGCAGTTAGTGAGATTCCAGCGTTACATAGCCTGAGGGGACGGGACCTTCTGATTGGTTGAGACACCGTTTCAGACTGAAACTTCAAAATAAAATGCCCAAAAAGCCAGTTTAAAATCATTTACTGTTGACTACTTAAGTATTTAAAGTATACATTTGACAGCATTTGTACTAGTTGAGTAATATTCAACCAGGAGTATTACTGATACTTTGACTCAAGTGCTACTTTGTCAAGGAGCAGCAGGATCAGGGCCCACTTGAAAATCTCAAAGCGGCCCACCCATCTGACGGCGGATGACAGCAGCCACAGTCATTTTAATGATCAATCAATTGATCGTGTTCCAGTTTGGATCAATGGAACGTTTTTCTATTTGAATCACCATAAAAAAATCACCATAAAAAAATCACTTTTCAAAGTTTTAAAGACATTTTCTTTTCTCTTTTTATGCAAATCTTTTATTTTATTTTATATTAATGTTAAAATAAATAAAATTCAAAGCTAAAAGTTCAAATGAAAATGTAATGAAATGAAAAGATTGAAAGGATCAATTAATCATTTAAATCTTCCAATATCCTCACTCCTCACAGGCCCCAGCCCACAGGTTGAGAATGGCTGGTCTAATTGAATTGTGTTGTGTTTGTTTGTTGTACTGTAGAAGCAGCAGCACACAGTGGAACAGGCATGGTGGACAGGATGAGGCAGGAAATGGAGGAGCATCTCAATGATTCAAAATCCACCATGTTTAAAGAGGCCAAGAAAGACATGCTGGATGACATGGCACGTCTGAAGGTTTGTTAACACTCATCTATCTCAGGAAAAGACCAAATTCCAACTGCTCACAATTTTCTAATGAAGTTATATGCTCAAGTAGTATTGGCAGTTATTTCTTCAAGAACGTCTGGGGAATGAGGCCCAGGCCATGACTATTGATAGCAAATCAATCACACTCAAGTGTGTGTGTGTGTGTGTGTGTGTGTGTGTGTGTGTGTGTGTGTGTGTGTGTGTGTGTGTGTGTGTGTGTGTGTGTGTGTGTGTGTGTGTGTGTGTGTGTGTGTGTGTGTGTGTCAAATCTAGATTCACTTGTCATACATTTAATTCTGGCACTGAACAGTTTATCTTCATTTCAGGATAAATTGCTGAAAACACTCCAAGAAGATATGCAGACATCCATTGATCAGTCACTCAAGAAAAGTGTCAAGTCAGTCCCAGGTAACAGAAAGATTTGATTTGATTTATGGAACACTAGTTGATTTATTTCATAATCATCCAGTGGTGTATAAATTTAAATTGTAATATTTATGTTACAAATATATATTCATTTAGATACCGTAGTGAAATAAATGTGAAACAATGTTGTTACAGATGTCACTGATGAATATGAAAAGGTGAAGATATGCCATGAAAAACTGAAGAGGACTGCATTCTTCCGTCAAGGATTAAAGTATGATGAGCACCAGCAAATTGGCCTTGCAAAAGCGATGGCATATAAACAATATTTAAAAAAAATCAAAATAGTCATAAACTCATTTTGTGTGGCATATATCAGGGGCCAGCTATTCTGTGCCGTGACTTATGTGCCCCGTCAGAACAACTTCCGGGTCCAAGTGTGTGTTTTGCCAATATGCCGCAGCGCTGTGTACCTCACTGTTTTAACAGATCTTAGACTAAAATAACGACTAAAGTGTCATTCTACCGCTTTCCTGGCAACGACAAAGAGAAGAGGAAATAGTTATTTTATATATATATATATATATAAATATATATATATATATATAAATAAATATAAAAAAGATATAAATAATATATAATACATATGTATATAAATATATATATTAGCCTAATTTGTACTGTCTATGATTAGCATTAAGACAATTTTTTAAGTAATACTAGGTAACTTTAAAAAAAAAAGTTAAATTGTATATCTTTTGTGAGTGGAACATGTTTCACCCACTCCATGAATTTCACCCCCGAAAGCCTTTTCTATTATATTTTCTATTGAAACGATGGCAGGCCGTCCTTTCCGCGAAAATGACGTCATCCGGCCAGAAAACAGAAACGGAAATGCACCGGTTTCCTGTTTGGCCAGGAACTACCGCACCGGTTTCCTGTTTGGCCAGGAACTACCGCTAATAACAAAAAGACATCGTAGGATTTGAAGATGGGAAAACCACAGCAAAAGAAAACACAGCCCACGGTAACTAAAGCTCCACTGGCTAAGAGAAACGATCCACAGATAGTATAAAACAATTAAAAGAACGCTGTGTGCGCGTGCAGTCGCACAAACACACACACACACACACACACGCACACACACACACGCGCACACGCACACGCGCACACACACACACACACACAGACAGACGCGAGCCGAGCATTACCTTAGTCTCGACTCCTCTCCAATGGCACGGATCCGAAGATAACGCACGGATAACGAAAAAATTAAACTTCATCCACGAAGTCACAGCGACAGTGAGGCGCGCGGGCAGTCCCATGAAACCCTTGCACGTGCGTGCACGCGCGGGCTGCAAGATCTCTGGATCGTGCTCATCCTGATCCTGGTGAGGTTTTCTTTATTTGTTTTCAAAATAACATTGATGGCGGCGCGATCAGAGCAGACCCGAGCGGTAATGTGCGTGTGGACCGCTTACAGTCTGTCCTGCCTGTGTAACTGGTCGGCGCGTGTGCATATACGAGCACGAGCGCGAGAATGTCACGGGAACGCGCTTCCTCGTCTCTCAATCACGGGCAGAACAGAGCCAAGATGTGTAAACTTTCGGCTTGGGTGTAGGGTCAGGAACAGTTCATACCCCGCGCGCGTGTGCACGTACGTGCGCGACAATTTGACGGGCACATGCATGCTTGCCCCGGGTACTTTCACTGCTCACTGCTAGTCTAGCAATGTGCTCGCCTCAAACTTGATCAAAGTTTGATCCGAGCGGAGTGGCGGACCCCTTATCGCGGCTTTAGCGTTTCGTAATAACGAGTTTTGTGTGATCACGTGATTTTTCAACTTCTCCATCATCTAGATGAATGATATTAATGTACAAGCTGTGCAACAGTGTAATATACAGTAAATCAATGAAAAGACCCATCCACGGATCCTCTTGGACCCGGAAGTGACGTCGGACTACAAAAAGTTAAACTTAAAGGGCCACACCATGAATTTCATTTTTTTTTGGGGGGGGGGGGTATTTTTTGGGCTCCCCAGTGTCTCTTGTACCCCAAAAAATATTTTTTTTTAACATTCAGTCATTCATTCTCATTTCAGAGATTTTCAGAATGGGCGTGTCTGAACAGGCCATTTCAGAATGGCAATGCAAGTGACATCACTTGCCTTGCCATTGCATTGATGATGGCCAGACAGAATTGCTCAGTAGCCCCCCCCCCTGCCCAAAAGGACGTTTTGGAATTGCAGCTGAAAGTGCTGTATAAGCCAGAGACAATTGACTTGGGATGAGTATATCTGAGTGATGATTTAGGCTCAAACCGTTTGAAAAAGGTTTGAGGGACATACACCATATGATATTAAATATCAAATATTTTTTTTTAATTCATGGTGTAGATCCTTTAAAAACCGAATAGCTGCTGCTAGTTAGCACTGCTAACCAGCTCCAGCTCTGCTGCAAACTTGTTAGCTTATATCATAGACGTAGGCCTATGTGATATGATCAACCCGATCGCCAGAGGAAACGTTCTCTTTGAACGTTTTTGAAATTCCGTGAATAGACAACTGGAAAACCCGAAAATCCGTGCATAGCCGCCTCGCATCTCCCCCATTGTGACTAAACCATTTCGGAGGCGCGCAGTCTCAAGGGAATTGTCGCCACGTAAGGGGCCACCGAGCGAGCTAAAGCGAGCGAGTTGCCGTCCCGAACGTTGCGACATTCCCTTGTGCCTACTCAGCGCCGTTTGAGTTATGTACCGATAGGCACAGAATCGTAAATTTTGTTGTGGGGAATGCTCTGCTTCCGGGTTTTTCCAGGTTGCGACTGGTTACGCCCACCGTGGGACTCGCCGTACATATGCACGGAATTTCGGGGTTTCTAGGCGACTATGCACGGAATGACGTGCACTGGATCCGTGCAATGTATACTAATTCTCTGGCGATCAGGCTGGATATGATACATATTGTTGTTGTTGGGGGGGCACGGTGGCGCAGTCGGTAGCGCTGTCGCCTTACAGCTAGAAGGTCCTGGGTTAAATACAAAATCGTGGGATAAAAATTTGGAGAAAATAATGCATATTGTTTGTCATGTTCATTAATAACGTTATGCACTTATTTACTTATAAGAGTTTAGAATATTGTAATCTCATGGCAGTCTCAATATATTTCGTTTCAAACCTCCCAAACCCTGAACTTTTTTTATATTTTATTTTTATCCCACGATTTTGTAACCATTTTTCACCCGGTGCCAATTATCTAAGTGCTCCTGGGCGCTACACTCCCCCCGCCAGCCTAGGGAGCCCAGAGCAGAGCTCATGCCTCCTTCAATGCACGAGAGCCAACCTGACAGGGGGATGTTTCCCCGGTTGGACGTAGCGCGTGGAAGGAACACGTTATTCCAACCAGTTCCTTTCCCCTCCATCAGGCACTACATGTTTTTGTGAGGGTATTAACTACCCTAGGAGACACGGGGAGAACATGCAAACTCCACACACAGAGGCCCTCTGTGTCCAAACCCTGAACTTTGACGCTGGGGTGCAAAACAGTGCACTAGCATCAGCCAATCAGAGCACAGTGTGATATGAGTAGGCGAGGATTAGGTTTAAGAGAATTGAAAAAGCAAGTGAGGATACACACACTTTGGATGTAGGGCATTGCAGCATGTGACATGACTGTAGACCTCAAAAGTGACCGCGCACTTTTATAACGGCACTGACTCTAGAAGAGAATTTCCAACTATTTCACTCCATAGACATGTCAGTAAATCCTTATCTAAAGACTTTTAAGCTTGGAAGCAAGCCAACCAGCAGTGAGTCAGTTTATGTCTTACACGTTTATGCGCCAGCAGATCTGAATATAACCAAATCACAGGAGACGCATGCCAGGTTCATAGACAGGGGCTATAGCCATTCTATTCTACTCTTAAAAAAAGCTTAAAAGAGGGTTTTATACTCTGACAGAGATGCTTTACTCCAACCAAAACATAGACACATCCAATAGATAGATTTCCAGTCTGCAATATTCTCCATTGGAAAATTAAATCAAACATGTCTTAATCAAACATTGGGATGTGTTGGAACTCCATAAAACGTTTAAAGACAAGTGTATTGTTGCTTTCAGGCGGAGCCGACCACGTACTGGACACCAGCCCTGTGGAAAAAACTGCTCCTGTTGCCCACTATCTGCTGATCTTGAAGAATTCACCAATCCTCACACCAGACAGATTGTCCACCTGGAAACCCTGACAACATGTGTCACAAAGGATGTGATATATGCAATCAAATGTCCTTGTTCCAAACTGTATGTAGGAAAAACAACTCGCCAATTGAAAAAAAGGATAATGGCGCATAAGAGTGATATAAGAGGTAAGACTGGCTCTCTAGGTACACACTTCACCCAGTGTGGCCATTCAGAAAAGGATCTTAAATTCTGGGTGATTGAAAAAGTACAGGGAGGAGATTTGGATAGAAAACTTAGCGAGGCAGAAGCACGGTGGATTAAAGACCTAGATACTGTAAATACTGGTATAAATGAGAATAAGGCCTAGGCAGCGTTGCCAAGTCTGCTTATTGTGGGATCGCTAAAGCGATCACACTAATATTATTGCCACTATTTATTATTCCATATTCCCGCCGTTTTTTGATGGCTAACTAGTCCTTCATACTTTTAGGTACAAACTCTGTTCCAACTCTTCAACGTTCGGCTTACTCAGGACATATCGGCTACCATTTGAATTTTTGAAATCATTTGTACTTTTAGAGATATTTCACTTTTTACTTCTAAAAAACTCCCATTCATTTCAATGGAGAAATTCATACTTTTAGCTAGAAACTCCGTTCCAACTCTATAACGTTCAGCCTACTTAGGACATATTGGCTACCATTAGAATTTTTGAAATAATTTGTACTTTTAGAGATATTTCACTTTTTAAATAGTAAAAATACTTAAAAGTTGATAAAAAGAGTAAAAATACTTTAAAGTTGTAAAAATTAGTAAAAGCTACTTTAAAGTAAATAAAGTGACTAAAAATACTTTAAAGTAAATACCTTGAGTAAAAATACTTAAGAGTACTTATATTGAGTAAAAATACTTAAAAGTACTCAAAATGAGTAAAAATACTTAAAAGTTGAAAAAAAATGTAAAAATACTTAAAAGTTGATAAAAAAGAGTAAAAATACTTAAAAGTTGTAAAAATTAGTAAAAAAATACTTTAAATGAAATAAAGTGACTAAAAATAATTCAAAGTAAATACCCTTTAGAACCTTTCAAACCTTTAGAACCTCTTAAACCTTTTAAACCTTTCAAACCTTTCAAACCTTTCAAACCTTTAGAACCTTTAGAACCTTTAGAACCTTTAGAACCTTTAGAACCTTTCAAACCTTTAGAACCTTTCAAACCTTTAGAACCTTTCAAACCTTTAGAACCTTTAGAACCTTTAGAACCTTTAGAACCTTTAGAACCTTTAGAACCTTTAGAACCTTTATAACCTTTCAAACCTTTAGAACCTTTCAAACCTTTAGAACCTTTCAAACCTTTAGAACCTTTCAAACCTTTCAAACCATTCAAACCTTTAGAACCTTTAGAACCTTTCAAACCTTTCAAACCCTTCAAACCCTTCAAACCTTTCAAACCTTTCAAACCTATAACACTACTAACACTATCAATACTCAATACCAGCAACATTCTTAGCGATCCCACACTGTTTCTTCAGAAACAGTACTTTCTAGTTATGAGTGACTTTGTGCTTGTTTTTCTGTAAAGTCACTTATATTGGTAGTTATGGGTTGTGGTTCTTTGGGCTTGTTTCTAAAGTGTAGTTGCTCATTTGGGCTTGCTTCCTAATATTGTTCAGTGATTCTCAAACATTTTCATGTCAAGGACCCCCTAAATTAATAAGTATTCATCTGAAAATATTTTCTGCCAGCCAGGGACCCACACAAAAGATTTATGAATTTTAAATATATATAAAAAAAAACATTCTTCACGTTTTCTTAAAGATTTTTTTGTAAATAGCAGATCTAAGCTCAAACTATTTTCAAATAGCAGATGTATATAGGTTTTAAGCACTTAAACTGATCTTGATGCTGTATACTAATTTGGTTGTACTGTACGTGCGTGGGTGTTCATGTGGCCTAGTCGCTTCTTTTGGGCTTGTTTTTGTAGACCTGACCGCTTGTTTCTCTTGCAAAATCTGGCAACACTAGTCCTGGGACTTCTGATGTTTTTTATTGATGAGCTCATTATCCTTAGTCTTGATATACTTTGACTGTGTAAAGGGTTCCTTTTCCTTCTATATGTGTATTGTTGTGCATGTGCGCAAGTATGTGTGTAAGTGTGCGCATAAAGTATATAGGCCTATATACTGTAATACATATGTGTATGTGTCCATGCGTATATATCTGGATGTATGTTGGTAATATGCTGTACATTTTATTGACTCCAGTGGTGAAAAGTAACTAAGTACATTTACTCAAGTACTGTACAATGTTGAGGTATTTTTTTTTTCATGCCAATAATATCACTGATATTCATTCATATTTGATACAGCCTGTTTCTGGCGAAAATTGAATTAATTCTGCCTTAAAAGTCTTAAGAACTACTACTTCCGGGTGTGCTTCACTGATTACTAAGATGTAAAAAATGTGAGTGCTTTTTCCGTCACTGTTCTCTCTATACAGTATAATATAGTCAACCCCCCTGATTAGTTTTTGGTTTCATTTAAACTATGACTGATTGACTTATCATAGACCACACCTTCACCACACCTGCCTATGATTATGGTGTGAACCCTTCCTCCCCTTCCCTGTATATTTGAAATTATTTCACACGCTTACCATTGTTGCCTGGGGAAGAGTTTTGCACTCCTAACGCGGTGCCTCCAAGATGTGTAGCCATTTGTATGTTTGTTTGCCTGTACAAAAGTTGTAGAAACACAATTATAGGCTAATATACTGTACTGTATATGTATTTAAAGGCATTAAAACTATATTTTGCATGGTAGGCCTAGAGTCTCCCTCCACATCTGTTTTCTTTTTCTTTTTTTGTATTTAATCTCTAATGCAGGGGTCTTCAACAGGGGGTCCGGGACCCTTAGGGGATCCTCGGAGTTACTACAGAGGGTCCGCTAGCTCTGGTCCATAGCATTAGAAGGAGTTACGCTATGGACCAGAGCTAGGGGTCTGCCAAATATTTGTGTTATAAGAACTTATTTTTTTTCATTAACCACTTGAACCCTAGAATCCCTATTCTTAGGATAAATTAAGAATAGCAGATCTACAAGCTAAGAGGTTTGGTGTAGAGCAGACCAAGTACAGAGCTTGAGGGTTTAAGTGGTTAAATGTCTGAAAATACACATTACCTTGAATCCAACATACACTGATGACAGTGCTGTCAAACAAGTCTATGAAGCTATCTACGAAATCTATGAAAAAGGTTTAATCTGCTACATAATTTTATACAATTTGCTTCATCTCTCTCTCAGCTAAGGGGTCCTTGGTCCGAAAAAACCCTGCTCTAACGGAAGCACACAAGTGATATTGATTATCATTATGTAGCCTACTTGGTAAGCCATGTCTCATAAAGACTGCAGGAGTTCTCAAGATTGTCCTCTCCAAACTTTCTTTTACATTTCTGAATTTACATGGAACAGTTGAATAGATGCAATTAGTCAACAAACAGGGGATAACAAAAAGTTAAAGTTAACTTAAAGCTCAATAGTTATAGTTCAGTGACAGAGGTCTCCCTCGCTCTCCAGCTCTTTAATAAATATTTAAAAAAAACATTTTCATGCCGGTTGTCAATTTCGTCTAATAGAGAACCCATTTATCAGCTTCAATTTGACAGTGTTCCAATTCTCATTTCTTAGTTTCATCACTTCTTACAAAATGTGTAATGTAATGTAACTACTCTCTGAAGAGCTGAATGATGTGATGTGATGTTATTTCCTGTAGGCCTGTAGGGCTCTGCAGTCCCCTTTACTGCCAGGAGAGGGAGCCAGCTCTCTTAATATTGTTTGAGGAATTAACTGTAGAAAATACAACTGTCAGTTTCACTTCTGGATTACCACATTTATTCACTGTATGAGACACGTAGGCCTATGTGATGTGACTGACAAGTCTGCATGTTTTTAATCATTTTTTGTGTTCACGTGCCTAGAAATGCTGTAATGGTATATTTGAAGGCATTGGTCCTCACTAGGTTCATTATAAGATGGCATTATTGTTTCCTCCAGGCCAAAAGGCGATTTGTGTGCAGAACCTCTGCCCCAACATTTTCCACATGCGCCTGTTATAGCGCCACCAGGTGGCCAACTTTTGCTAAACAATTCTTTTAACAGTACTCCTACAGATTTTGTCCAAACATCACGCAAATGGGTACACAGTATCTTTATAATCATTAAACGATTTTTTTATATACATCCTGATTGGCTAAGATTGGTTTCCAAAGTTTGCAGGAGTGCTCCGTTTTGAACCAAATGCCTCAAATCATGAACACAGTGTGCACTTTACGTGAAATTTTGCACGCATATTCCCACTAGGTCGAGGAAGAAATGCCACTAGATTTTTTTCATATAAGCCTCATGGTGGCTCTATAACAGCCCGATTTGTGTTTTTACCTATAACTGCATCAATCTGTGTCAAACTTGCGCACTCCCTAGAGGCCAAGGAAAAACCTTTGCCCTGCATTTTTCACATCTGCCTTTTATAGCGCCACCAGGAGGCCGACTTATGTAAAAAAAAAGAATGTTATATTTACTCCTTCAGATTTTATCCAAATTTCACGCGAATCAGTACACATGATCTCTGTAGTCATGTGATCGAGACGGATCTGTTATATTTTTCATATTCCATCCTGATTGGCTAAGATTGACATCTAAAGTTTGCAGTAGTGGCCTGTTTTGAACAAAATGCCACAAATCAGGTTTTTGCGGAACAAATGCCACCCTTTTAACATTGTCCTATTATAGCACCACCAGGAGGCAGATTTTTCTTTTCTTTTTTATATTACTCCTACAAATTTTGTCCAAACATCATGCAAATCGGTACACATTATCTGTATAGGAAAGTGATCAAGACGGTTCCGTCAGATTTTTCCATCCTGATTCGGAATTCAGAACATTGCTGGCACACAATAACCGCCCACAATAACCTACATGACCTGGCGGAGACCTGTGCTCCGAGGAGCACTTTTCCTGGTTTCGCTCTGTGTCTCAGATGTCGGATGTGGACAGTTCAGAAACCTGCTCACCAGTGACAGGTTTGATAATTTCAAACAAGATTTCAAACTTGTATGTTTTTTTTATCAATGCAAGAACGATGGCTTCTATTTCAGCATGATATCTTTCCACGAATAGAAAGATTGTAGTTTCTATTGGCTTGGAATCCCCATTGAAGATGTCATTGGTAGGCAGGTCCACAGCCCACCAATGAGAGTGAGTAGTGAGGAGAAAAATGGGCACTATTTGACCCCAATGATTCCGATTTTTTTTTTCTTCGGCAATACAGATTGCTTGCCAGGAAGTGTCCCTCCCCCTTTACTCAGATCAGGTGAGTGGTAAATTAATGAAAATGGCTTTGCCAACTCCAACATTCCCAAAGACGACAGCACTATTTGACCCCACTGATTCCGAAAACAGAAATTAAAGGAGGCGGACTGTTTTTGGAAATACATTTTTGCTTGCCAGGAAGTGGCAAATGGTAAATGAGTGGTAAATTAGCCAGCAGCCTCAGTGATGAGTACAGAGTGGAGCAGGCCGTCAGACCAACTGAGTACAGCTGGGTGAGGGGTTTTGGGAAGGTATATAACAACCTCTCTTTCCAAGCTCTTACACTCTCACTTTCCTCCCTTGAAGCAGGTTGTACTTGGGGTTGCTACCTGGCCTGTTTTGGGGCCTAACCCTTTTTTGTTAAAGTTGCCTTACACCTTTTAATACAACACTCACACAGCACATTTCATACATCCGTACACTGCAGACATGGATGATTACTGACTTGCTCACATCTCATACCAGGTTGTTTTGATTATTGCTTCATTTCTTTAATTTAGAACAATAAATATAAGTTTAAACGTTTGACTTTTGTGTGGACTCTCCGGAAAAATAAATTAAAGGAGGCGAACTGTTTTCGGCAATGCAGATTTGCTTGCGAGGAACTGTCCACCCCCATTTTCCCAGACCAGGTGAGTGGTATTTTAATGAAAATGTCTATGCCAACTAAAAATTTGCCCCAAAGAGACGATGCCAGCACTATTTGACCCCACTGATTCCGAGAACTGGAATTAAAGGAGGTGTATTCGTCAATACAGCTTTGCCAGGAACTGTCCACCCCCCTTTTCTCAGACCAGGTACGAGAAGAAGGACCGATGGTGGCTGCCAGACACACAGGTATTCCCCCAGACTCACAACCAAAGTAAGGTCGTAACAGATTTGTGTAACACAACTGAGTAGCTTTGCGATGATAAGGAGTTGAAATGAGGTACTTACTGTACAGTAACATCTGACACACGCTCGACAGTATGGACCTGTAAGCTTCGCTTGGAAAGACAAAAGAGCCAACACCTGTTCACCTGGTATGAACTTCCGGCCCCCAGCCCGACGACCAAATGAACGCTTCACTTTAACTTTAGCATTTGAAATGACCTCGTTAGCTTATAAGAACCTACCCGACTCACCGGTGGTGGTGGCACATTTGGCCACACGAGCCCCCCCGCATGCACGTTTCCCAGGAGAACATCGACCCCAGCCATCGGCACCATCGGCAAACCCCCTTTCCACAAACGGTCCATATGTCTCATCTACACTGCCAAAACTCCTCTCGCTCTCATGTACAGTAATTAAGTGACCTACGTCCGACCTCACACTTGACACAGGCGCAACAGCCGCTGCCGACTTCACATCCATTGTGTTTTTTTGTTTCAGTGAATAACTGCCTTGATGTGCCCCATCTTCCCACAGTAATGGCATATTTAAAAATAAATTGTGAGTAAATATGTTTTTGTTTTCCTATATTTTAAAGAAGTATTAAAATAAATGTAAAAAAAACAAAAAATCTAACATTTCTCCAAAGACTTTCATACATTTTCAATTAACTAAGAAATTCCATGAATTTAAAAAAACCTTTGAAGAATGTGTCCCCGGGACCCAAACTAGTGAAAATAGCAGATCTACAGCTATGCGTTGTAAGCTTGTAGATCGGCTAGCCTATTTTCACTAGTGTGGCTCTCAGGGACACATCCAATTTCTCTTTTGAGTCTCCAGCTAAAACGTTTCGGAACCACCTATTTAATGGATGAGAATTATTGCTCCCTGAGAGGCTCAGTGGGTACACTGAGCACTGAACTTGTCAGGTTAACACTGTAGTACTCCAACCGAACACCAACTTTGTTTGGCAAGGGTAGACGTCCTAAGAACTTCAGCAGCCTTTCAGGATTTTGTTCAGTAGTTGCACCTTCAAAACTCTATAACTAGCCAAACAAAGTTTGTGGCCAAACATCCTGTGAGTGTGATTGGTCAGAAGTTCCAGGTGACCGTGCTTTATTTTGTTTGCATTCTGCCCAAAGCTTCATTCTGCCAGCAGTGAAAGCAGAAATCGTTTTAAAGAGACGTTGGCTGAGGAGGTTAGGAGGTGCTAGTCTCGCAAGCCAGCCTCCAGGTGGAAGGTGGGGGGCTGAGAGTGTTCCAACCAAGGAGAGTAGGCTTTCAACACCTTAAACCTGTCTTTGTTTTGGTGTGTATAGCGAAAGTGTATTATTTATTTTTACTAAAGTCGAGAGACTGCGCTACCGGCGGTAAATGAATAGAAAGCCCGAAGAGTCACATAGTGGATAGTCACATAGAGGAGAAGTCCTGGTCTAACGCTATGGACCAGAGCTAGAATGTGAGTACATTTCTATTATTTCAGCTATTTTCAGTAATTTGGGTCCCGGGGAGAGTTTGGGTTTCAAGCTAAAAAGTTTGGGAACCACTGGGGTAGAGGAGACGAGACAAGACTTAATAAGATAAGATGAGAGGAACTTAAGAGAAGGGGAGTTAGTGAGGAATAAGCTTAGGACAGGAGGCCTGGAGCTTGTAGATCGGCTCATTTCACTAGATTGGATCCCGGGGAGACATCACATTTCTCTAAAAAACACTAGAAACACTAGAGTAGAGGAGTGACGTGACGCGGCGTGGCGTGGCGAGACGAGACGAGACGAGCTGAAGAGAAAGGGAGTTAGTGAGATATAAGCGGAGGACAGGAGGCCAAGAGCTGCAAAGAAAGGGAGTGAAAATGAGAGATGAAGGGAAAGGGGTGAATGACTTCATGTCTGGTATGAGGATTGCGGGGACAGGGGGAGATCAGGAAGTGAATGAGAGGAAGAATGAGAGCGGTTGAGGAGTATCACTCAAACTTGTATAGACTTTTTTTTTTACATCTTTTATTTGTTGATGACTTCCTGTCTTTGTTTACTATTAAGTGTCTTGTTTGGTTTGATACTTATGTTTCTATTGCTCTTACTGTTTTGTTCTTTATTTTATATTATCTTATCATATTCTTTTTACACACGCACCACTTAAAGACATGCACGCACAGTCGCACACACTGGCCAGCACTGCACATGCGAGCACGCTTCGCCCACACGTGTGTACACGTAATACCAGCACACAATTATTATTATAGATGAAAGGAGGCCAAAACTTGGTTGGATAAAAAGGTGGGAGGATAAGGATGATGAAAGGTGTTATAAGCCAGCGACCACATGGGAGTTGGAAAAACACTAGGAAGCTAATGTATAGATAACAGAAGTGTGGAAGAGAAGATGCCAGGAGCTTAAGAAAAAGAAAGAAAAGAGATGAGAGCATAGAAGAGGGCAAGAGTTGAGACTCTTATTGGGCAACATCAAGTGAAATAATATGGCAATGGCACTGTAGAAAAATAACACAAGCTACCGAGGTTGGTGCCAACAATGTTATGTACATTGTTTCAATATGTGAAAAATGGAAATAACACGTAGGCAGGCCAAGGTCTCAGTCAGGCCTATTTTGGGAAATAAACATATTATTATTAATTTATATTATTTCAATTAAACATTATTTCATTTGATTTGATTTGAAACACTTTCTTGAGAGTCACTATATTAACAGAAGCCCTGGCTGTTGATAGACAAATTGTTTGCTGTGGGGATTTCATCTAATCATCAGGACATCTTTGTGTCTGAAAGAGCAAGAATGCAAAGAACAGGAGCTGAGAGAAAACCAACAAACTTACTGCAATACTGCCACCATGTGGAAGAAATTAAAATTGAAAACAGTTATCTGGCTGAAGAAGGTCTTAAAAAGGTCATTTGAAAGCTGAACTCATTCTCAATGCAAATCTCTGCCAGGAGGCAGGTCTGAAGTTATCAGTATGGGCATATTGGGGGGATCGGTGGTAATGGAAAGTCCTTGAGCATTGGTAAATGTCTGTGGAGAATGTGTGGAGAATGTCTGAAGAGTGCAAAATGACTGTGGAAAGCGAACTGACTTAACTAATCAAATGGTGTGGGGAATTTGACAGGTGTGGGGAATTTGCCAGATCAAGCTTAGGCTGGGGTTGCCATAGCAATCAATTGGCTCATTTGGACCACAGTCAGAGCCTCTTCTCCTCGGGTCATCTGTGTGCCTACGCGTGTGCCTAAATACGTGGACTACAGACATACAGAGATTATGTGCATTTTATAGGGTTTTAAGTCGTTATGGCAGATTGTCCAGCTGCTCTGGTTGAATACAAGAAAGCTCGCCCCAAGAATGCACGCCCCGGGTCAAATCCGGTGACCTCAGAATGGTCGCCACCAGGTATTCCTAAACGTAACCTCAATTCCTAAACGTAACCTCAGTAAATCTATTCCTAAACCAAACCTTATTCCTAAACTTAACCTCAGTAAAACTATGCCTAACTCTACTTTTATTCCTAAACTTAACCTCAGTAAAACAAATACAAGAATAGAAGAACCACTGGAGGCGAGCGGTCCGCTTTTTTTTTGTTGCCGACAACTAATTTGATGTTTGGACATTTCCACCCCTTTCTCATTTCTTTACAAGGAAGCCGGATCAACGTCGCAATCACGCTTGCAAAAACAAGATTTTGTTGAATATATCTGTGTTCACTGCTGGACGTTTCACTTTATAACCAAGGGACAAGTCCTAAATGATTTGTTTCATCACTTCCTAATGACCCCAGTGTAATGACCTTTAAGTCTACATTTGTATCTTGGTTTGTATCTTGTACGAGTTCTTTAACCTGATTGGGTGAATATGTACTTTCTGAAGAGCTGAATGATGTGATGTCATGTTTGGTGGAACATTGGAGTCAATGAGAGCCAGGTGGACCAGCTTATGAACAAACACTATTTCTGAACGACTGCGACCTTTGTAAAATAGGCCTACTCGGCCAAGAAAAATAAAAGAAGACATATCACACGCTGTTTTCTGCTGTGTTGCTTGCTTTTCGATGTGTACTCTCTGTATAATTTTATTGAGGTATCTAAGAGTACTTTTCTGAACTTGAACTGAAATTGCGAGACTGTAGGTCATTGACAGCCTGACAACCAAATCTCGCGATACTGACGAGACAGAAACGATACATGGCGTTGTTTAGATGCCTCGATAAATGTGTGTACATCAAAAAACTAATTATTATTATTTGTTTTTATTATTATTATTACATTATTATTATTTGCCTCCAATGCGCGTCAATGGGGCCTGCCTGGCCCGTGGACTGTACCTTCTTCTATGTAGGCCTGCAGTGCTCTGCAGTCCCCTTTTACTGCCAGGAGAGGGAGCCAGCTCTCTGAATATTGTTTGAGGAATTAACCTTTCCACATTTCTTCCTCACTGTATGAGACGTGTATGTGACTGACAAGTCTGCATGTTTTTAAGCTTTTTTTGTATTCATGTGCCTAGAACTGCTGTAAAGGTATATCGATGGCCAAAACGCAAAACCTCCTATCTGAAAAATTAACATTGTTGGGAAAATGAAAAAGAAAACTACAAAATGTTGTGCTACAATGCGCTACAATGTTGTGCTACAATGCTATTTTTTTATGATACCCATCACATAATACACCGTTTCTGGATTTCTGGACTATATTACAATATTATATGTTAATTACACTGATCTCATATTGCAAATGCAGATATGAGGGTTTTCCCCACTTTTCCTGGATAATTCTGCAGATAGGAGCTTTTGCATTTCAATGTTAAGTGATTGCATACTGTAACTAAATAATGACAAATAATACTGGCTGTAAATACATACATTTACAGCTGCAAACAGTTGCATCAGTGGTGTGGTCTAGGTTTTTTTCCGGAGGTATACAATAATCATTCCCTGCACGAGATGCGCGTGGTCGTGGGTATACGCTAGCGCGTTTTCAATGGATGAAATGGTTAGTATTTGCATTGAATGCTTTTTTATTTTATTCAAAAACAAAACAAAGTTTGCAGGGCAATGCTCACAAAAAAATTGCTAAGAACAGTCCACAGCAAGAATCTAAAATAAAAGTGCTAACAAATAAAATGTACAAAAACAGGAATACAATTAGGTGGACTACAAAACAACAGGCCCAGGCACCCCCCGACAACCCTCCCTACCCCCGGGGGGGGGTTATTTCAGGTGGTGGAGTTGGGGGGTCCCAACTCCACCACCTGAAATAACCCCCCCCCCCACTCCCACAACCCCCATTACCCCCATTCCCCCCAAACCCCACCCACCCAAACCCTCATGCCCTCCAACTCCCCTAACTCATACAACTGGATCACCAACCTTGTGTCCAGTGTGGATAGTGGAATAGTATGTAAGATCATTGAATGTCTTAAAGAGTCTATAAGCAAGGAGGAAAGACGGATGCCATGACCCTAGAATCACCAAAGCCAGGGAGGAGATGAGAGCAGCACACAGGGACTTTTTTGCTGACCAAAAAGGAGAGGGTCTGAGGGAGGAATATAAGCAGAGAAAGGAGGAGCTATACCACGTGAATGCAACTGGAACAACAGGAGCTGACCCAAAAAATCAGGGACATTAAAGGTTTCATGACGTTCAGTTTTACCACACATTAAAAGTCTTTGTCATGGTCCTTCAAACGTGTATAAAAAGTTTTAACAAAAAATTCCACTCCATTGATCCATGGCAGGTGTTTTTCTCTTACATTTCTGCCTTTTCAACTGCAAAGAAAAAAGATATCTTTGTCTGCGGGTTTCGCTGTTGAGGGATTTTGCCTGTCAATCATCGCCTCTGCTCCGCCCCCCCCCAAAGGAAAGGATAGGGGAGGGGAGGGGCGAGGAGGAGAGTGGGCGGGATTAATGGCCTGTGACTTCACTGCCCAAGGGCCAAGCTCAGATTACTTTTCAGCCTAATTATTCAGAAAACCCCAGACCACAGAAAATCCACTGAATGTTCAAAGTTCAGATTTATGGGGTGTAATTGAGGTCATAAAACCCCCCCAAAAAACATTAAAAAATTTAAAAAAAGTGAAAATAGATGTCATAGAACCTTTAAAGAGGTGCATGTTAACCAGAAGCATGGCAAGAGCTGGAAGCTCATCAATGACATTTCTGGCAGAAGCTCTTCTCAGACTTCTGGGGAGAAAGCGCAGAGGAACGAGAAACATGGTACCAGCACTTCAAAACACTCCTAGGAAATCCTCCTTCAATCGAAGAAGAGGATGATCCGATGCTCCTGTCTTCCATGACCTTCCCATACCAGACGGCTCATTCACCATAGATGAGTACCAGAGGGCCAAGGCTACTATCAAGTGAGGCAAGAGGAGGAGGATGGAGTGACACCAGAGGTTCTGATGTATGTGCCCATAGACGAGGTGGTGTTGGATTTTATCAAGCACACACGTTTAGCGAGCTGCCGAAGCTGTGGAGCAAAATGATCATCGATCCAGTACCAAAGTCAGGCGACCTCACCAAGACAGACACCTCCAAGGCATTAGCCTGAGCTCACAAGTCGCCAAGACGGCTAACAGGATGATCCTCAACCGTCTTAGACCCATCTTAGACCCTGTTCTGAGAAACTTGCAGAACGGCTTCCGCCCGGAGTGAACAGCAGGCGGGCAGATACTGGTGCTGAGGAGGATACTGGAAGGAGTAAGGGAGTGGAATCTTTCAGTGGTGATCACCTTCATGACTTCCAAAAGGCTTTTGGCACCATCCACTGGGGTAAACTGAGGAACACTCTCCGGGCCTACGGAGTTCCTGAGAAGATGGTTCAGATGATGGAGACAAGCTACTCGAGGCAGTCCAGGACTTCAAATAACCTGCTGGCCTGGACTGCTTCAATGGAACAGGACCTGAAGGTCGGGGGGGCACTTGACTGGAATGCCTTGCATGGGATGAGGAGAGTGCGGAAATCAGACATGGGAGAAGACCTCAAGAGGCGGCTGTTCGTATAGCTACAGTGGAGTCAGTACTGCTGTATGGAGCTGAGACATGGACCATCATAGCACAACAGGAAAGGGCCCTGGATGGAGTCTACACAAGAATGCTACGAATGGCACTAGGAGTCAAATGGACGGACCACATCAGAAATGTGGTCCTCTAGTCTACGGGAACCTACCATGGGTCACAGACAAAGTCAGAGAAATAATAATAATAATGAATTGCATTTTTATAGCGCTTTTCCAAGTGCTCAAAGCGCTTTACAATGGTTCATTCATTCATACAGGTGGGGGACATTGGGAGAGAAAGAAGGATGAGGCAGGGCACTGCGTCAGGCACCCATAACTAGTGGCAAGCAAACTGACACTATGGGAGCCAACCCAGGGCAAAGCCAGGAAAGACAAGAAGTGCACCATCTACGTAGAGGCACTTTGGCGTAACAGCTTAGCTAACAACACAGTAGAGCTCAAGACCCTGATGCTAGATAGGAGAGTGTGGAGGGCAGTGATTCAGGAGTCCCGAGTTGGTGTTGGCTAGACCACACTCGCATCACAAAGACCCTATCCTATATGATCCGGCCTAACTGGCCCATGCCCCCTCAACATAATCCCCCCCATACCCTCTACCCCTAACTCCACCACCTGCAATACTCTCTCACTCCCACAAACCCCATCCCCCCCAACTGCCAGCCCACACATCTCCACCTCCATAACTCAAACCCCCATCCCACTTCAGGAGTCCCGAGTTGGTGTTGGCGAGACCACACTCTCGCATTGCATCGCAAACACCCTATCCTATATGATCCGGCCAAACTGGCCTATGCCCCCCTCAACATAATCCCCCCCATACCCTCTACCCCCCAATTCCACCGCCTGCAATACTCCCCCACTCCCACAAACCCCATACCCCCCCAACTGCCAGCCCACACCTCTCAATCCCCATAACTCTAAACCCCATCCCACCCCATACCCTCATACCCCTAAATCCCACCCAACCCATTACCCCCACTCCCAGAACCCCCGGTCCCCATGCCCCCAACCAGCACACCACAACCCCCAAACTCCACCCACCCAAGCCCTCATGCACCCCCACCCCATAACCACAAGTTCAAAATGTTCAACGCCAAAACCTCCTATCTATACTTAAAAATGACCTCCTATCTACATAGATGCACATAGGAGGTTTTTACCTAGAAACAGTTAGGCCTACAAACAAACATTATTTAGTTAAATAATGCTTTTTTGGGCGGTGAAACCGCCCCTATATGTGAGGTTTGGACAGGGGGTCCCATTGCACCCCCCCCAACCCTGCGCTGTGATTGGCCACAAATAGCCGTCTACAAGACCACAACTTTTCATATTGCAACGTGTTGTGAGCTTGTAAATTGGCTATTGTCACTATTTTGGCGCTCAGGGAGATATCAAATTTTGGGTCTCGACCTAAATGGTTTGTGAACCATTGATCTAGAGTAGTGTTAATGAAACAGGGCCTTGGTTCATGACAGAAGGCAAGACTTTATGCTCGTCAACGGACACCAACAGAGTGGCCATAGCTCAATGTTTAGAGTGGCAGCCCGTGAGTCTGAAGGTCAATGGTTCAATTCCTGGCTTATGCTAAATGCTAAATATGACAGACCTCAGCTGGGTAAAGCTGAAACCTAGCTTTCCTGTTGTAATCGTTATAAACAGCACCCTGACCTCCAATATTGACCTGTGAAAACAAAATAGCGGCACTACGTAGCTTAGTTTATATTTTAGGCTTAAAGTCAATGGGCATATTTTCTCTCAAGTTTCTTACAGTGGTAGAAGGGCATCCCCAACATCCACTGTCAGAATATGAAGTCCAATTTGAATACTACAATCCATTGTCTAGATGAAGTACAACAATTTGCAAACTTTTGTCATGATAACTTTTTTTTTTTTATCATGAGTTTGAAATCTGCATCATGATATGCAACACAATATAGAGATACATTACAGTATCCAGCTGTTTAGAACTTGCTTATTTGTCTTCTTTCTCTCAAGTTCAATCTACTCTATTTCTATGGCAATGGCTATTTCTATATGCATATTGCATTCCCCATATTGCTGCTTGCAGCTATATTTTACATTATTATTATTATCTTGTTTATCCTACTTTATTGGCATTCTATTTATCTACAGTTAATGTTTTGGTTTGTTTAAATACTCACAACTTATACTAGTAGTTCTGTGATTAACACAGGCCTAAAGAGTTGAAGTGTGCACTTCTTTATCCCCTTGAGTAAAGTGGGGGCCCTTAGGGAGATTTTAGGGTATGTTCGTTCACTTTTGTCTAAAAGCGCCAAATTTGGCACAGGTGTAGCTCAGGGCATACTTAAATGATTTGGCTAGGGCGCCCGCGCCGGTGACCTTTGGGGTTGCCACAGCGGCTGATCCAATATGGCCACCACCTGAAAACGCTTTTGCCTCTACATTTGAACCAGATGAGCTACAAATCCAAACTTGGTGTCTATTTAATGTTTTTTGACAATTAGAAATATGATGGAAAAATCATCTTTATGATTGGGTGTGTCTGGACACCTAATTATCATATTTCCAAGATGGCGGCCATGTAAAAATTAGGTGTACCTTAACTTTTGATACTTTTGGCAAACTATTTTAGTTTTTTTGAGCATCAGAAACCTACTGGAATGATCAGATTTATGATTAAATGTATCTAGAGCACTTTAACTTCCATATTAACAACATTATCCACCAAAATGTATTGCACATATATTTTCACACAGATAGAATGTAAAGCTGTATCTTACAGATATATTTCATTGTAACATTAGTAAAAGTAGAGAAAGTCAGTGCTACCCCCCACCCTGTAACATAGGTTTCTGTTTCAACAGAAACAGAAACCTAAAAGTAGAGAAAGTCAGTGTCCCCCCCCCCCCCCCCCTGTAATATAGGTTTCTGTTTCAACAGAAACAGAAACCTATCTTACAGAGAAGGCTCCCACACTGTTATCCACGCAGTGTGATAATAGTTTGGTCCCTCGACAGGCTACTGTTGTGTCTCCTGACTTCTCCTGATGTGAAAATCATACAGAAGAGCTTATCTATGTACAGTCATTCTACTGCCCAATCTAACACTGTGAAAATCAACTTTATTTTCATGTAATGCATTTTTCAGTGTAGCTATGTGAGTCCATCAAACAATATGGCCACCACATCATCTGATAGTAATAGTAGCAGCAGCAGCATCAATTGGGACTTATGTTTTCTCTGCCAATTACAGTCTGATGACCCCTTACAAACACCCAAAAGCGAAGGACTTTTGTCGCTAGAAAAGGATCTCAAAGATTTAATTGAAATTGCGAATGCTTTACCTTCATGTATAAATGTCACAATTGATCAATTAAATGATGGTTCAGGTATCGCATCAACACTTGAATTAAATAAGGCCAAATACCACAAACGCTGCAGAAGCTACTGTAGTAGTTCTCGTGTTAAAAGGGCTCGAAAGCATGCAGATCATGCTGTCCCCTCCTTATTAAGTCCTAAAAAGCTTCGATCAAGTTATCCCCAAACCATTGGTATTCATTGTGTGATATGTGAAGGGGAGGATACGAAAGGTCTGCACAAGGCATTATCAAATAATGTTGATTCCAAAATGAAAAGCTGGGCAGAATCTAGTAAAGATTTTAAACTTCTTGGGAGATTAGTTACTCAAGCGTCCGATGTGCACGCAGCAGATGTGTACTATCATACCAAATGTTATCTGAACTTGAGATATGCAGCACAAGTTGCACAAGAAGAAGAAGCGTCTACCAGTGAATCCAGGGAAACCTTTGACCCTCTGACTATAGCGCAAATTGTTGCCCTAGTTGAGGATTCAGATTGCTCCTTCACAATTTCAAATTTAAGGCAACTCTATAGAACCCTTATGAATGAACGTGGGCATGTCTGTTGTTATAATGAACCTCACACAACAAGATTCAAGACACATCTCCTCTCTTTTCTGCCTGACTGGAGTGAACACCTGAAAGGGAGGGAGACGTACATTGCAAGCAATCAAAAAGTGGCAGACAGTGTAGCTAGAGGCCATGATTCCAACCAGATTGATCAAGATGAGGGACTTTTGTTGACAAGGGCTGCCTTGGTTTTACACAAGTATTGTTTACAACCAGGACACACATTTGATGGCACCTTACCTTCCAACTGTCTCACGGTATCTGTTCCTGAACCTTTAAGAGTATTCAATGACATTGTCCTTCAAGGACCAGGACTCCTCAAAGCCTATGAGGATAATACAGAAGATGACAACCTGAAGCCGAGATAAAAAATAGCATGTCTCATCGCCCAGTGTCAACAGTACAATGCATATGGCGGCACCCATCATGCCTGCAAGACGGACACAATACGCCACAACAAAGATCGAGAACCACCCTTTCCTCTCTATCAGGGCCTCAAACTCCATGGCAATGGACGCCGTAAAAATGAAATTCATGAAGCTCATTTACAAGGGTTCTCATTGTCGTATACACGAGTCATGGAGGTGAAGCTGTCACTGGCACGTGCAGTGTGTAAACGGCACAATGAAGACGGCATTGTTCTTCCTACTAATCTTCGGCAGCATGTTTTCACCACCTATGACGTTGACAATCTGGATGGGCAGAACAAAAGCAATTACTCACAGGACGAGTTCCATGGAACCGCACTCAGTGCTACTAATCATCTCTCTCATGACAATCTAGGACTTAAGCGTCCCCCCATAATAGTTGACAGTGATGATTCATCCATACCCAAACTTCCAGACTCTTATACAATTGTTAAGCCAGCAGAAGTCATTGGAGGAGATCTATTGGCACCCAGAAGTGGTACCGGTCCTGTCCGACCATCACATGATCTTGTACATGGAGCCAAAGTAAAAGATGAGAGTTGGTTAATGCATGGAAAAAGAGTCCTTGATCAGGACACACTAGGTAAAGATGATGTTATTACATGGTCAGGTTATAATTCACAGCTTATGAATGAAGAAACACTGAAACCTCGTGCAGAGATAGGAATGTACCCCTTATTTCCAGATAAAGCAGCATCTGCATCCATGATGAAGCATGCAATGGAGCTTGCACAGAAAGGCACATCATTTCTGAACCCTGGCCAGATTGCTGTCCTTGGTGCTGATCAACCATTATATGCTATAGCCAAGCAGCTCCAATGGCAATACCCCATGACACTTGGTGAGGATAAATTGGTTTTGATGATGGGAGCATTGCATATTGAAGACAAAGCTCATCTTATGGTAGGAAAACTTCTCCATAATTCAGGTTGGACCACCGTCCTCTCCCAGGCCCAGGTGTTAACTTCAGGACGAGCTCAGTCTGCCCTCAATGAGCACCATATAAAACGGACACGCTATGCCCATCAAGTCACTCTCATGTCCCTTCAGATTCTCAAACAAAATGCATACTCTGCCTATTGTGCAGATGTTCTTGGTCCACCTGAGTCATTTGAGATGTGGGACCAACGAGCTCAAGCAGAGTTTCCACAGTTCAAGTACTGGTCCACCATCATGGAGCTAGAGCTACTACTGTGTCGATTCATTCGGTCACTTCGTGAAGGAAACTTCAATTTGTATGTTCAAGTTTGTGATGAACTGTGTGCATGGTTTCATGTGATGGATCACACAAACTATGCCCGCTGGTTACCTATCCATGTACGAGACATGGTTGAACTACCGGAAAAACATCCGGCAATTTATGAAGAGTTTTTGAAGGGGAATTTTGTAGTGCAACGTTCAGAACACAAGTTCAGCTTGATTGCAAAGGATCAATCACATGAGCAGTCAAACAAAATTCTGCAGTCCTATGGTGGAGCAGCTGGACTCTATGAAAAGCCTGAAGCTCTCACACTATTCATGCTTGCAGGGCCAGACAGTGCCAGGTTGGTGCAAGAGTTTGAAGCTGTGTATAGTAACATCAGCTCACCATCCTCAACTTCTCATCATGAAGAGGCACATAGCTTGCAGGTCAAGTTCATGAAAGATGTCAAATCCTTCACAGCCATTATGGAAAGTCACGGGAATCCTTTTCTATCAGTAGATCATGACCTCACAGCACTTGACACGCAGGAAATTGTGGAAACAGAAGTATCTGAATCACTCACAACCGTTCACAAAGTTGCTATAGCCCTACATTTAGCTTATGTAGAGGAGCGACTTGAGAAGGCCACAAAGCCCATTTCGGATATAATTCCACGGAGAAAAATCTTGACTTTTGCAAATCGACCAGACCGAAAAGCCAAACGCAATAACAGCATTCAGAAGCAAAACATGAATCTCATCACCCAACTATTCCTTTCCCTTCAATCGAGGCCTGATGCAGACATGGCAGAGTTCTTCAAGTATGAAAACCAGAGAGAGCCACCCAGCATTTCCAACCAAGGGCTTTTACGCTGCGGCACAAAGGCGGACATACTTGAATGCTTGAATGTCCAAAAAGTCCGCATAGCAGCAGCTAAGAAGGCCACTGTAGTTGTGCTTGATGGAGCAGTAATGGCCCAAATGGTCCGGCCCCTCGCTGCAAATACATTCAATGAATACATAAACACCAATATTGCAGGGTTTGTTAGGTCATACATGAGCCATGACTCTGTTGAGCGCTTGGATATTGTGTTTGACACATATCCAGAGGAGAACCTAAAAGCACAAACTCACCAACGCCGAGGAATGGGGAAAAGAACTAAAATAGGGGATGGCAGAACTCCTATTCCAAAGCGTAATTGGAACAGTGAGTTCCTGAAAAATGAAGACAATAAGAAAGAACTGTTTGGACTTGTAAGTGTCGAGCTCACGAAGGATGACATGCAGGGTAAACTACTGCTGTATACGATTAATGATGATGTTCTCCGCAACAGGCCTGGATTCAATTTGTCTACACTTAAGCCTTGTAACCATCCTGAAGCAGACACGAGAATGGTTCTGCACTTGGCCCATGCTGGGGCCAATGGCCATAAAAAGGCTTTTGTCTGTACGGTTGACAGTGATGTTGTCATTCTTGCAATCCACTTTTTTGATGCATTAAAGATCACAGATCTTTGGATTGGCTTTGGCTGTGGAAAAAGCTACCGAGACATTCCTGTCCATGAAATCCGCAATGCAATGGGTCCTCAGAAGTCACTGGCATTGCCTCTCTTCCATGCGCTGACAGGATGTGATACTACATCAGCCTTCCTTGGCCATGGGAAAAAGAGTGCATGGGCAGCTTGGGAGGCAACACCAGATCTCACAGACACCTTGGTTGCCCTCACCTTGGAGCCTGAGAAGATCAACTCTGATCCTGTTCATATGCAACGTCTGGAGCGTATGGTTGTCATCATGTACAGTAAGAGCTGTGGCTGCAGTAGTGTAGATGAGGCCAGACAGCGGCTTTTCTCAAATGGTACAAAGTCCCTTGAGAACCTTCCTCCCACCCAAGCTGCACTGACTCAGCATGTAAAAAGGGCACTGCTGCAGGCCAGTTTTTATTGGAGTCAGGCAACCTCCGTCAAACTGAATATTCCCAATTTTGGAATGTGGGGATGGAACAGCTCGACAACAAAGGCTTGGGAACCATACTGGACCCATCTGCCAGATGCCAGTACAGCCTGTGCCATCCTTCTCCGCTGCCGGTGCAAGAAGTCTTGTAGCGGGCGCTGCAAGTGCTTTAAATCTGGGGTCTGTTGCACCTCATTGTGTGGATGTGAGGGTGCATGCACCAACAATGAGGGTCCAGCACACTAACCTGGATGCGCACACTTGGTGCAGCTTTTGTCTAGTTATTGGGGAACAAAAACAACAACAACCCCAACCCCCCCCCCCCCCCCCCAAAAAAAAGAAAAGAAAAAAAAAAGGGAGAGAAGAAGACAGCCTCCACGTGGCCTCCCCCGCAAGTAGCCAAAGAGCCCTTTAAGCGAAACCAATGTCTTCAAAATGTCACAACCACAGCCCCCCCCCCCTCCCTACCCCTGGCATTTCATATAAACATCAGAAAGGAATCATGCATGTCAGAATTAGTTGAATTAGACCTATTGCACCAGGTTTTACTCATAACAATGGCCAAGTTACGTCCAATGTCTTCAGAATAGCAAAACGCCACTTGGAATTATGCAAATTAGGGGTCTAGACACACCCAAAAATAAAAAAGAGCATTCCAACACATTTCTAATTGTCAAAACACATGAAATAGACACCAAGTTTACATTTGTAGCTCATCTGTTTCAAATGTTAGAGACAAAAGCTATTACAAGTGGCGGCCATATTGGATCGGCCGCTGTGGCGACCCCAAAGGTCACAGGCGCGGGCGCCCTAGCCAAATCATTTAAGTATGCCCTGAGCTACACCTGTGCCAAATTTGGCGCTTTTAGACAAAAGTGAAGGAAAATATCCCTAAGGGCCCCCACTTATCTGTTTACTGGCAAGAGTAGCTGTGTCAGCGAAGAAAGAGGAACTTACTGAGAAGGCAGTTGATAACAGGAAACCACAGACAGGATGGGAGCCACACAAGCAAGCTCAAGTCACAGATACATGCAAGTCAAATGACACTTTTCAATATCAGATAGATGCTTGTGAAGAAATGACAAGTTTAATGATAATCAATATAGAGTCTTTATGGTAGGGAGTTTCTAGATGAAACGTAATACAATAGAGAAATAATGAAGATGATTATGATTGAATGTCTTTATTTTGTAATGTTTAATTTGAATGATAATTTATTTAATGTGTAAAGTGTAATTTCAATCAAGAAAGTAAAAGATTGAATTGAAGGAACTGAAGAAATAGAAGTATGGTGTGTATGAGGAAGTAAGGAGGCCGTAGGCATACTAACGCTAGCCTGTGAAATTCTGCTAGCACCAGAAATCTGCATCTGTGTCGTCTTACATTTGAGCTATGTATCGTCTCTGACGGGTGGAAACCAAAACTGTCCAAAACTGTTACTTTTCAGGATTCAAATGACAAAATAGCAAAAGTAGCAGATTTACAAGCTCAAAACGTGTCGCTTCGCATCGCGTTTCGAGCTTGTAGATCTACTACTTTTGATACTTTTGTGTGACGCTGTAGTATAATCAGGCTTGTGTAGAATTGGCCTCAGGTCTTAATGGGTTAAAGCAATGAAAACTATACACATAGCTTATTATAGCCCATAACGCTTCAAGGGTTTCTGGAGAAATTACACTTTTCAGTTATTCTGTGTGTGTGCGACTATTAGTAATCATAATGCTCAATACACTTAACCACTTGTGTGCAACACCTTGTGTGCTTGTAGAAGAAGTGATTGAAGAAAAGTAATATTGTGGACCAACCATTGTACCCCCCTAACCCTGCACCGTGATTGGCCAATCACAGTCTATTCAGGACTGTGATTGGCTAGTGAAACATGACACATGTGCATAGCCCTATAAATAGGACTATGCACTTAAAAAAAAGTTATGGGTGTACAATGGTTGGTCCACAATATTACTTTTCTTCCATCACTTCTTCCATCACTGTGATGACCACTGTGACCACACCGCCCACTTCACACTGGGTGTGATTTTATTATGCTCATTTTGAGATCAAGACATTCTACAGTACTGTAACAAGTATTACCATTCACATTTTCTATCAACTCACACTCTTGGTGTGATAAAAGTGTCACCACCTGACACTAATCATTAGCAATCAACAAGGCAATGCAATTAACTTGACAGTTACTAACAAATACTTAAATAGTAAGGGTGGAAGACACTTTTTTATTTTGAAAATAATTGATAACTACAAACTGAAAGACATTTAGACGGTCTACATAACATAGAATTCCCAAGTTTCAACTCTGTCTGCTGCTCAACTAGTTCTGGTGCAGATAAGAGGTTTTGCGCTTCAACATTTTAGCACTAATTATTGGCACTGAACAAGATAGGAGGTTTTAGTCAAATGACTTTTCTGACAAAATGAGGGGCGGGACTATCTTGCAGACATATTGAGCATGTGCAGCATAGCCTAAAGTCCTCATCCACAGTGAAATCCGAAAATTATGAAATTTGCACATAGGAGGTTTTGCATTTTGGCCATCGATATATGACTCAGACAGCTAAATTGTACCCCCACAATCTTGCTAGCCCCCCTCACAACCCCGTTAAGGGCATTTTTCTGTCTAATGCCAAGGTTTCCATATCAACAAATGGCAGCAAATGAAATAACAGACTCTATGAAAGCTCTGTAGAATAAAATCATCAATGACATATCCACCTGAAATTTGGCTAGCTTCCTTAAACAGAAGAATAGTTGACCTTTCTTACACACCATTTCAGTATTGAAGTAAAATTTCAGACGATAGTCAATAATGGAGCCGAGATATTTATAAGTGGTTACCAAATCCACTGTCTGGCCATTTATGACGCTACTCTGAGGAGCTGGTGGAGATCGTCTAAAATCAATACACATGTCTTTAGTCTTTGTGATATTAAGTTGTAGGAATGCATCTTCACACCAAGACACAAAGTCATCTACGACTGGGCCATGACTGGCTTCACTATCACTCAAAAGACTAACAATCACAGAATCATCTGCAAATTTAACAATGTGTCTGTTGTCATGTTGACTCCTACAATCATTAGTATACAGGATATACAAGAGTGGGGAAAGAACACAACCTTTGGGTGAGCCGGTGGATGATGTTAGTTCTGCAGACAATTTACCATTCACCCGTACCCTCTGGGTTCTATTTGTGAGAAAATCAAGAACCCAACCAATAATACCTGAATCTAAGCCAAAGTTGTTAACACATTTTTCAACTAGTATATGTGGCTGAATGGTGTTAAAGGCTGATGAGAAGTCAACAAAAAGCAGCCTAGCATGTGTCTTGCTAACTTCCAGGTGTAAAAATAGAAGGTTCAATAAGGTGATGGTAGCATCGGACACTCCTCTCTTAGCCCTGTAAGCAAATTGCAAGGGGTCTAGGCAACACTCAGTTTTTGCCAAGAGCTCATCCTTAACAAGCCTCTCAAATGACTTCATAACCAAAGAGGTTAAGGCCACAGGCCTGAAGTCATTGAGAGCTTTGGGACGAGGACCCTTGGCAACCGGCACCACAATGGATCGCTTCCATAAAGATGGCACCCTCTGCTGAGTAAGAGACAGCTGAAAAATAAAATAGAAAATAGGGCCTAGCTGTTCTGCACAGACAGTAAGCAGACGGCCACCTATATTGTCTGGGCCTGGACTTTTCTTAGGTTTACACCTTTTAAAACACGTGGTCACACTATGTTCATCAAAGGAGAGGTCATGAACCCTAGATTTCACCAACCCCTTCCTAAGCTCAGAATGTTGCCCTTTGAAATCATGCACATCAAATCTGGTATAGAACTGATTAAATTCCTCTGCTAGCTGCAGATCTGAATTATAGCCACTAAGCTGTATGTTAGTCCTACCCTCTTCTTTAAGTCCTACAATAGTTTTCATACTACTCCAGGCAGAACCCAGATTATTCATCCTGAGCTGATTTTCTATTTTGTCTTTATACCTCATTTTTCCAGCCCTAATTTCTCGTTTTATCTCTTTCTCTATATTGTGCATTTCTATAAGGTTCCCTTCTTTAAATGCCTTTTCCTTTTTTTGCAATAGCCCTTTAAGTGACTTAGAAACCCATGGCTTGCTGTTAGGATAAATCTTGACAGTTTTGACACTGTGTTCTCACAATAAGATATCCAGCTACGAATAACATCAGTGAGTTCATTAATGTCATTACACGACTCTTTAAACATGTCCCAATCAGTACAGTCCAGACAACCCTGTAGAGACAGACAGGCGTCATCATTCCTCTAGTCCTTTACCCGGCGAGTCTGTACCTTCTCCCTTTTCAGCACGGTGCGATAAACAGGGATGAGATGCACACAGTTGTGATCAGACGATCCCAAGGGGTGGAGCGAGATGGACTTATAAGCGTTCTTAATGTTGCCATAACACAAGTCCAGTATATTTTCAAACCTGGTCGGGCACGTAACATACTGATAAAGGTCTCGCAGAGTATCTGACAATGTACAGTGATTCATGTCTCCAAGAACAATATTAGGGGCATCGGGAGATATTGTTTGAAGCCTCTGGGTTACTTGGTGAATCCGTTCACATGCATTACTCCTGTTTGCTTTCGGGTGGATATACACGACAGTACATTTAATAAACCTATTATGGTAAGTCAGTGTAAGTGAAGACAGTGTGCTGGATTCCTCTTTTTGCCATTATCAAAATATACTTAAAATACCAAACGTATTCATTATGCAGAATGTCCCATTTCAAAAGTTTTCATATGTATAAAATGTATAAAAATCCTTTGAAAATAGCTGATCTGCTTATTTTCAAATAGCTAAAGTATATACAGTATACCTGAAGCTGAAGTGGTTAATGTTGTTGACTTTCAATAATTGACAAAGGTAAAAAAAAAAAATCTGGTGTTGGCCAGATTGGAAAATGGAAATACTCATAAGTAAAAGTACATCAAAATTGTACTTGAGTACAGTACTTGAGTAAATGTACTTAGTTACTCCACCATTGCCTATTAATGTGATTTACTCTCAACTGCTCCGGTGCCATTTACAGTTCCTGTTTCTCAGAAATAGAAACTGTTGTGTGAGCATATTGGGGAATTGGGGAGTTGGCCACTTTAACCCTATGCGTACACTGGCTTTTTGAAAAAGACGATCTACACGCTCACTACGCGTTGCATTGTATCACGTTGTGAGCTTGTAGATCTGCTATCTTCAAAGAATCTTGAAAAAGGGAAAAAGGGAACAATGTGGAATATAATTTTGAAACAAACAAAGATTTTGTTTGGGGGTCCATGGCACAAAATCTTTGTGGTCTGTGGCCAAATAGATTTCAATATCGGGGTCATTGACATGAAAACGTTTGAGAACCACTTCACCAGAGAACTGGGCATTATTATCTACTTTACGTCTCTTATCCCCGATGTCTACTTTATAATGGTCCACAATTTCTAGAAGCTCATCTTTTGTACCTCCATCCAAAAATGTCTCAGACGGAGCCACAAAAAAATCTTTGATTTTAGCCCTATAGTATAATTGAACCACTTGGATGCAATGGACACAAGTTCAATGACAAAAACTCAGACTGAGCAATCAGAAGCGTCCCCTAACTGCCTAACCCATAAACTAATCCAACTCTCCCCGTTGGGGCAGCCTACTGATGCACTAAATGTATGTTGGGGACAAGTTGACAACGCAACCAATTGACAATCACACTGTCAGCCACGTACCGTGCTCCCGAGACAACTGCTCTAACGCATTCATCCCAACACTACAAAACAATACACCCATGAAAGTTTAAAGAAACTTGAAGTAGCTACAGTACAGTATGCCTAACTGGGACAAACAGCAGCAGCTCCAATGAATACTCAATATTAAAACCGACCTCCAATGCCATAAAGCAGAAATGTAGGACTGCCCCACCCTGATTTGGCTGTCTCAAGTTGAATTGCAACACACCAGGAAGGCTGATTCCTGGACAGGAAGCCCTACAGTGAGTCATTTGTTTTTAGGCTACAGTTTTTATCTGCGTTTGTGCAAGCACGTCCTCAGATGAACTCCCAAGCCATGATTCACACACTCTGCTGCGAGAGAGTCCACCACTCTTCTTTCAACTTCTTATGCTCCAAGAACGGTAAAATGTCTTTTTAATCTAGACATGAATTCACCAGGATAATGTCAGGAAAATATTACAAATGTTTGTGGTGTTACATTGTATAACAATGAAAGTATATGGAATAGGCTATTTAACTACTGGGATAACAGCTATATCCTTTTAATTACAGACCAGGTGAAAAAGTTTAAATAGTATTGCATTCCATAACACTTTATGAAAGTATGTCAAAGAAAATGTAATCTGAAACCCAGATGAAAGCTCACATAATGTTTTCTTTTGGCTTCTGCTCGTAACCACTTAAACCCCAGCATCCGCATGCTGGGGAAACCTTTTGCAGAACATGGTAGATCAGCTATTTTCTGTGAAGATATTTAACCCATTATAAAACTGGGAAAGCATTTGTGTCATTTTAGAAGAGTGTTGGCTATTCAAAAATGGCAGATCTACAAGCTCACTGCGCAGCACGAAGTGATGCGCGGCAAGCTTGTAAATCTGCTATTTTTTACATTTATTTTTTAACTCTTGAAAGTGTTTGAAAAAAAATTAACACATTTGAATTTCTTAACACAAATCTTCTCTTCTGAGGGTCCCTTGCACACAACATTTTCCAGATGGGTGTCCGCGGCCAAATATAATATATTTGGCTTTAGTTGAGTCACTCCAAACTCAAGTTTGAGAACTACCGATTTAGAAGGCATAGGTAGAATCGGCCTCCCCAGTGGTTAATGTGGATATGAATTCACTCATATGAGAGCAGATTGCAATTTTTTTTCAGACTTTATGAATTTATGAAATACATAACTAACTAAGACAGTGGTTATATTGTAACGACCCTGATATTTAAAAGTTGTGTTTTGTGAGTGAGCTTCTCACTACAATTTTCTTTTTAATTCCTCTTGAGAATCTGGCTCAGAGGCTGATTCAGTATTTCAACTTCAACTTCTTATGCTCCAAGAACGGTAAAATGTCTTTTTAATCTAGACATGAATTCACCAGGATAATGTCAGGAAGATATTACAAATGTTTGTGGTGTTACATTGTATAACAATGAAAGTATATGGAATAGGCTATTTAACTACTGGGATAACAGCTATATCCTTTTAATTACAGACCAGGTGAAAAAGTTTAAATAGTATTGCATTCCATAACACTTTATGAAAGTATGTCAAAGAAAATGTAATCTGAAACCCAGATGAAAGCTCACATAATGTTTTCTTTTGGCTTCTGCTCGTAACCACTTAAACCCCAGCATCCGCATGCTGGGGAAACCTTTTGCAGAACATGGTAGATCAGCTATTTTCTGTGAAGATATTTAACCCATTATAAAACTGGGAAAGCATTTGTGTCATTTTAGAAGAGTGTTGGCTATTCAAAAATGGCAGATCTACAAGCTCACTGCGCAGCACGAAGTGATGCGCGGCAAGCTTGTAAATCTGCTATTTTTTACATTTATTTTTTAACTCTTGAAAGTGTTTGAAAAAAAATTAACACATTTGAATTTCTTAACACAAATCTTCTCTTCTGAGGGTCCCTTGCACACAACATTTTCCAGATGGGTGTCCGCGGCCAAATATAATATATTTGGCTTTAGTTGAGTCACTCCAAACTCAAGTTTGAGAACTACCGATTTAGAAGGCATAGGTAGAATCGGCCTCCCCAGTGGTTAATGTGGATATGAATTCACTCATATGAGAGCAGATTGCAATTTTTTTTCAGACTTTATGAATTTATGAAATACATAACTAACTAAGACAGTGGTTATATTGTAACGACCCTGATATTTAAAAGTTGTGTTTTGTGAGTGAGCTTCTCACTACAATTTTCTTTTTAATTCCTCTTGAGAATCTGGCTCAGAGGCTGATTCAGTATTTCAACTTCAACTTCTTATGCTCCAAGAACGGTAAAATGTCTTTTTAATCTAGACATGAATTCACCAGGATAATGTCAGGAAAATATTACAAATGTTTGTGGTGTTACATTGTATAACAATGAAAGTATATGGAATAGGCTATTTAACTACTGGGATAACAGCTATATCCTTTTAATTACAGACCAGGTGAAAAAGTTTAAATAGTATTGCATTCCATAACACTTTATGAAAGTATGTCAAAGAAAATGTAATCTGAAACCCAGATGAAAGCTCACATAATGTTTTCTTTTGGCTTCTGCTCGTAACCACTTAAACCCCAGCATCCGCATGCTGGGGAAACCTTTTGCAGAACATGGTAGATCAGCTATTTTCTGTGAAGATATTTAACCCCAAAACTGGGAAAGCATTTGTGTCATTTTAGAAGAGTGTTGGCTATTCAAAAATGGCAGATCTACAAGCTCACTGCGCAGCACGAAGTGATGCGCGGCAAGCTTGTAAATCTGTTATTTTTTAAATTTATTTTTTAACTCTTGAAAGTGTTTGAAAAGAAATTAACACATTTGAATTTCTTAACACAAATCTTCTCTTCTGAGGGTCCCTTGCACACAACATTTTCCAGATGGGTGTCCGCGGCCAAATATAATATATTTGGCTTTAGTTGAGTCACTCCAAACTCAAGTTTGAGAACTACCGATTTAGAAGGCATAGGTAGAATCGGCCTCCCCAGTGGTTAATGTGGATATGAATTCACTCATATGAGAGCAGATTGCAATTTTTTTCAGACTTTATGAATTTATGAAATACATAACTAACTAAGACAGTGGTTATATTGTAACGACCCTGATATTTAAAAGTTGTGTTTTGTGAGTGAGCTTCTCACTACAAATTTATTTTTAATTCCTCTTGAGAATCTGGCTCAGAGGCTGATTCAGTATTTCATGTATGTCAGTTATGATCACTACAATTTTATTTTTAATTCCATAATAACAGAGATGAAGTTCATGTACTATCTGTTGTTGATGTGATCGTGAACAGGTTTAATAGTAGTCTATTATCAGTTATGGAATAATAAGTACTCACATTATTTACTTAAAGGAGTAGTTCACCCAAGAAATTACTTATTTTCTATCAATTACGCACCCCATGAAGCCTTGACTTCATGGATTTTTTTTTGTTTTCGTCGCATTCCTAAGCCAATAATTTGATTACCGTCTCCTATCGGCTAATGTATCCAGTAGGAGACACAAAGGAGACTATTTGTGTGTCCTACCGGAAATACACACGGTCATGAAATTATTGGCTTAGGAATGCGACAAAAACAAAAAAAATCTCCATGAATTCAAGACTTCATGGGGTGTGTAATTGATAGAAAATAAGTAATTTTTTGGGGTGAACTATTCCTTTAATTATCAATACTGCAATGTAAAAACTAGTAAAAGTCTGGTATTAATCAGGTGTTGTTTGTCCCAGTCTCTATAAATGTAAGCTGTTGTCTTAAATAATAAAAAAGGTTATTGCATCGTGACTACGAGCTGTGCAACCTCTTTTCTAAGGGATCTTTTAATAAACATTATTTGTTATGACAAATAAAGTAAAGTAAAAATGGAAATACTCTCCAGTAAAATAAAAGTACTGAAAAATTGTACTTGAGTAAATGTACTTTCCACCACTGTCTATTAAAGTGATGTGATTTACATCACATTGTTGTGTAGTGTAAATTGGCTTTTTGAAAAAAGACAGCGTTGTGAGCTTGTAGATCTGCCATGTTCGAAGAATCTTGTATGGGGGTCCATCCATGGCACAAAATATTTTAAGATGGGGGTCTGTGGCCAAATACATTTCAATTTGGGGGTCATTGACATGAAAACGTTTGAGAACCACTTCATTAGAGAACTGGGCATTATTATGAGTGGGCACTGAGTTTGAGAACAGGGCACGTTCACGAAGTGGGCACTGGAGAACTGGCTTCTTTTACAAAGCTCTTTATCTTAAGCATTACGTTTAATCATGTACCCTCTGAGATGTGATGTAATGGAGTGGAAGTAAAAATTAAGAACATTGGAAATACTCAACTAAAGTCAAATATACCTTGAAATTGTGCTCAAGTATACTGCCTCCCCCTGGCCAGCCGGGGCGCCTGATGGAGGGGAAAGGAACTGGTTGGAATAACGTGTTCCTTCCACGCGCTACGTCCAACCAGGGAAACTCTCCCCTGTCAGGTGATAAGAAGGTCAGTTGGCTCTCATGCATTGAAGGAGGCATGAGCTCGGCCCTGGCCTCCCTAGGTTGGCAGAGGGAGTGTAGTGCCCAGGATTACATAGAGATTGGCACTGGGTGTAAAAAAAATGGGGTTACATAATCGTGGGATAAAAATTATAAGAAAAAAAAATGAAATTGTGCTCAAGTACTGTACTTGAGTAAATTGTTACTTCATTTTGTTACTTCGTGTTTTTAAAAGCAAGTACTCCAGTACTTGAGAGAGCAATTTTGTAGAAGTTGAGTAATATTTGAGCAGGAGTATCTATACTTTGACACAAATACTGCTCTTGAGTACTTTGTCCACCACTACTAATGAATGCTATCCTGTATGTTTGTTTTGTAGTTTCACATTTTTAACAGCTCAAGATGGCCAGCAGGGAACCGTCGATCGCAGATCCATCGCTGTCCACAGCCGCGTCTGCAGTGCCAGCGGTATCTAGTCATATTCCCAGATAAATATAATGAACAAATATATACATTTGGATACAATATGCATATATGTATATACATTCGTTAAATGCTCAGTTAATACCTGTGTTTACTTTTATACATCCAGGCATCTTACGCTACCTGTAATATGGTTCAAGGTAAAGACCCTCATATATCTTCTCAACAATACAATATCAAAAGTTACTCACTCACTAAGTTGGGAGCTCTAATTGTGCACTAAAAAAGAGAGAAGAATGTAAACATAAAAGGGAAAAAAATGTACTTAAGTACTGAACTATTGTCCTTGAGTACATGTACTTAGTTACTTTCCACCACTGGCTGCTGCACAACTCAGGTTTTGATTCCTTTACAGAAGCTGATTTAGCTGAGGTGAAGGGCATCATGAATGATGTTTATAAGAAACTCAGTGACCAGGACACAGAGCTCAACACTTTTCTAAAGTGAGTATACTCCAACTAATGACTCCTTTCCACTTCAAAGGGTAAACCCAGAACATTCCATTTTCAGAACATGTTTATTTTAATGATCAATCAATCAGTTGTGTTCTGGCTTGGATGAATGTAACTAATGTGGTATACTTTAAGTTATTGTTCATCTGTATCACAATGAAAACTCACTTTTCAAGGTTTTAAAGAAAACATATGCAATTTTTTAAAACATATTTGTTGTTTACATAATGTTAAATTACATTAAATTAAAAGTTCAAAGTTTCAAAGTTTGTTTTTGTTTTTTTGTGTTTTTCGCAAAAGGGGAGAAATCAGAGATTTGGAGAGCAGCAAAACAGAGCTGGTGGGTGTCTTTGGTAGAACAGGAGCTGGGAAAAGCTCTCTGATAAATGCCATTATCGGTGAGAAGAATCTCCTGCCTTCTGGAGGTGTCAGTGCTTGTACCTCAGTCATGATTCAAGTGCAGGCAAATATGACAGACTCCAACTACATAGCAGAGATCGAATTCATCCCAAAAAAGGTAAAAATGAACATGTCCTTACATATTAAAGTTGCTCAGTGAAATTTGTACTTTTGAAAATGCTTAAGTATTCAAAAGTATAAATTACAAAGTACATGTTCTTTTAAAAACGATGCTTTGTTGTAAGGTTTTCCAGAAATCCTCAAAAATATCAATAATAGTGAATGTAGGTCTACAAGCTCTAAAAATGTGACTCTGTGTGGAGTTAGAATGTTCTCCCCGTGTCTCTCAGGGTAGTTAATACCCTCACAAAAACATGTAGTAATCCTGGTCGCTATACCGCCTCCCCCATGACAGCCGGGGCGCCTGATGGAGGAGAAGGGAACTGGTTGGAATAACGTGTTCCTTCCACACGCTACGTCCAACCAGGGAAACTCCCCCCTGTCAGGTGATAAGAAGGTCAGTTGGCTCTCATGCATTGAAGGAGGCATGAGCTCGGCCCTGGCCTCCCTAGGTTGGCAGAGGGAGTGTAGTGCCCAGGATTACATAGAGATTGGCACTGGGTGTAAAAAAAATGGGGTTACATAATCGTGGGATAAAAATTATAAGAAAAAAAAATGAAATTGTGCTCAAGTACTGTACTTGAGTAAATTGTTACTTCATTTTGTTACTTCGTGTTTTTAAAAGCAAGTACTCCAGTACTTGAGAGAGCAATTTTGTAGAAGTTGAGTAATATTTGAGCAGGAGTATCTATACTTTGACACAAATACTGCTCTTGAGTACTTTGTCCACCACTACTAATGAATGCTATCCTGTATGTTTGTTTTGTAGTTTCACATTTTTAACAGCTCAAGATGGCCAGCAGGGAACCGTCGATCGCAGATCCATCGCTGTCCACAGCCGCGTCTGCAGTGCCAGCGGTATCTAGTCATATTCCCAGATAAATATAATGAACAAATATATACATTTGGATACAATATGCATATATGTATATACATTCGTTAAATGCTCAGTTAATACCTGTGTTTACTTTTATACATCCAGGCATCTTACGCTACCTGTAATATGGTTCAAGGTAAAGACCCTCATATATCTTCTCAACAATACAATATCAAAAGTTACTCACTCACTAAGTTGGGAGCTCTAATTGTGCACTAAAAAAGAGAGAAGAATGTAAACATAAAAGGGAAAAAAATGTACTTAAGTACTGAACTATTGTCCTTGAGTACATGTACTTAGTTACTTTCCACCACTGGCTGCTGCACAACTCAGGTTTTGATTCCTTTACAGAAGCTGATTTAGCTGAGGTGAAGGGCATCATGAATGATGTTTATAAGAAACTCAGTGACCAGGACACAGAGCTCAACACTTTTCTAAAGTGAGTATACTCCAACTAATGACTCCTTTCCACTTCAAAGGGTAAACCCAGAACATTCCATTTTCAGAACATGTTTATTTTAATGATCAATCAATCAGTTGTGTTCTGGCTTGGATGAATGTAACTAATGTGGTATACTTTAAGTTATTGTTCATCTGTATCACAATGAAAACTCACTTTTCAAGGTTTTAAAGAAAACATATGCAATTTTTTAAAACATATTTGTTGTTTACATAATGTTAAATTACATTAAATTAAAAGTTCAAAGTTTCAAAGTTTGTTTTTGTTTTTTTGTGTTTTTCGCAAAAGGGGAGAAATCAGAGATTTGGAGAGCAGCAAAACAGAGCTGGTGGGTGTCTTTGGTAGAACAGGAGCTGGGAAAAGCTCTCTGATAAATGCCATTATCGGTGAGAAGAATCTCCTGCCTTCTGGAGGTGTCAGTGCTTGTACCTCAGTCATGATTCAAGTGCAGGCAAATATGACAGACTCCAACTACATAGCAGAGATCGAATTCATCCCAAAAAAGGTAAAAATGAACATGTCCTTACATATTAAAGTTGCTCAGTGAAATTTGTACTTTTGAAAATGCTTAAGTATTCAAAAGTATAAATTACAAAGTACATGTTCTTTTAAAAACGATGCTTTGTTGTAAGGTTTTCCAGAAATCCTCAAAAATATCAATAATAGTGAATGTAGGTCTACAAGCTCTAAAAATGTGACTCTGTGTGGAGTTAGAATGTTCTCCCCGTGTCTCTCAGGGTAGTTAATACCCTCACAAAAACATGTAGTAATCCTGGTCGCTATACCGCCTCCCCCATGACAGCCGGGGCGCCTGATGGAGGAGAAGGGAACTGGTTGGAATAACGTGTTCCTTCCACACGCTACGTCCAACCAGGGAAACTCCCCCCTGTCAGATGAAAAGGGTTACAAAATCGCGGGATAAAAAATGTTTAAACATTTTTTAAATAGGGCTTAAGGGTGCGGTCACTCCGAAGTTTATTATTTCATAATGTACTTTTTCCGTTCTTAGAAATGTAGTGGAGTTAAAGGTACAATAGAGTATCAGAAAAATACAAATAATCCAGTAGAAATGTTTTAGTCATGTAAATGTACTTTGTTACTGACCACCAGAGGTGGTCAGTAACATTTTCATTTTTACAAAATTTTGCTGTCATGTATTATGAGATTTTATTGATTTCTGTCTCTTTTTTTGTTTTTAGGAATGGAAAGATGACTTGGACTGGTATTTGAAAAAAAAATCTGCCAATGAGCAAAAGGAGGAAGGTGATAGTGACGAAGACGACAGCGACGACGACGACGACGAAGACGACTACTATGATGATATGAAAGAAAAAATCTCAGTACTGTATAAAAAAGATTTTAAGAATGTTGAAGACTACATGACCGCCAAGAATTTTACAGATATTCCAGAATTTTTCCAATCAAAAGAGAAGATACTTGAATGTGGAACAGTAAGTTATGTTTTTCTACCTACCATTTGTTCACTGTTGAACTCAAATGAATGAATACATACATACATATATACATATATACATACATACATACATACATACATACATACATACTGTACATACATATATACATACATACATACATACATACATACTGTACATACATACATACATACATACATACATACATACATACATACATACATACATACATACATACATACATACATACATACATACATACATACATACATACATACATACATGTTCATTCACCTGAATGTGTGCTTACAGTCCTCAGAGTTATCCAAAGAAATGGCAAGGTACACAAGGCGTGACAGCACCGGAGGAAGACAGTATTGGCCACTAGTGAAGTGTGTTACCATTAAGGTACCAAATGCCTGCGAACTACTTCAGCATCTTACACTTGTGGATCTTCCTGGAACTGGAGATTGTAACAAGAGCAGAGATGAAATGTGGAAAAAGGTAATTTAAATGATCAATTCAAATCATATCATGAGAATGTATTACATTTAAATAGAATATACAATATCTATATCTGTGTAAGATTATTCAATTATTTTCTCCTAGTTTGTTCGAAATTGTGCTGCTGTGTGCATTGTGAGTGTCAAAGATCGAGCCGTTTCAGAGGATAAAGCATGGGAGATCTTAAACGAAACCATCAGTCTCATTGGAAACGGTGGAGAGTGTCACAGCATCAGTTTAATCTGCACCAAATCTGATGTTCTTGGCGCTTCAGACGAAGACTTGTGAGTTTCATTTTTTTGGGGCATTGTACCTTTCTTTCTGAGAGGGTACCACATTGTTTGTCAAGAATGCCTGCCAATCAAAAACTAGATTAGATTAGATTATAGTTTTCAGTGCTAAAGATGAAAATGTATTATAACATAACCCAGTAGAATTTCAATTTTTTTTCCAGGTCAAAACTTGATTGTGTGTTGCGAGACAACAAAATAGTCAAGGAACAACTTGAAATTAAATTAAAGAAATTTGAAGAAAAGTCGTCCATCAAGGTACGTTTTACAGACAGACATTAAAAACGTAAAAAAGCGTGTAGGGCCATGATTTGGACCAGGTCTACCGGCATTGAACAAGATGTGAGCTCGTCCATTTCTTTTTTTTTGACACACCTTAGTTGAAGGAGGCAAAATCCAGATATGTAGGCACTTCCAAAAAACGTACAAACCCACTTTATTTTACCTGAATACATGAAAAAAAAAAAATGAGACGATATATATATATATATATATATATATATATATATATATATATATATATATATATATATATATATATATATATATATATATCGTCACTTCACCGCAGGAATTCTACCCTTCTCCACTCCCAAAAATACCAAACGTTCATCGCCATTCCACACCCACCACATCGCTGACTCTGCTCACCTGTTTGCCCCAAAAAGCACCCTAGCCGCTCTATTCTGTGCCAATCTAAAGCGGCACCCGTTGCCCATTACCCGTGAAATACGGGTAAAGGGAGCTGACAATATCCCTAAATGCTATTCTGCGCCTACTATACCCGCTCTGCATGATGCCGACTCCATTATTTGCGCACGGAGGTATGCCCGTGGGCGTGTTGTTGCTATATCCCCAAAATGTCTATTCTGCCCACACACCTTTGGGAAAGTGTATTACGGAATCTAAAACCACCCGCAATGCCAACTTGGTTTGGTAGAGCGCACAGGCTGAAATGGATGTCCTGGAGACGGTCAGGGCACACAGTGCGGCACCTCTCTCTACTAGGCTATTATTGTCAAGAAATCTCTGTGATTCAAATTTTCCTATAATCAGCAGAAAGGAGAGTGTCAATTTGTTGTGTCAATTGTGTTTATATAAGATGATAGTCTATTTAAAGAAGACAATTTGTGCATCGCACAATGCAATGCTCTCCAAATTACACACGTCAGTTTTATTCATCGATTACGCAGGAAATAATGAACTGATTACAAAAATATAAAATTCTCTCTAATCAGTAACATGTAGGTGATACGTATGTCTATCAAATGTGGTTTTATTGAAAGGAAATCAAAGGCCAGAGCTTAGAAACCAAATGTCGGGTGTATGTTTCCATGTAAAATCCTCACAGTGGCCCTCATTTATCAATGGATCGTAAAAAACAGCTTATATTTTTCCCCAAATTCTGCCATACACCAACGTCAAAGTCACATTTATGAAGCGATCCTATACAGCCAATCCTAGCGTACATTTGGTCAGAGCTTTGATAAATCTGAGGTCTGAAAACGAGCGTAATTTAAATAATACGCCCTTAGATATTCTCGAAACGCCCCGATTTTACGACATGAAGAACCCGAATACGACCAAACAAATCATGAAAAGCCAATAAGAAAGAGTCTCCCCCACTCGCCACGCCACGCCACGCACTCTCTCTCTCTCTCTCTCTCTCTCTCTCTCTCTCTCTCTCTCTCTCTCTCTCTCTCTCTCTCTCTCACTCTCACTCTCTCACACACACACACACACACACACACACAAACAACTGTCTTTCATGTAATCCGTAACGGTACAATATTTGTCACGTAGGCCTACATGAATGACATATTATGATACCAATCACATCGTCATGAATGGAATACGTTTGTACATATGCATTTATTTAGCCCAAACCGAGCAGTGCACGTTCGAGTTACACTAAAATAAAGCAGTCATGTAGGCTATTCCCCATGAGACTCGGGCGGGCTGCAGTGATCCCGTGCCGCCACGTTAATAAGAGATTGGATCGTCAGGTTTATATCCTTAACCCAGTCAGGTTGTAGCCTACATAACACTCCATACCATAAAATGCTCTCGCAAAAGCGCTCGTATATTTTGAAAATGCTTTCAATGCACGCTTGTGAGCTTGTAGATCTGCTATTTTCAACGCAGCCAGATCTGCAATCTTATCTGAATGACTGTTAAAGCAGTTTGTTTAAATTACTTTATAAAATGATATATTTTCAAAGGGATTATTTATTAGTGTGTTAAATATATATTTTGGAGTGGATACATGTGTCCAGATGCCTGTCAGATGGCGAGACATTGCTGCTCCGCAGATCTACAATGGAACAAACGGGTGCAGCTAACATCTACAACTGCTCTAGATCAGACATGAGATCTGAGCGTGCCGTAGGCTGAAGGCAACGTCAGGATATATTAATAAATGCCAAAAGTTGCGGAGATCTCGCCGTACGCCCATTATTTGGTCTGCACCGCGTTGATAAATGAGGGCCACTGTGCTTCTGCGACAGGAGCGGTGTTGCCAGAATTTGTGAGAGAAATAAGCAACCAGGTCTATGAAAACAAGCCCAAAAGAAGTGACTATAATAGGCCACGTGAGCACTTCAAACCTATATATGTCATACATTAAACAATGTGCATATATATATATATATATATATATATATATATATATATATATATATATATATATATATATATATATATATATATATATATATATATATATATATATATATATATATATATATATGTGTGTGTGTGTGTGTGTGTGTGTGTTGGCTATTTGAAAATAGACGATCTACAAGCTCACAACCGTTCTACCGTTATTTACAAGCAACTTCAGAAAAACAAGCCCAATGTGGCTTATAATAATCAGACCAGGCAACACTGCAGACAGGGATAAAGCAGTGCGTAAGAATGGATTGGGGATAATGGCTAGCGCAGTCTTCTCTTAAAGGTTATGGCATCAGACACGGTGATTGTAGATCGTCTATTTTCAAATAGCCAACATATATAAATATGCACATTGTTTAATGGACGACATTTTGAAGTGCTAATGTGGCCTATTATAGTCGCTACTTTTGGGCTTGTTTTCATAGACCTAGTTGCTTATTTCTCGCAAATTCTGGCAACACTGCTCATGTTCCGACATGAACTCTGTGGCCGCACTGTGGGGATTTTACATGGAGCACACACACCCGATGTTTCATTTCTAAGCTCTGGACTTTGATTGCCTTTCAGTAAAACCACATTTGATAGACATAAGTATCACCTACATATTATTGATTAGATAAAAATCTAATAAAACTGACGTGTGTAAAGTGGAGCATTGCATTGCGGATGCAAAAATTTTATTCTTTAAATAGACTATCATCTTATATAAATACAATTGACACAAGGAATTGACACCCTCCCTTCTGCTGATTATAGTAAAATTAGAATCACAGAGATTTGTTGACAATAATAGCCTAGTAGAGAGAGGTGCGCTCTGTGTGCCCTGACCGTCTCCACGAATCCATTGCAGTCTGTGTGCTCTTTGCGGGTGGTTTTAGAATCCGCTGTGCGCTTTCCCAAAGCCGCACCCGTGTGTGTGGACAGAATAGCAATTTTGGGCATATAGCAACAACACGCCCACGGGCACGCCTCCACCCGCAAATAACGGTGTCGGCATAATGGGTAACGGGTATAGCAGGTGCAGAATAGCGTTTAGGGACAGCGCCAGCTCCCTTATCCGTATTTAACGGGTAATGGGTAGAACATCGCTGGTTTAGGGTAACGGGTAGGGGTTTAGCTTGGTCTGGAGTAGGGCCATCAGTGTATCTTACACACACTCACTTGTCCAATGTTATTTTATAAACAAACAAGCACGCACGCACGCACACACACACACAGGATACTGAATATTAATAATTATTATTATTGTTGGAGTTTTTTTTTCTTTTTTTCGTTTCAGACACATTTCCGTGAAAAAGGTGACCTTTTCCAAGTGTTCACAGTCAGCTCTAAAGAGTTCAACGAGCCAGACCTTCTACAAGAAGTAGAAGACACTGGTAGGACAACACTTTACAATTTATAAATAGTTTGTACTTTGTAGTAATATGGATCTAACAATTTGCATCACTGTGAAAATGACGTATTTTAAATCTTAAAACAAATGCAAACAAACAACATACCTTTTGGGCTGAACATTTTACTGCGATTATACATAAACAAAATTTTCCAGAAATACCCAAACTTAAGCGATTTCTGGAAGATCTCAGTGACCGTCACTCAAAGACCAATTATTATGTCAACGGAGCCTATGGAATACTTTCATGGATGAAAGGGGTGAATACTCAAGGAACGGTAAGAACATGTTACACACACACACACACGCACACACGCACAGGTCTACATTATTCTGGTTCTATATTGTTCTGAGTGACAAATTTGATTTCAGGACTCCCTCAAAATAAAAGCAGAAGTGTGCAAACACCTGGAAACAAAACTTCAGAAATGGATCAATAAAGTCGGTCAATCCATGACAGAGTGTCAAGAGGCTTTTGAAACACGCCTCGCTGAAGGGGTTTCGCGATCAGAAGAATCGTGTGAGAAAGCCTTGAAGCTTGTCACCACAAACGCCTGCGGCCATCATACTCAATTGAAGCATTTAGTTCAGTGCAACGGCATTTACAAAACAAAAAGCAAGCAAGTGAATCTCAATGAGAGATTATCTAAATACATGAGAGAAAAGATTGATCCAGAGTTTTCCAAGACCTTCCCGTAAGTACCTACTGTCAGCAATCATAAAACCATGTCTACCTTCCAGCATATTAATTTAATAAAAAAGGGAGAGGAAGGGCGTGTCTTAAAGGGCTTCCATAACTCAATGCAGATCCTAAACATTTCAGGAATGAAAGACGATCTGGACCCATCAAAGAGGCCATCAATAAATTCACACTTGTCACAACAGAGAGCCTGAGTGGCAAGTACAAAGAGGTTGCATTGCTGATGACATTTCTTAAGACAACAAAGGTATAACTACACCTAATTTTGATGGGTTTTGTCTCTGAAGTAAGATAAAGACACAATAATTATTATTTATTTACCTACCATAACAATTGTTCTTGGCAGAATTCTATTATTAATTGGCAACTGAAATGTAAAGCCAATTTCCCACACAAGTAGACTATGCTGTTCTCTATAATCTGAGTGTCCCGTTTATTTGCTTTTCTGTTCTTTTCTTCTCTTGAACAGGAGGAAAAATTAAAGACAAAACTTGTCAATGTCATCCGTGAAGAAAAGAAAAACATCTACTCGAGTCTAGAAAAGTCAATCCAGGAATCCATGCAGCCATGTTATGACAGTAAGCCATGTTTTCACTATACAATGCCAGTATATTACCAGCTAAAACATTTAAACAACTTAAGCTGTGTTTTCACTACAGTGCCAGAATCTTTCCAGCAAAACAATTAGCATAACTTGCTGGAATGGCAATGGGAGAGACCGTTTTCACATGCCCACCTTGACAGTAAAAGTTCTGGTATTGTCTTATAAGCGACTGTTTTCATTTGTTCATTTTCTAACAGTATAGTACTTTATACTCGTGTGAGAGGTGACTGTAAGCATACGAGATTGTAACTTTAATCCATTGAAAGAACAGAGGAGAAGCGAGCTGTTTTCTCATATATTTTCTCTCTCTCAATCATTCATTATCACAGGGATGCAGGGTTAACAGGTGGAGTTGGCAGATCTGTTTTTCTAGCCTAAAATATCATGACAACATAAAATTATCTTGAAATGTCAATTTAAATCGCTCGTTCTTTTTTTAAACTGACTTTCTTTTTAAAGACAGCTGCACTGAGTGTGGCTCTCTCTCTTTTCTCTCTCTGGGAGAGTGAGACTCACCCTTCCCTATAACGGAGCAATTTTGTACTTGCATCGTAGTTGGACAAGCCATTCACCCATGAAACATAACTATGTATTCTCAGAGTCATGTATCACTGCCTTTGGGCCCATAAACGACTCAGGTTGTTCTTCATACTGGTAGATTTATTGCACTCTTACTGGCAAACAATCCAACAACTTAAAACTGTACAAAACAAAGCATAAACAATACACGCACATAAATAATGGAACATTAAATGAATGTAATGAAAACATGACTGAAACACAAACACACCTCGCTGACTGCACATAAACCAAAGGGAATGAGTGAGAATCCATGGTCGACAACAGCAACGCACAACTGGAACAAAAATACATCTTATCAACATAAAGAAGACGCATGATAGGAACATAAATGTACACATTTATAAAGCAAAGACAAGTAGGCTACCTTATTCCGTCCCACACACGCTCAAACAACAATACGCTCCTTAGTGAGCGGAAGTGTATCAGTGTAACACGCTTGTGGATCTGCATGAAAAGACACCTTATAAAGCGTTCCGGCTTGATCAAGACAATTAGATCTTCCGGTGCAACAAATACCTGGTAAACACAAGTTCAGGACAAATAAATGATATTACGTATAGAAATGAAAAATATAACACATTACCACCCATTATGGCAGTTACACATGTCAACATTTCTTTCATGTCAACTTTAATTTTTTACACAAATATTTTATTTTATTTTAGATTAATGTTAAAATAAATTAAGCTAAAAGTTCAAATGAAAATTTAATTAAATTAAAAGATTTAAATGATCAATGAATCATTTAATATGCAATATCCACACTTGCAATATCCTCACAGCCCACCAGTGGTCCCCGGCCCACAGGTTGAGAATAGCTGATCTAATTGAATTGTGTTGTGTTTATTTGCTGTACTGTAGAAGTGGCAAAGGACAGTGGACCAGGCGTGGTGGCCAGGATGAGGCAGGAAATGGACAGGCATCTCTATGCTTTAAAATCCACCATGTTTGAAAAGGCTAAGACAGACATGCTGGGTAACATGACGCGTCTGAAGGTTTGTTAACACTCATCTATCTCAGAAATAGACCAAATTCCAACTGCTCACAAATTTCTAATGAATTTATATGCTCAAGTAATATTGCCAGTTATTTCTCTTTAAGAACGTCTGGGGAATGAGGCCCAGGCCATTACTATTGATAGCCAATGACTGGACATAATTCTGTGTGTGTGTGTGTGTGTGTGTGTGTGTGTGTGTGTGTGTGTGTGTGTGTGTGTGTGTGTGTGTGTGTGTGTGTGTGTGTGTGTGTGTGTGTGTGTGTGTGTGTGTGTGATTGTGATTGTGTGTAGAACATTTGTTGACAAATCTAGATTCATCACACTGAACAGTTTATTTTCATTTCAGGATGTATTGCTGGAGACACTAGAAAAAGATATGCAAACATCCATTGACCAGTCACTCAAGAAAAATGTCAAGTCATTTCCAGGTAACAGAAAGATTTGATTTGATTTGTGGAACACTGCTGATTTATTTCATAATCATCCAGTGGTGTATATATTTCAATTGTATTATTGATGTTACAAAATATTCATTTAGATACCGTAGTGAAATAAATGTGAAACAATGTTGTTACAGATGTCACAGATGAGCAATATGAAAAGGTGAAGATATGCTATGAAAAACTGAGGACTGAAGACCTCCGTCGAGGATTAAAGTATGATGAGCACCAGCACATTGTCCTTGCAAAAGTTATGGCATTTACAAAAAATAAATAATAATAATAATAATCATAAACTCATTTTGTGTGACATATATCAGGGGCCAGCTTGTTAGCATAGGCTGTAGGCCTATGTGATACATATTGTTTGTCATGTTCATTAATAAAGTTATGCACATATTTACTTAAGAAGTTAAGCATAATGTAATCTCATACAGCCTCAATACATTTCACTTCAAACACTCCCAAACCCTGAACTTTGAAGTTGGGATGAAAAACTAGTGCACTAGCATCAGCCAATCAGAGCACAGCGTGATCTGAGTAGGTGGGGATTAGGCTTAAAGGGATATTTCACTTTGAAAAAGACTTTTGTTCATTTTATCATCTACTCAGGCCTTTGTGAACCCCCCAGACAGTTTTTAAGTTGCTAGATTAATTATTTAGATATTTGATATTCATTTTATCAGACACGCCCCCTTCCTATACAAACCCATTGTAACTTCAAACTCCATTTTAACCATGTTAGATTCATCAAAAACACCCGTCCTTGGTTCTGGTGACTCACCCTGCCCTCCTAATGCGTGAGGGGGCCGTGTTTTTCCGATTACTTTTTTCATTTATTTTATTTAAATTTTTTATTGTATTTTATTTTTTTCATTTTCCAAAAAAAATATTTAAAATAAATGATAAAAGTAATTGAAAAAACACGGCCCCCTCACGCATTAGGAGGACAGGGTGAGTCACCAGAACCAAGGACGGGTGTTTTTGATGAATCTAACATGGTTAAAATGGAGTTTGAAGTTACAATGGGTTTGTATAGGAAGGGGGCGTGTCTGATAAAATTAATATCAAATATCTAAATAATTAATCAAGCAACTTAAAAACTGTCTGGGGGGTTCACAAAGGCCTGAGTAGATGATAAAATGACCAAAAGTATTTTTTGAAAGTGAAATATCCCTTTAAGAGAATTGATAAATCTAGTAAGGGCTGGGCAACATACTTTGGATGTAGGACATTACAGCATGTGACACAACTAGACCTGCAGATCTGAATATAACCAAATCACAGGAGACGCATGCCAGATTCATAGACAGGGGTTATAGTTCTATTGTACTTTAAAAAAAATATATATATATATATAAAACTTACAAGAGGGTTTTTATACTCTGACAGAGATGATTCCAACCAAAACAAAGACACTCATCCAATAGATAGCTTTTCAGTCAGAAAATTCTCATTTTTAGCTAATTAAATCAAATATGTCTTAATCAAACATAGGAATGTGTTGGAACTCCATGAAACGTTTAAAGACAGGCCTATTTTTGCTTTCAGACGGACCCACGACGAACTGGACACCAGCGCTGTGGAAACTGCTTCTCAGGGACGCGGGAAGTGGGGTGCTGAGGGTGCTGCAGCACCCCTGGTGGTGGGGAAGAGAAAGAAAAAAAATTGAATTTTTGATTATTATTATTATTATTTTTTAATTAAACAAATATATATCATATTAAAGTCTATATACACACTTATATATTAAAACAATGATGTATTTAACTTTGGGGAATAAAATATTTGTTGAAAAAGGTGAAAAAAGGTGAAAAATGTGAAAGAAATCGCGGGACACATGTGGAAAAAAATCGTGCACGCGCGTGCGAAGTCCCCCGCCAAGCCCAGCCCAGCCCCCCCTGGCATAAATGACTTCCAGCGTCCCACTCCCTGCTGCTTCTGTTGCAATCTGCTGATCATGAAGAATTCACCAATCCTCACACCGGACAGATTGTCCCCCTGGAAACCCTGACAACATGTGTCACAAACGATGTGATATATGCAATCCAATGTCCTTGTTCCAAACTGTATATAGGAAAAACATATTGCCAATTGAAAAAAATTATAATGCAGCATAAGACTGCAATAAGAGGCAAGGCTGGCTCTCTAGGAACACACTTCACCCAGCATGGCCATTCAGAAAATGATCTTAAATTCTGGGTGATTGAAAAAGTACAGGGAGGAGATTTGGGCAAAAAACTTAGAGAGGCAGAGGCTTAAAAACATTTTCTTATAGATTTGTTTGAAAATAGCAGATCTATAATCTCACAACGTGTCGCATCACTTGTAGATCTGCCATTTTCAAATAGCTGATGTATATAGGTTTTAAGCGCTTAAAACTGATCTTGATGCTGTATATTAATTTGGCTGTACGTGCGTGGGTGTGTTCATGTGGCCTAGTCACTTCTTTTGGGCTTGTTTTCGTAGACCTGACCGCTTGTTTCTCTTGCAAAATCTGGCAACAGTGGTCCTGGGACTTCCAATGTTTTTTATTGATCAGCTCATTATCCTTAGTCTTGATATACTTTGACTGTGTAAAGGGTTCTTTTTCCTTCTATATGTGTATTGTTGTGCATGTACGCAGGTATGGGTGTAAGTGCGTGCATAAAGTATATAGGCCTATATACTGTAATTAATACATGTATATGTGTCCATGCGTATATATCTGGATGTTGGTAATATGCTGTACATTTTATTGACTCCAGTGGTGAAAAGTAACTAAGTACATTTACTCAAGTACTGTAGAATTTTGAGGTATTTTTATTTTTCATGCCAATAATATCACTGATATTCATTCATATTTGATACAGCCTGTTTCTGGCGAAAATGGAATTAATTCTGCCTTAAAAGTCTTAAGAACTACTACTTCCGGGTGTACTTCACTGATTACTGAGATGTAAAAAATTTAAGTGCTTTTTCCGTCACTGTTCTCTCCGTACAGTATAATATAGTCAACCCCCCTGATTAGTTTTTGGTTTCATTTAAACTATGACTGATTGACTTATAATAGACCACACCTTCACCACACCTGCCTGTGATTATGGTGTGAACCCTTCCTCCCCTTCCCTGTATATTTGAAATTAATTCACACGCTTACCATTGTTGCCTGGGGAAGAGTTTTGCACTCCTAACGCGGTGCCTCCAAGATGTGTAGCCATTTGTATGTTTGTTTGCCTGTACAAAAGTTGTAGAAACACAATTATAGGCTAATATACTGTACTGTACTGTATATGCATTAAAACTATAATTTGCATGGTAGGCCTAGAGTCTCCCTCCTCATCTGTTTTCTTTTTTCTTTTTTTGTATTTAATCTCTAATGCAGGGGTCTTCAACAGGGGGTCCGGGACCCTCAGGGGATCCTCGGAGTTACTACAGGGGGTCCGCTAGCTCTGGTCCATAGCATTAGAAGGAGTTGTAAACGTTATCATGGACCAGAGCTAGGGGTCCACCAAATATTTGTGTGATAAGAACTTTTTATGTTTTTTATTAACCACTTGAACCCTAGAATCCCTATTCTTAGGATAAATTAAGAATAGAAGATCTACAAGCAAAGAGGTTTGGTGTAGAGCAGACCAAGTACAGAGCTTGAGGGTTTAGTGGTTAAATGTCTGAAAATACACATTACCTTGAATCCAACATACACTGATGACAGTGCTGTCAAACAAGTCTATGAAAAAAAGTTTAATCTGCAACATAATTTTATACAATATGCTTCATCTCTCTCTCAGCTAAGGGGTCCTTGTCCCGAAAAACGGAAGCACACAAGTGATATTGATTATCATTATGTAGCCTACTTAAGCCAGTCTCATAAAGACTGCAGGAGTTCTCAAGCTTGTCCTCTCCAAACTTTACATTTCTGAATTTACATGGAACAGTTGAATAGATGCAATTAGTCAACAAACGGGGGTTAACAAAAATTTAAAGTTAACTTAAAGCTCAATAGTTATAGTTCAGTGACAGAGGTCTCCCTCGCTCTCCAGCTCTTTAATAAATATTAAAAAAAACATTTTCATGCGGGTTGCCAATTTCGTCTAATAGAGAACCCATTTATCAGCTTCAATTTGACAGTGTTCCAATTCCAATTGTCCGCTCATTTCTTAGTTTCATCACTTCTTACAAAATGTGTATCTTGAAGGAGTTTTCCAACCTGATTGGGTGAAAGTGTAACTACTCTCTGAAGAGCTGAATGATGTGATGTGATGTTATTTCCTGTAGGCCTGTAGGGCTCTGCAGTCCCCTTTACTGCCAGGAGAGAGAGCCAGCTCTCTTAATATTGTTTGAGGAATTAACTGGAGAAAATACAACTGTCAGTTTCACTTCTGGATTACCACATTTATTCACTGTATGAGACACGTATGTGATGTGACTGACAAGTCTGCATGTTTTTAATCAATTTGTGTTCACGTGCCTAGAACTGCTGTAATGGCATATTTGAAGGCATTGGTCCTCACTAGGTTCATTATAAGATGGCATTATTGTTTCCGCCAGGCCAAAAGGCATGGCTGAGCTCTTCTTTTCAGTCTTGGGTAATTTGCCAGATCAAGCTTAGGCTTGGGTTGCCATGGCAATCAATTGGCTCATTTGGACCACGGTCAGAGCCTCTTCTGGCGGTTCTGGACAACGGTCTATCCGACGGACTTAACGATCTTGTAGATCTGCTATTTTTAAACAATGAGATTTACTGTTACAGTTAACATATAGCATCACATGATTGTCACATGTCTGTTTTATTTAACTGTTTATAATTGGGGCGGGACTAAGGTAGGCCTATAGGCCTAAAATAATTTTTAATAATAATTTTTAAATGTCAAATTTAAGGTCACGTGATCGCAAAGTGACATAAAGTGGATCATCATTCTCTCTGGCATGCGCCATGACGCTCATGGGTGGCAAACTCGCACCGGAAGTTCAATGAAATACACTGCAGTGCAGTGAATGAGAGTCGGCTGGACCAGCTTATGAATAAACACTATTTTGGTTGTCAGACTGGCAATGATGCGCAGTCTCGCGATACTTTGGATTATTGGCGGACGATAACAACTGGCACAAGGAATTCATAATCAGACGTTGAAGATTACAGAGAGAGAGCTTGAATGACAGAAAGCCGTTCAGAATTAGCTGTGGTATAAGCAGCGGCGTAACGAGGAAACAGTGGGCCCCGACAGTGGGCCCCGACGCGGTGTGGTGGTCACCGTGGGCCTTCAACAGTATGCCCATATATAGACAACACACTCCATATTTGGGCGTAGTGGCATTGGGAACTCCTTCCTTCTGGGGTCATGGGGACATGAGTCAGAGGTCCGCCTGCCCGCCGGCTCGCTGGCCCTCACTTTAGCCATTTTTTATTATGCATTAATTAATGGTTAACTATGAACATATAAACCGTTTAACTACGATTTTTTGCATCTGCTGGTCTAAATTGGGAACAATTTGCCTTGTGAAGGTTAATAAATCATTCATTATGAACATATTAACAGTTTAACAAGTGTTTCTTGCATCTACGTGGTCTAAAGTGGGTACAATGCCTTAAAGCAGGGGTGGGCAGCATTTATTTCCAGAGGGCCATACTGACTTCAATAAAGTAAGTGAAGGGCCACTCATTGTACAATTGAATAAACCTCTCCATCAAACAGGGACGGGTCCCTAGTGACTTCAAAAAAGCAAGAGTGACCCCTCTGTACAAAAAAGGAAACCAATTAGACCCCGGCAACTACCGCCCTATTTCTATTCTTAGCTCCATCTCGAAAGTCATGGAAAAAATAGTTTATGAACAGGTTCAAAAGTATCTTGCGGAAAAAAATCTAATTTACAAACTCCAATCCGGTTTCAGAACATCCCACTCCACTGACACATGCCTTCTTTACCTGAACGATTATATCAAACAAGGAGTCGACAAGGGTAAATATTGCGGCATGGTCATGCTGGACCTCCAGAAGGCCTTTGACACCATTGATCACCCAATTATGATCGATAAGCTAAAAGCAATAGGTTTTGATGATATGTCAGGAAGCTGGATGAGATCCTATCTGGAGGGGAGGGAACAAGTGGTGGAAGTAAACGGAACCCAGCCCCCCCCCCCCCCCCAGTGACTTGTGGAGTTCCGCAAGGAAGCATACTAGGACCTTTACTGTTCCTAATATATGTGAACGATATGTCTTCAGCTTGCAACTGCAAACTGTTCCTGTTCGCAGATGACTCGGCTCTGCTGGTCTCGGACAGGGACAGGCTGCAGGTTGAGAAAACTCAGTTCTGAGCTCGACACGATCCGCATCTGGCTCGCTGACAACAAACTATCATTACACCTGGGAAAAACTGAATCCATTCTCTTTGGGTCTAGTGCTAACCTTAGCCAGGCTGAGAGCTTCACAATCAAAGCGGGTGATGATGTCATCTCAAGAAAGGAGGAAATTACCTACCTGGATTCCATCTTGGAGGCAAACCTCTCCGGTGATAAACTGTCCGAAAGAGTGGTCAAAAAGGTCAACCAAAGAACACGCTTTTTGTTTAGGATCTCCCCTCTAGTCAGTAAGAATACTTTGAAGATTCTTGAAGGGGCCCTCATACAAGGTCATTTCGGTTATGCATGCTCCTCATGGTATCGCAACACCACCAAGGCCTTAAAAACAAGGCTCCAAACATCCCAAAACAAACTAGTAAGGCTACTTCTTGGCCTTGGCCGAACTCTTTTTTTGTATTTACTCATGCTTTTTTTGTATATAATTTTTATTTTTCCATGCTTCCCCCCCCCCCTTTTTTTTTAACATATATTATTTTTTATTTTTTCATGCTTTTTTTTTGTACATAGTGGTATTTTTTCTGTATTATCTGTATTTTCATGTTGATTTTTGAACTGTTTGGTTGCTACTATATATGTCTATGAAATTAATTCAAGGACCCCAACGGAACCAAGTCCGCAAGGACTTTTTTGGCCGGACCTTTTAGACAAAAGCATTATAAATGTGTTGTTTTACATTCTTTTGCCTAATAAAAATTTCAATCAATCAATCAATGTAAGCTGATCGTATGACATTCTGTATAGACATTCTGTATTGTAGTGTATATCTGTCTGTCTTTTATTTGTCATCATGATTTGTGTGCGTGGGAACTCATTTTAAACAAGCTTAATGCTTTTATGAGTTATCCAGTTTAGTAGACCTTGTATTGTGAATTGTACTTCCATGTACTGTTTCTCATGTCTTACTAAATAAAGTACATCAATCAATCAATCAATCAAACTGTATCACTCTGGTGTACTCTGGACTCTACATAAAACAATCCACGTCAATGCTGTATCAACTTTTAAATGAGCCTATACATTTATAAAGTATCTTATCTAATACGCACCACTCCATAGGTCACTGATAAAACACATTGCATTATGTCAAACAAGCAGGAGAAGGCCGCACACTAGTATTGATGAGGTGCTGCTGACCTTGGTAAATACTTCTAAAAGTGAAGAAAAGGCTGCACACTAAGGCTGCGTTCACACGGGCAGATACAAAGATACATGCTACCATTCATTTTCAATGGAAGCCAGCGACATGAAGATCTGGAAAAGGTGTTCTTCAGGGATTGATTCAATTGTTTCACTGTTACATTATAAACACTAGACCATACCCGTCGGGAGATATGAGCACCCTGTTATGCGCTGTGCACAGACCCATAGCTCGGGGGCCATCCCATAGCTCGGGTGCCCGAACCATGGCGAGATTATTTTACATAAAACCGCTAATAAACAGCTGACATTTGGGGAAAACGGTGGAATGGTGGTTACCGATTCTGAAGAAAACCTTAAGACTGCCAGGAGGCTAAGACAGGCATTAAATGTGGCATGATGGAAGTCTATTCCGTATTTGGGATTTCAATAACTGGGTCTTATCAGTGCAGTGCTTCCATCACAAATTACATGAGCAAAGGGCCATTTAGGTGCAGAGGTGAGTGGGTGAGTATTAATATGTATGAGGACAGTGTTACTTGAGGTCAGGAGGAGAACAAGTTCTACCAGTTCTAGTTTTTGGATTGGTATGGTAGCTTCGATAGTTGTGGTTTCTTTCCATTACGGTGATATCTTGATGAAAAAATCTTCTATCATGATGAGACAGTCTTAGACCTTGCATAGTTGTGATGTAAGATATGTGGAACAATGGAAAAAGAAATGTCAGAGTCAAAAACATCATGCACCTGTACTGTACATGATGAGTACAGATAATGATAAAGGGCATGACAGAAACGGCCATAGCCAACCTTTTCCAGGTAATTTTTGTGTAAAAAGCCCATTGAGATTGGGGCGTTTTTAGCCCAAGGAGTGGTTTTGGTGCAAAAACAATGCCCATATTCAGAATCATAAAAACACCCTAGTTTGACCCCTCACATGCTACTTAAAACAGAATTACATTTTGATTTTTTTCCCCCGCATAAGGTTATGGTGGGTACCCCAACTTTCAGCAGCTGTGAAAAATTCCCCTAGGGAAACTGCATTTCAGTCTTTATGAGATGTGTTACTAGACACCTTTACAAACACATTGGTGAAGACATTTCTTTGTAAGGAATTTATTCCAATATTTGACATTATTCTGATAATATTCCCTGACTATATGTACACCTACTTCAATGGACAGGTGGCAGGCAGTCATGAGAAAGGCAAAAAGAGGAATCTTGCGCACAGCTGTCTTCACTTACAGCACTTACAGCCACAATAGGTTAGGTATATTAGAGGTACAAGGTTTCGATTGCTTGGACCTTCATCAGGTACACAATAGCTATACCTGATGAAAGGTCCAAGCGACCGAAACCTTGTACATTTAATAAACCTATTATGGCTGTAAGTGAAGACAGTGTGCGGGATTCCTCTTTTTGCCATTATCAAAATATACTTAAAATACCAAAAGTATACATTATGCAGAATGTCCCATTTCACAAGTTTTCATATGTATAAAATGTATAAAAAATATTTGAAAATAGTTGATCTACAATCTCATTTTCAAATAGTCAAAGTATATACAGTATAGGGCTGAAGACGTGGTTAATGTTGTTGACTGTCAATCATTGACAAAGGTATAAAAACTTTAATCTGGTGTTGGCCAGATTGAGGACACTCCCTGATGAGTTCACCTTTGTCCCAGTCTCTATAAAAGTGAGCTGTTGTCTTAAATAATAATAAAAAAGTGATTGCATAGTGACTACGAGCTGTGCGACCTATTTTCTTAGAAAAGGGGATTTTTTTTTACAAATAAGTAACTACTAACTAAAGCTTTAATATAATTGCTGTATAGTAAAAGTACAATATTTGCCTCTGAGATGTAATGGAGTAGAAGTATAAAGTATTGGAAAATTGAAATAAAAGTAAAAGTACTTCAAAATGGTACTTGAGTACAGTACTTAAGTAAATGCACTTAGTTACTCCACCACTGCCTATTAATGCGATTTACTCTCAACTGCTCCGGTGCCATTTACAGTTTCTGTTTCTCTAAAATAGAAACTGTTGTGTGAGGATACTAGTAGGGGGTACTAAGTGAAAAATCGTTACGCGGCGGATAAAAGCATGAAATTTGATACAGATGTCCCTTGGGTCATCCTAAAACATCCTAGAAGGGGTGCCCAAAAAAATCTTAAACGGGAAGTGAGTTATGGACAAAATCCAAAATGGCCACCTAAACTGTTGACCGTTGACTCAAAAGACACCAAAATAATCTCCAAAAAGCATAAAATGTGGCACACATGTCCTTTGGGTCATCCTAAGACATCCTAGAAGGGGAGCCCAAAAAAATCTGAAACAGGAAGTGAGTTATTGACCAAATTGAAAATGGCCGCCTAGTGTTGTCGATTGACTCAAAAGACAACTAAAGAATCTCCAAAAAGTATAAAATGTGTCACACATGTCCCTTGGGTCATCCTAAGACATCCTAGAAGGGGTGCCCAAAAAAGTCTTCAACAGGAAGTGAGTTATTGACTAAATTGAAAATGGCCGCCTACAGTGTTGGCGATTGACTCAAAAAGCCTATAGAATCTCCAAAAAATATACAATTTGGCACATATGTCCCTTGGGTCATCCTAACACATCCTAGAAGGGGTGCCAAAAATAATCTGAAACAGGAAGTGAGTTATTGACTAAATTGAAAATGGCCGCCTACAGTGTTGAAAGATGATGCAAGATACCTACAGAATCTCATAAAAGCATGAAATGTGGTACAAATGTCCCTTGGGTGATCTGAACGCATCCTACAAGGGGTGCCCAAAAAGGTTTTAAACAGGAAGTGACCGCCTAAAAGCAGTTGACACAAAAGAAAACATAAGGGGACGTCATAAAAGTATATAATTTGGTACGTACATTGAGTGCTTCTTAATATATCCTAGAAGGGGTTATTTATTTGTTTGCTTGTTTATTAAACTTTTTAGGAAGGGACCATGTTGAAGAAATTCTAAATGGCTGTTTAAACAGTTGACCATGGCAGTCTGCATATTATGCAGACTCAATACGACAGGTTATGCAGTGCATAACTTGCCGTATTTTGTAGTCTACCTTCTGTTTTCATTTCTACATCACTTATTTATTTTACTTTCTGCATAATTTTTTTATTGTACTCTTTGAATCTTCTTTATTTATCGAACTCTCTGCATATTCTCATTTATTTTACTCTGCGTCTTATCTTACTCTGCATATTCTTATTTTACTCTCTGCATCTTATTTATTTTGCACTCTACATCTTCTTGCTTGTTTTACACTCTATCTTCTCATGTATTTTCTTCTTGATCATTACTGTTTTTTTGTGATTAGTGTTTAGTAACTACATGTATTCATGTGTGCCATTTCGCAATTACCAGCACATTGGCATAATGCTCTGCAAGGTAACCCAGCATCCCGGCATCTACACTTTCTCGAACAGAAGGGCTCAGCTTTGCAGCCACACTTGAGTTCTCTACAAACTTAAGCAGCCTCTGGCAAGAGTGTCCATAAAGGTGTCCACGAATCAGCGACTTTAATTTATTTGTCAGGAGATGGTAGAGATTGCATAGCTTTCAGGCTTCTGGACCAAATGCTAGATTGGCTGCTCGATTTGAATATTGTAGCAGTGCCCGTGTGGGAGGAGTGTTTTCCATTGAGAGACTATTCAATTATTATTATTTGGCACCCCTTAGGATGCATTCAGATCACCCAAGGGACATTTGTACCAAATTTCATGCTTTTATGAGATTATTTTTTATGAGTGTCTTTTGCATCATCTGTCAAGACTGTACACAGCCATTTTCAATTTAGTCAATAACTCACTTCCTGTTTCAGATAATTTCAGGCACCCCTTCTAGGATGTCTTAGGATGACCCAAGGGACATGTATGCGATTATGAGATTCTTTAGTTGTCTTGAGTCAATCGACAACACTGTAGGCGGTCATTTTCAATTTTGTCAATGACTCACTTCCTGTTTAAGATTTTTTTGGGCACCCCTTCTGGGATGTCTTGGGATGACCCAAGGGACATGTATGCCAAATTGTATGCTTTTATGAGATTCTTTAGTTGTCTTTTGAGTCAATAGATAACACTGTAGGCGGCCATTTTCAATTTTGTCAATAACTCAGTTCCTGCTTAAGATTTCTTTGGGCACCCCTTCTAGGATGTCTTAGGATGACCAAAAAGACATGTGTGCCAAATTGTATGCTTTTATGAGATTCTTTAGTTGTCTTTTGAGTCAATCGACAACACTAGGCGGCCATTTTCAATTTAGTCAATAACTCACTTCCTGTTTCAGATTCCTTTGGGCACCCCTTCTAGAATGTCTTAGGATGACCCAAGGGACATATGTGCCAAATTTTATGCTTTTTGGAGATTCTTTTGGTGTCTTTTGAGTCAACGGTCAACAGTTTAGGTGGCCATTTTGAATTTTGTCCATAAGTCACTTCCTGTTTAAGATTTTTTTGGGCACCCCTTCTAGGATGTTTTAGGATGACCCAAGGGACATCTGTATCAAATTTCATGCTTTTATCCGCCGCGTAACGATTTGGCCATTTTTTGTGCTTAGTACCCCCTACTATACCCCCCCCCCCCTCCTACCCGATGTCGGTAGACACGCCCCCGGCCCCTGCTTCATCCCTAGTCATGCAGTAGGTCTACTCCGTGGTGGAAAATAAATAATATTCGGTGCTGTCATTGCCTGCTGGGGGGGGGGGGGGGTATTTTCGATTCTGTGCCCCGCCCAGCCCCAGGGCGAGGCTACTGAGATCGGGTAGCAATCACCCGTTCGCGTTTTTATCTGGGCTTATGCAAGCACGTCCTCAGATGAACTCCCACGAGCATCCATGATTCTCACACTCTGCTGCTAGAGAGTCCACCACCACTCTTCTTTCGACTTCTTATGCTCCAAGAACGGTAAAATGGCTCGACTTGTTATGAATTCACCAGGATAATGGCAGGAAAATATTACAAATGTTCGTGGCGTTACATTTGTATAACTATGAAAGCAGTGCCGGCTCCAGTCCAGACAGTAATCAGCAGGTGCCACCTGCTGATTACTGTCTGGAGCCTTTCAAATATATAGTGCTTAGTGCTTACCCACGAGCCACGGATGTTACAAGTTGATCTGGCCCGCGATAAGTACCCGTATCTCCCGTATTGTTCAATAAAAAAAGCATTTTAATCCGATCGCCGGCCATTTTCTATTATTATCTGTATTTTTTTTGTAATGTATCAGAGTGCAATATACCTCCCAACCATTAGTGTCGCATAGTTGAAAGCAACGGAAACAATTCGAAGAAAATGGCTGGCGATCGGATTAAAATGCTTTTTATTGAAGAATACGGGAGATACGGGTACTTATTGCGGGTCGGATCAACTTGTAACATCCGTGGCTCATGGGTAAGCACTTTATATTTTAAATATGAAATTGTATGCACATGTGAGAGTTGTAAATGTAAAAAAAATCAAAAACCAGGAACTTTCGGTTCCATGACTCTTGTGACAGACAGTCACGAGCGTCATGTGAATTGTGAACCATGGCTAACCTATACTATAAACATAGTGAAAGTGCTTTGAAAAGGGCTACAAGTATAGGCTACAATTATGCACCAACAACAATTATAATGTCTTTGATGTAATGTCGGCATCTCCACAGACTCCACAGACACGGCAGGAGAGAAAAAAAAGTACTGCGCTGCCACGCACATAATAGGTCTTAATAGATAGATCTACTGTATGCACATAACACTCTAACTAGCTAGGTTAACATTAGTCTAGTACTGTAGTCCAGTTGAAAAAACAAAAACTATACAGAAAAAATCAACATCATACTGTGCACGATCTGCACCACCAACAACAACAACAAATAAAATAAATTATGTTGATTATTATCATAATGTCAACATCTCTACAGCGGGAGGAAAAGGGGGGGGAAATACTTTGCACCAACAACAACATAATATGTTGAGCATTAATTTATATGTCAACTTCACTGCCAGGTGTGGACCATGGACAGTTCCTATCAGAGCTCAGCAGACAGCAGTCAACAATTTGATTACCGTCTCCTACCGGCTAATATTTCCGGTAGGACTCGGAGACACAAAGGAGACTCTTTGTGGCGTGCTTTCGAATCACACCGCACTCTATCCGAAGTGCCTTAGGTCGCCTTTTAAAACACCATTCTGTTTGCTGTCTATCTAGCTGTATTATACAACCCTCGTAGACGTATTTATGATTCTGACGTTTTCAATCTACGTCTACGAGGGTTGTATACTACAGCTACTGTCTATCTATAGCGATTACAACGCAATTATTGTTAATTCATAATAGTTATTTCCCCCCTTTCTCTTCTGGATGATTTTCCTATGAATGGAAGTTTAATTGATTTTTAAACTTTAATTAATTAATTAATTAATTGAAGTTTAATTGGAAGTTTAATTGTTTACTGTAATTGCACATATTTTTTTTTTCGATTTCTACTCGTTTATTTGCATAGTATTGTATATAGCACTATATGGCTTGTTTCCATTGGGGTCCTTTAAATAAACTAGTATAATAAAAAATACAATTAAATATAGGTGTTTTAAAAGGCGATCACGGTTAAAAGCAGCAGCAAACAGAATGGTGTTTTAAAATGCGATCTAAAATAACTAACTAATATTATTAAATATAGGTGTTTTAAAAGGCGATCAGAAAGGGGGGAAATAATAACTGTTAAAAGCAGCAGCAAACAGAATGGTGTTTTAAAATGCGATCCAAAAGGCACTTCAGATAGAGTGCAGTGTGATTCAAAAGCACGCCTATTTTTGTCTCCTACCGGAAATACACACGGTCATGAAATTATTGGCTTAGGAATGCGACAAAAACTAAAAAATCTTCATGGGGTGTGTTAATTGATAGAAAATAAGTCATTTTTTGGGTGAACTATTCCTTTAAGTATCAATTCTACAATGTAAAAACTAATAAAGTCTGGTATTAATCGGGTGTTGGCCAGATTGAGGATACTCCCTGATGAGTTCATGTTTGTCCCAGTCTCTATAAATGTTTCTCTGAAACAGAAACTGTTGTGTGTACTAGAGGGTATTGGGGAATGGGGAATTGGGCATTTGGTTGGGGGGGGGGCAGTTAACAACTTTAACCCTATGTGTACATTGGATTTTTGCAAAAAGACGATCTACACACTCACTACGTGTTGCGTTGTGAGCTTGTCGATCTGCTATCTTGTATGGGTGTCCATGGCACAAAATATTTTAAGATGGGAGTCTGTTGCCAAATGCATTTCAATCTGGGGGTCGTTGACATGAAAACGTTTGATTACCATTTTACTAGAGAACTGGGCATTATTATGAGTGGGCACTGAGTTTGAGAGTTTGAGAGTTTGAGTTCACGAAGTGGGCAATGGAGAAATGGCTTCTTTTACAAAGTTCTTTATCTTAAGCATTACGTTTAATCATGTACCCTCTGAGATGTGATGTAATGGAGTGGAAGTAAAAATGAAGAACATTGGAAATACTCAACTAAAGTCAAATATACCTTGAAATTGTGCTCAAGTACGGTACTTGAGTAAATTGTTACTTCATTTTGTTATTTCGTGTTTTTAAAAGCAAGTACTCCAGTGCTTTGTAGATGTTGAGTAATATTTGAGCAGGAGTATCATACTTTGACACAAGTACTGCGGTTGAGTACTTTGCTAATGAGTGCTATCCTGTATGTTTGTTTTGTAGTTTCACATTTTTAAGAGCTCAAGATGGCCAGCAGAGAACCGTCCATCGCAGGTCCATCGCTGTCCACAGCCGCGTCTGCAGTGCCAGTGGTATCTAATATAATGAACAAATATATGCATTTGGATACAATATGTATATACATGTATATACATTCATGAAATGCTCAGTTAACACCTGTGTTTACTTTCACATTCAGGCATCTTCCTCTACCTGTAATATTGAGGTTCAAGGTAAAGACCCTCATATATCTTCTCAACAATACAATATCAAAAGTTACTCACCCAGCTTACTGATGAAACCTACTTGTTATAACTCAGACCTGGTGCAATGAGGACAATAATATCGTTGTCTAGGGGGCTTTCATTCACTCATATATGATTCCTATAGGTGCACACCTTATTGTCTCCGCCAGGCGAATGCCGTGGCCGAGACTGTGTTTTCCGTCTGTGAGCAGCTAATCTCCTTGATTAATCGACGTGAAACTGTGCACCTGGTTGACATCAGCCTTTTATAGCGTCACCAGGAGGCCGATTTTTTGCAAAACGGCCTCTGGAATGGCCCTCTGAAAATAAATGCTGCCCACCCCTTCTTTATAGTCATGTGATCAACACGGATCTGTCCGATCTTTCATATTCCATCCTGATTGGCTAAGATTGGCATCTAAAGTGTGCAGGAGTGGCTCATTTTGAACAAAATGCCTCAAATCATGAACGCAGCGTCCGATTGCCGTGAACCTTTGCACGCACATTCCCACTAGGCCGAGGAAAAAATGCCACCCTTTCACATTGGCCTATTATCGTGCCACCAGCAGGACAATTTTTGCAAAAAAAAATATCCCCCAAAAATATTACTCCTACAGATGTTGTCCAAATGTCACGCAAATCCTGTTCTTCTGTGTCACTAATATATATCACACTAGGTGCTCTTGCCCTCTCGTTAAGAACTCTCTGAACCTCTCTAAAGTATCTTCAAAGCTCTCTCTCCCTCTCCTTTCATTAATTACATTCACTGTTGCATGCAGTATTTGATCATCTGTAGGAGGGACATATGGTCTTACTCTTTGGTCTTACTCTTTGGCCTTCCTCTGCTGCCACTATCCATCCTGAGCTCCTTTTACAGCCGTTTGTTGTTGTATTCGCAACAATGGAAGCACATAAGGCCACAGTGTACCTATACCACTCCTAGTCTGGGGTCTGCTAGGGGTTCTTCAGGATAAATCAATAATTTGATGGCCAGCCTCCTACTGGCAGATGACCCGTCATGAAATTATTGGCTTAGGAATGCGACAAAAACAAAACATTTTTGGGTGAACTACTCCTTTAAGTACTGTACTTGAGTACATGTGCTTTGTTACTTTCCACCACTGGCTGCTGCACAACTCAGGTTTTGATTCCTTTACAGAAGCTGAATTAGCTGAGGTGAAGGGCATCATGAAAGATGTTTATAAGAAACTCAATCATCAGGAGACAGAGCTCAACACATTTCTAAAGTGAGTATACTCCAACTAATGACTCCTTTCCACTACAAAGGGTTAACCCAGAACCTTCCATTTTCAGAGCATGTTTATTTTCATGATCAATCAATCAATTGTGTTCTGGCTTGGATTAATGGAACTAATGTAGTATACAAGTTATTCTTCATCTGTATCACAATGAAAACTCACTTTTCAAGGTTATAAAGAAAACATACGATTTAAAGTATTTATACTTTTTTACATATCTTTGTTTACATATTAAATGAAGTTACATTAAATTAAAAGTTTCAAAGTTTGTTTTAGTTTTTTTGTGTTTTTCGCAACAGGGGAAAAATCAGAGATTTGGAGAACAGCAAAACGGAGCTGGTGGGTGTCTTTGGTAGAACAGGAGCTGGGAAAAGCTCTCTGATAAATGCCATTATCGGTGAAAGGAATCTCCTGCCTTCTGGAGGTGACGGCCATGCTTGTACCTCAGTCATGATTCAAGTACAGGCAAATATGACAGACTCCAACTACATAGCAGAGATCGAATTCATCCCAGTAAAGGTGAAAATGATGTCCTTACATAAAGCATGATATTATGTTATAAGCATTGGAGGACAAAGTATACTCAACTCCTGGTCAAATATAACTCAAATACAAGTGAAGTTGCTCAGTCAAGTTTGTACAAGTAAAACATTTTTACTTGCTTTTAAAAATGCTTAAAGGAGTAGTTCACCCAAAAAAACATACATGACTCAGTCATGTATACCAGCTTGCTATCTGTTTTCTCTGATTTGTCTCGCAGAATCTGGCAACACTGCTAGTGGATCCCCATTGGCTTAGACCTGTTGCTTATTTCTCCCGCAGAATCTGGCAGCACTGCCATAGAGGCGAGAGGCGTGTCTAGTACCATAGCTTGGGAGTTCAGAGTATGGGAAAGTATCCCCATTGGCTTAAAGGGCAGCCAATGATGAAAAAGTGTCTAGAAAGTGTTGACTACACTCAGTCTCTTCTTAGACCAGCGTGCTTTGCAAGCTGGTAATAACTTATTTTCTATCAATCACACACACCATAAAGCATTGAATTCATGGAATTATTTTTGTTTTTGTCGCATCCCTAAGCCAATAATTTGATGATAATTATAAAGATGCATATGTATTCCGGTAGGAGACTCTTTGTGAGACTCTAGAGCAAATTTTAAAACATTTATTGGCAAAATTGAGTCATTGAGACATTAGGTCCCAGTTGGCTAATGCACAGCCCCTTTTAACTGCCTTTATTTCAAGTGGAGCAGAAGTTTCCCCTGCCACCCCCAATGCCTCCCTCTGCTCTTTCAACCAGATATCCCTTGTAACTCTCTAGAATACCATCGCTCACTTGAAATCCTCCTCATGCCCCCTATTATTGTCCCCACCTCCCTTCTCAAGGAAATTTTACCCACCGTTGGTCCTCACATTTTATCCATTGTAAACAGTTCCCAGTCCTCTGAGGCTTGCCGAGTCGGTCTATCATTGTACATGTCATGTTTTGCGATTTCTTCTGTTAAGCACTTCGTGACTCTGCTCTTAAAAGGTGCTATACAGATAAAGTTTATTATTATTATTGTTATTATTATTATTATTATTATTATTATTATTATTATTATTATTATTATTATTACTATTATTATTATTATTATTATTATTATTATATTATGAGAAATTATTGATTTCTGTCTCTTTTTTTGTTTTGTTTTTTAGGAATGGAAAGATGAGTTGTGGTATTTGAAAAATAAATCTTCTAATGAGCAGAAGGAGGAAGGTGATGACGAAAGCATTGACGACGAAAGCGATGACGACGACGACGATGATGATGACATTAAGGAAAAGTTCTCAGCACTGTATGGAGAAGGGTTTAAGAGCTCTGCAGATGTTGCAGACTACATGGCTGAGAAGAATTTTAAAGATATTCCAGAATTTCTCCTATCCAAAAAGAAGAAACTTGTATATAAAAAAGTAAGTTACGTTTTCTACCTTGATTTCTGACCTCAACACCAGAGTGGAAAATTATGAGTGTTAGGTTGCATTTGTTCACTATAAAAAGACAATTATTTTAAAGAATCAATCATTATCGATCGATCGATTGATCGAGAGATAGATAGATAGATAGATAGATAAATGAATGAATGTTCATTCACCTGAATGTGTGTAACAGTCCTCAGAGTTATCCAAAGAAATGACAAGGTACACAAGGCGTGACAGTACTGGAGGAAGACAGTATTGGCCACTAGTGAAGTGTATAACCATTATGGTACCAAATGCCAGCCAACTACTTCAGCATGTTGCACTTGTGGATCTTCCTGGAACTGGAGACTGTAACAAGAGCAGAGATGAAATGTGGAAAAAGGTCAATTAAATTATAAATGCAAATCATATCATGAGAATGTATTACATTTAAATACTATATACAATATCTATATCCGTGTAAGATTATTCAATTATTTTCTTCTAGTTTGTTCGAAATTGTGCTGCTGTGTGGATTGTGAGTGACAAAGTTCGGGCAGTTTCAGAGAAGGAACCATGGGACATATTAAACAAAACCATCAGTCTCATTGGAAATGGTGGAGAGTGTCAAAGCATCTGTTTCATCTGCACCAAATCTGATGTTCTTGGCGTTTCAGACCAAGACTTAAAGTACTGAGTTATTTTTTTTTTGGGTATCAAAAACATATTAGATTATTGTTTTCAGTGCTAAAGATGAAAATGTAATTAACATAAACATACATTTCACATTTTCTTCCAGGTCAAAACGTGATTGTATATTGCAAACCAACAAAACAGTCAAGGAACAACTGCAAAAGAAAGTTGAAGAAAAGTCGTCCATCAAGGTATGTTTTACAGACAGACATTAAGGACCCTATTTTGACCCTATGCATGAAGCATGTCGGGACATGATTTGGACCAGGTCTACCGGACAAGATAAGAGCTCATCCATTTCTTTTTTTGACAGACCTTAGTTGAAGGAGGCAAAACCCACATATGTGGGCACTTCCAAAATTACACAAACCCACACCTGAAAAAAAAACAATAATAATATATATATATATATATATATATATATATATATATATATATATATATATATATATATATATATATATATATATATAATAATATATATATATATATAATAATATATATATATATATATACATACATACATACATACATACATACATACATACATACATACATACATACATACATACATATCACTTCGGCACAGGAATTCTGCCCTTCTCTACTCCCAAAAATACCAAACGTCCTCTGCTCACCTGTATCCCCCAAAAAGCACCCTAAGTGTATCTTACACACACTCACTTGTCCAATGCTATTTTATAAACAAACATGCATGCAAGCACACACAGCATACTGAATAATAATTATTATTATTATTGTTTTGTATACATTTTCTTCGTTTCAGAAACATTTCCACGGAAAAAGTGACTTTTTCCAAGTGTTCACAGTCAGCTCTAAAGAGTTCAACGGGCAAGAATATCTACAAGAAGTAGACACTGGTAGGACAAGACTTTACAATTTACAAATAATGTGTAGTAGTATGGATTTAACAATTTGCATCACTCTGAAAATGCCGTATTTTAAATCTTAAAACAAACTTAAACAAACAACATACATTTTGGACTGAACATTTTACTGTGATTATACATAAACATAATTTTCCAGAAATACCCAAACTTAAGAGATTTCTGGAAGATCTCAGTGACCGTCACTCAAAGACCAATTATTATGTCAACGGAGCCTATGGAATACTTTCTCTGATGAAAGGGGCGAATACTCAAGGAACGGTAAGAACACACACACACACACACACACACACACACACACACACACACACACACGTTCAGGTGACACTGGTCTACATTATTCTGGTTCTATTGTTCTGAGTGCCAAATTTGATTTCAGGACTCCCTCAAAGCAGAAGTGTGCAAACACCTGGAAACAAGACTTCAAAAATGGATCAATAAAGTCGATCAATCCATGACAAAGTCTCATGAGGCTTTTGAAAAATGCCTCGATGATGGAATTTTGCCATCAGAAGAATCGTGTGAGAAAGTGTTGAAGCGTGCCACTACGGGAAAAAAAGGCTGCGGCCATCATACGAAATTGAAGTCTTTAGTTCAGAACAACGGCAATTACAAACGAAAAAAAAACAAAAACGGAAGCAAAATTAACCTCAATGAGAGATTATCTAAAAACATGAGAGAAGAGATTGATCCAGTGTTTTGCAAGACCTTCCCGTAAGTAGCTACCTACTGTCAGCAGTCATAAAACACGTCTTCCAGCATATAAATTGAATAAAACCAGGAGAGCGGGGGGGGGGGGGCATGTCTAAAAGGGCTTCCTTAACTCAATGCAGATCTTATACATTTCAGGAATGAAGGACGATCTGGACCCATCAAAGAGACCATCAATAAATTCACACTTGACACAGACAAGCACAAAGAGGTTGCATTGCAGATGACATTCATAAAGACAGAGGTATAACTACACCTCATTTTGTTGGGTTTTGTCTCTGAAGTAAGATAAAGACACAATAATAATATATATTTATTCATTCATTCATTCATTCATTCATTCATTCATTTGTTTACTTACTATGACAACAATTGTTTTAGGCATAATTCTATTATTAATTGGCAACTGAAATTTAGCTTGATTTATAATGCTTGATCTGATGGAAGCCAATTTCCATGAATATAGTATAATTTGAGTGTTCAGTTTATTTGCTTTTCAGTTTTTTTCTTCTCTTGAACAGGAGGAGAAATTAAAGACAAAACTTGTCAATATCATCCGTGAAGAAAAGAAAAACATCTACTACAGTCTAGAAAAGTCAATCGAGAAATCCATGCAGCCGTGTTATGACAGTAAGCCATGTTTTCACTATACAATAGTATATTAACAGCTAAAACATTTGCACAACTTACTGGCATAGGCAGTGGGAGAGTCGTTTTCACATGCCCTCCATGGCAGTAAAATATTTAAATGAGCAATTAATCAATTTAAATCTTGCAATATCCTCACTCCTCACGGCTCACCAGTGGGCCCCAGCCCACAGGTTGAGAATGGCTGATTGAATTGTGTTTGTTTGTTGTACTGTAGAAGCAGCAGCACACAGGGGATCAGGCATGGTGGCCAAGATGAGGCAGGAAATGGACAGGCATCTCAAAGATTCAAAATCCAAAATGTTTAAAGACGCCAAGGATGACATGCTGAAGGACATGACACGTCTGAAGGTTTCTTAACACTCATCTATCTCAGGAATAGACCAAATTCCAACTGCTCAAAATGTTCTAATGAATTTATATGCTCAAGTAGTATTAGCAGTTATTTCTTCTTAAGAACGTCTGGGGAATGAGGCCCAGTGTGTGTGTGTGTGTGTGTGTGTGTGTGTGTGTGTGTGTGTGTGTGTGTGTGTGTGTGTGTGTGTGTGTGTGTGTGTGTGTGTGTGTGTGTGTGTGTGTGTGTGTGTGTGTGTGTGTGTGTGTGTGTGTGTGTGGAACATGTATTGACATTTAATTCTGGCACTGAACAGTTTATCTTCATTTCAGGATATATTGCTGAAAACACTCGAAGAAGATATGAAGGCATCCATTAACCAGTCACTCAAGAAAAATGTCAAGTCAGTCCCAGGTAACAGATAGATTTGATTTGATTTGATTTATGGAACACTAGTTGATTTATTTCATAATCATCCAGTGGTGTATATATTTAAATTGTAATATTGCTGTTACAAATATATATTCATTTAGATACTGTAGTGAAATAAATGTGAAACAATGTTGTTACAGATGTCACTGAGCAATATGAAAAGGTGAAGATATGCCAGGAAAAACTGAAGAGGACTGCAGTCTTCCGTCGAGGATTAAAGTATGATGAGCACCAGCAAATTGGCCTTGCAAAAGTGATGGCATATACAAAATAAAAATAAAGAATCAGGGGCCAGCTATAGCTGCTGCTATCCAGCTCCAGCTCTGCTCCAAACTTGTTAGCATAGGCCGTTTACAGTATATGCTATGTGATACCATACATATTTTTTGTCATGTTCATTAATATGGTTATGCACTTATTTACTTATAAGAGTTTAGAATATTGTAACCCCATGGCAGTCTCAATACATTTAGCTTCAAACCTCCCAAACCCTGAACTTTGAAGTTGGGGTGCAAAACTATAGTGCACTAGCATCAGCCAATCAGAGTACAGCGTGATCTGAAAAGCAAGTGGACAACACACACTGAGAATGTAGGGCATTGCAGCATGTGACACGACTAGACCTGCAGATCTGAATAAAACCAAATCACAGGAGCTATAATAACCCTTGTCATAGACAGGGGTTATTATAGCCTTCTATTATACTATTTAAAAAAAAAGAAAAGCTTACAAGAGGGTTTTATACTCTGACAGAGATGCTTTACTCCAACCAAAACAAAGACTAGATTATCCAATTGATAGATAGATTTTCAGTCTAAAATATTTTCCATTGGCAAATGAAATCAAACATGTCTTAATCAAACATTGGGATGTGTTGGAACTCCATGAAACGTTTAAAGACAAGCGTATTGTTGCTTTCAGACGGAGCCCACCACGTACTGGACACCAGCCCTGTCGAAACTGCTCCTGTTGCCCACAATCTGCTGATCTTGAAGAATTCACCAATCCTCACACCAGACAGATTGTCATCCTGGAAACCCTGACAACATGTGTCACAAACGATGTGATATATGCAATCCAATGTCCTTGTTCCAAACTGTATATAGGACATACATCTCGCGAATTGAAAAACAGGATAATGGAGCATAAGAGTGATATAAGAGGTAAGGCTGGCTCTCTAGGAACACACTTCACCCAGTGCGGCCATTCAGAAAATGATCTTAAATTCTGGGCGATTGAAAAAGTACAGGGAGGAGATTTGGATAGAAAACTTCGAGACGCAGAAGCATGGTGGATTAATGAGCTAAATGCTGTTTCCCCATTTGGTCTAAATGAGAATAAGGCCTAGGCAGCGTTGCCAAGTCTGCTTATTATGAGCGACTTTGGGCTTGTTTTTCTGTAAAGTCGCTTATATTGGTTGTTGTGGGTTGCGGCTCTGAGTCTTTGGGCTTGTTTCTAAAGTGTAGTTGCTCATTTGGGCTTGCTTCCTACACGTTGTTCAGTGATTCTCAAACATGTTCATGTCAAGGACCCCCTAAATGAATAAGTATTTGTCCACGGACCCCCATTTGAAAATATTTTGTACCAGCCAGCGACCCACATAAAAGATGTATGTATTTAAAATATTAAAAAAAAAAAAAAAATCCCCACATTTTCTTAAAGATTTGTTTGAAAATTTCAGATCTATAAGCTCACAACGTGTCGCATCACAGATCTGCCATTTTCAAATAGCTGATGTATATAGGTTTTAAGTGCTTAAACTTATCTTGATGCTCTATACTAATTTGGCTGTACGTGCGTGGGTGTGTTCATGTGGCCTAGTCACTTCTTTTGGGCTTGTTTTCGTAGACCGGACTGCTTGTTTCTCTTGCGAAATCTGGCAACACTGGTCCTGGGACTTCCAATGTTTTTTATTGATGAGCTCATTATCCTTAGTCTTGATATACTTTGACTGTGTAAAGGGTTCCTTTTTTTACTTCTATATGTGTATTGTTGTGCATGTACGCAGGTATGGGTGTAAGTGCGTGCATAAAGTATATAGGCCTATATATGTGTATGTGTCCATGTGTATATATCTGGATGTATGTTGGTAATAATATGCTGTACATAATATGTAATACATTTTATTGACTCCAGGGGTGAAATTTAACATTTACAAGTACATTTACTCAAATACTGTACAATTTTGAGGTATGTTTTTATTTTTTATTTTTCATGCCAATAATATTGAACTTTCATGCCAATACTTTTGTACTTTTACTCAAGTAAATCCTGAGTACATGACTTTCACTTGTAACAGAGTATTTCTACACTGTGGTATAAGTGAACATTTTTTTGAGTACTTCTTCCATCACTGTTGGCTCACACACTATTCTCTCTATACAGTACAACCCCCCTGATTAGTTTTAAAATGTAATTTAAACTTTGACTGATTGACTTATCGTAGAGAACACCTTCACCACACCTGCACTCAAGTGATTATGATGTGATCCGTTTCCCTTCCCTGTATATTTGACATGATTTCGCACGCGTACCATTGTTGCCTGGGGAAGAGTTTACACTCGAAACGCGGTGCCTCCAAGATTTGTAGCCATTTGTATGTTTGTTTGCCTGTACAAAAGTTGTAGAAACACAATTATAGGCTAATATACCTGTGCTGTATACGTATTTAAAGGCATTCAAATATATATTTCGCGTGGTAGGCCTACAGTCTCCCTCCTCTGTTCTCTTTTTTTGCATTTAATCTCTAATGCAGGGGTCTTCAACAGAGGGTCCAGGACCCCTAATGGGTCCTCAGAGTTACTACGGGGGGTCTGCTAGCTCTGGTCCATAGCGTTTAAAGGAGTTAAGGAGAACTCCTTCTAACGGAGGACCAGAGCTAGGGGTCCGCCAAATCTTAGTCTCATTAAAACGTTTTAATTTTTTTCATTAACCACTTGAACCCGAGAAGGCTAGAATCCCTATTCTGAGCAGAACTTAAGCCAAAAATAGCAGATCTACAAGATCGCAATGCCTGCAGCAAGAGGTTTGGTGTAGAGCAGACTACAGAGCCAAAGATCATCAAGTGTTTAAGGGATTAAATGTCTGAAAATACACATTAACATGAATCCAACATACACTGATGACTAGTGCTGTCAAACAAGTCTATGAAGCTGTTTATGAAATCTATGAAAAAAGTTTAACTGCAACATAATTTTATACAATATGTAGTGGGGGTCCCTGACTCATCTCTCTCTCAGCTAAAGGGTCCTTAGGCACTTAAAACCCCCTTCTCTAATGGAATCACTTAGAGACTGCAGGGGTTCTCAAGCTTGTCCCCTCTGAACTTTCTTCACTGAATTAACATGGAACAGTTTAATAGCTGCAATTAGTCAACAAACGTTAAACAAACGTTAAAGCTCAATTGTGATAGTTCAGTCAGTGACAGAGGTCTCCTTCTCTCTCCAGCTCTTTAATACATAGAAAAAACATTTTCATGCGGGTTGCCAATTTCGTCAAATAGAGAACCCATTTATCAGATTCAATTTGACAGTGTTCCAATTCCAATTGTCCGCTCATTTCTTAGTTTCATCACTTCATATACATGTATATCTTGTAGGAGTTCTCTAACCTGATTGGGTGAAAATGTTCTTGCTGAAGAGCTGAATTATGTGATATTTCCTGTAGGCCTGCAATGCTCTGTAGTCTCCTTTACTGCCAGGAGAGGGAGCCAGCTCTCTTAGTATTGTTTGAGGAATTAACTTTGGAGAATGCAACTGTCAGTTTCACTTCTGGATTTCCACATTTATTCACTCACTGTATGAGACACGTATGTGACAAGTCTGCATTTTTTAAAGCCATTGTTGTGTTCATGTGCTTACAACTGCTGTAATGGTAGCCTACACGTATTTGAAGGCATTTTTAACCTTCAAATCTTCATATAATTGGTGCTCACTCATGTTCATTAAAAGATGGCACCATTTCACTCTGTGTCTCAGAGGTGGGCTGTGGACAGTTCAGAAACCTGCCCACCAGTGACAGGTTTGATCATTTCAAACAAGATTTCAAACATTTATTTTTCATTAATGCAAGAACAATGGCTTCTATTTCAGAATGCTATCTTTTCAGGAAGAGAAAAGCTGTGGTTTCTATTGGCTTGGAATCCCCCTCGAAGATGTCATTGGTAGGCAGGTCCACAACCCACCAATGAGAGTAAGTAGACAGAAATTAGTAAGTAATTATATGAAGACTAGAGGTTTGGGCCGCTACGGGGCCCTATGTCGCATTCTGTTGTGTCTGACATCAGCGCTTGTTTAACATCTCCATGGTTTCTGTTGTGTCTGACCCACCCATTAGGCAATTTTGATATACTAGATTTTAGTAGTTTCAAGAGGCAATCCGACAAACCGGAAGTAGGAAGAGTGTATGTGGACCTCCCATCAAGTTTGGAGCCTGTAGCATGCTGGGAATTGGAGTTATGGCTGTTTCAACCCCAGCCAATAGGAAAGCAGATGAGGCGGGGCTTCAGCAACTACTGCCCGTCCCTTTTGGCCGTCTAAGAGCACCCACTAAGTTTGGGGCCCTTAGCATGCTGGGAACTGGAGTTATGGCTGTTTAAAGCCCAGCCAATAGGAACACAGAGGGGGCGGGGCTTACACAATTACAGCCTTCCCTATTGGCCGTCTAAGAGCACCTACCAATTTTGGGGCCTTCAGCATGCTGGGAACTGGAGTTATGGCTGTTTAAACTCCAGCCAATAGGAACACAGGGGGGGGGGAGTAATGGTGCGCCTGTGGCACTATTCTGATGGCAGACCCCTGACCAGTGTTGGTGCCAAGTTTGGTGCGGATCGGAGCAACGGTGTGCCTGACAGGTCCACATGTTATACGTTTGTGATGTCCGTCCGTCCACCCACCGTCCGCTCACCGTCGGTTGACCCTCTAGGAGGCAATTTTAATATAGGATAGGGTTGAAAGTGGGTGAGGTGCTCCTTTAACCCCGCCTCAGTATTTTACAGCAGACACAAACCAGCAACAGTTCTTCCAAGGTTACATCAGGCTGAAGTTTCTGATAACAAAACACAAATGTACTTGCTGTCTGGCCAAGCATTGTGTTGCCAGCCACTTGTTAAATTGACTGTCCATCTTTAACAATCCCCCAAGGCTTCAGCAGCCTTCTGTTCCACAGCAGCTGAACACAATTCCTTCCAAGCCACAAGACAAACAACGCATGCAGCCCTGTGTCTCAGGAGGGGAGAGGAGTGGTGGAAGAACTAGGATACTTTACTTAAGTAAAAGTAGCAATACCACTACATGTTATTGCTAGTAAAAAGGCCTGTATTAAAAATTTTACTTGAGTAAAAGTACAACAATATTGGCGTCAATATGCGTACAGAACCAAATTCAAAGTGCTAAAATCTTTCAAAATGTGTCAAAACATTTCGAAAACAGCAGATTTACATGTGAGCTTGTAGATCAGCTATTTTCGAATAGCTTAAAGGTTTCATGACATGCTGGTTTACAAAACATTAAAAGTCTTTATCGTCCTTCAAACGTGTATTAAAAGGTTATTAAAACTGAAAAATCCACTCCACTGAGCAAAGAAAATACGATTTGCCTGCGGGTGTCGCTGTTGAGGGATTTTGCCTGTCAATCATCACCTCTGCTCTGCCCCCCCCAAAGGAGAAGGATAGGGGAGGGGAGAGGGGTGGGGTTAATAGAATGTGACATCAAAGTCCACGGTTAAATCACAGCACTTTTCTGAGCCTAATTATTCAGAAAACCCCAGACCACAGAAAATCCACCAAATGTTTTTTTGGGGTGTAATTGAGGTCAGAAAACCCCCCAAAAAAAAAACAGAAAAAGAAAACAAAAATGAAATTTGATGTCATGAAACCTTTAAGTATAAAATATAGGGAATGTGGTTAATGTACATGTTTTGTATTTATAATCTAAATCTGAAACATTTGACTCTGAGATGCAGTGTGGTAGAAGTATAAAGTAGGCTATCCCAAAAATGAAGCACAATTTTGAGTGAATGCACTTTCCCCACCACTGGCCCAAAAGACAAACAGCGCAGCCCGCCTGTGTCGCGGGAAGGGAAGAGAGAGGAGGGGAGGGGAAAGGAAGAGAGAGGAGAGGAGAGGAGAGGAGAGGAAGGGAAGAGAGGGTAGGGGAGGCGAGGGGAAGGGAAGGGAAGCGAGGGGGCGGGGGCTCCGCTAAGTAAAGCGCGCTAGCTGTTGACATCAGGAGGGCCATTGATGTCAGAGTGATGTCAATGCCTGTAATTGTACATGACACACTCACAGGGACTGGCTGGCTGCTGAGGCAATGTTTCAGTCAGACAGAAGAAGCCTTGGAGAGGAGGACAGCTTCTCTGACAGCAGCACACAGAGCAGAATGGCTGTGACTGGGGACGAGACAGAGTCAGGTAAGGTTTGTCATATTTCTAGCCTATACTGTTAACTTTCTATGTTCATACGTCATCGTTGATGTTTGTTTTTGTTTTGCCTTGCTCAAATGATAATGTCTCTTGAAGTTTCTCAATGTCCTGTTCGGGCCCCACAAGGGGTCCACATTGACCTTTTACAGGAACCATACAGATGGAACCATTCTTTTTTTGACACTGACACAGTACAACCAAATGGACCCTTAGGGTCCATTTGGTTATCACGTTATCACGTTATCACGTTGTATCACGTTGTAGCTGAAATAACAAGGCAACCTGTTGAGCCAGAGCCTCTGGACTTTCAGTCATGAAGTTGGTGTTGTTTTTGTCCACACCAACACCATATTAGTGTGGCTAAATCTCTTCAATAGGCTTGTTACACAACAAAGTAACTGTAATATCAGTGAAATGATTCTCTGGCTTCATTCATGGAGCAAACTATAAACAAGTGTTGAGTCTCCTCAAAATCCCATTCTCTCTCGGCTATCCCTCCCTCCACACAACCTTTCTCTCTCTCTTTCTCAGTCTTGTCTTCTCTGTCTCCCTCCACTCTCTCGCTCTCTCTGTCTCTTATCTCTCTCTCTCTCCCTCCCCCCACACACAACACACACCCCCTCTTTCTCACTCTCACACACGCACACGCACACGCAGTCACGCACACGCGGGCACACACACGCAGAGTCTCATCTTCTCTGTTCTCTCTCTCCCTCCACTCTTGTCTTCTGTCTTTTCTCTCCCCCTTCACACAAGCTCTGTCTCTCTGTCTCTGTTTCTCTGTCTCTATCTCTGATCTCTGTGTGTGTGAAATGCTTCAGCGCTCTGCCCACTCAGGGCACATAGCAGCAGTGGCTGACGTCACTGCTTTTCCTGGAACTTGCCCCCAGCAGTGCAATGTAAATGTTTGACGTCAGTGTGTGCGATTACAGGCAGTTCCTCTTACGCAGGGCAGACGCATCACAGTATTAATCATCGTATTACAGGATACAACACTGGCGGCGAGTTCCCCCCTAGCAGAGCAAACACACACACAACAGAAGGAGAAGGAGATAAAGAACGGCACCCCTCTCTTTCTCTCTCTCTCTCCTTCTCTTTGCTTCACGTTTCTCTCTTAATTTCGGTGTCACCAAAGTGTCTCTATCGCTGGTGGCAAGACAGAAGAGTGTTTGTTTGTCCCTTTGGGCAAGACTGACGTCATCACTATGACGTCATCAGTGGTGTTAAGTCACTTAGGGCTACACTTATAGTGCAGTACTTAAATCAACTTTCAAGGTACTTATATTTGACTTTATACTCCTACTCCACTACATCGCAGAGGCAGATGTTGTACTTAAGACAGCTTTAGTTACTATTACTTTTACATAAGCTTGCAGATAAACTATTTTTGAATAGCCTATGTAAAGAATAAGGGCTAATGATTCATAATTCTAGTCCAATAACACGATACTGTAGAAAGTATTCTGAAATGGGCATTCTGCATTATCAATACTTTTAGTAGTAGTAGTAGTTCAGACAGATAACTCACGATTAAATTGAACCAATACATTATAGAATGAGAATACAAGTGGATGTAATATTTTATCTTGGCGTTCAGGCTCTGCTACATTTTCTCCCTGCTCAGCACAATTAGACAACCATCATTAACCATGAAGAGCAGGGAGATAGATATACGATAACAACCCCCCATGGGGAACAGAACCAATAGCAGAACCCACTGGGTGGCGGTGGGAGCAAACAACCACATAACAACAAACCAGAACACACGAAGCGGAAGGAACGCAGATTTAGGTGAGCTTAAATAACCCGCCCAATTGGTCAGCTGATTGCCACGTCAGTGTATGACGTATGGGTCTTGCATGACACTGTATACAGCCACATAGTAATGAGCATGCATGTAACCTCTCAAGTGTATACTGCCTGAACTAACCTCGCAGGCTACGTATCATTAGTAGTAGCCTAGTAGTACTTAAGTATTTAGTACTACTTTAATACTACTATTTATGCTAATACCCTTATACTTTGACTTAAGTAAGTCATTTTGGATGAGGACTTTTACTTTCTTACACTGTGGTATTTCTACTTTTACTTAACCACTTAAACCCCCTGCATCCGTATTGTTGGGAAAGCTGTGGCAGAAAATAACCGATCTACAAGTTCACAATGCGTCACAATGCGTCACAACGTGACGCATTGTGAGCTTGTAGATCGGCTATTTCGCTGCGAGGATATTTAATGTAGAACGAAAACATTAAAAGCCGCTATAGTATAGAGCAGTGGTTCTCAACCTGTGGGTCGGGACCCCCATTTGGGGGGGGTCCCCAGATGGACTTTTAAGACCTTTTTAATAGGCTACCTCAAAAAAAGAAAGAAAGAAAAGAAAAAGACCATTACTGCATCAAAAGCAATCAACAAACTATACTAAAACCTGGTCAAACATTGGCCAAATTGTCCAATAAAATAAGAAAGAGGCAAAAATTGGGAAAATAGCCCAGCTTGTAGATCGGCTATTTTCACAATATGTATCTGTGGAACCGAGTCAAACTGAATTAAATGCCTACATTCCAAGTGCTTGTCAATGTGAGGCGTTCCCAGTTCAAATATGATTATTTTGGGGGGTCACGGCCTGAAAAAGGTTGAGAACCACTGGTACAGCAGTATAGAGCCCTGAGGGACTCCGGTTTAACCAAGTATAGAGTTTAAGTGGTTACGTCAACAAAATGGGAGCATACTTCTTCCACCGCTGGACATCATCAACATGACGTCAGACAGACATCCACAGGCTCTCTGGGGTGTTTGTGTGTCTAAGAATGGTTAATGTTCATTTACACACGTATTGTCAAAACAAATGCTTGCAAGAGTGCATGGGTAATGTTTTATTTGGTAAACATTTACTTTTGACAGTAAGGATGAAGACAACCGTGTGCTTTCTGTTACAGCTGTATCCATCGCTACAGTGTTGTGCCTGAAGCTGTCGGGCAGAAACCTTGTATCTCCCAAATTTTTACTTTTTTCGTAAATGATTTGCCCTACTACTTCATCATACTACAGTGTCACACAAAAGTAGGGAAAATAGCAGATCTACAAGCTCAAAATGTGTCGTGATGTGACATGTCTTGAGGTTGTTGATCGGCTATTTTCCCTTTTTTTAATAGTTTTAAGATAATAATAAAAAAGGAATAGTTTTGGACATACGGTACAAGGTTTCCACCCAACAGCGCCGATATTATGGTGACAGATGTAACTAGTCTATAATGTAGGCTGTAGTTTTGAAGAATAAAAGGATATTTGTTTTGGTTGAAAATGCTTAAATAGTCAAATGATGGAAACGGTTATAAGAATTATCATACTATGAGAGACAATGAATGCCACAAATACAGCATATTTGAAAAAAGACCATTCATAAGACTTCCCTATAGGAGTGTCTAACATTAAAAAAATGATGAACTACTTAACAGTAAGTGTTATTTTATACTTTATCACACAATGGTGTCATACAAAAATAGTGAAAATAGCGGATCTACAAGCTCAAAACGTGCCTATAATGAGTGATGACATGACCAAAATAGGGATAGATTATTCATCTCTTAACGTTTTTTATTTTTTTATATTCGATTAAATCGATTAACTGTTGCACCCCTTAAAGACGGGGTGCCGGGATTTTCAGTGATCAAAACATAATCATCAGGTATTATGGTTATACTAGGAGGAAGATTTTTTTCAAAAGTGTACAGAAAGTGTTAAATTATGTTTTTCTGTGGACACGCCTCCAGTTCATTAAGTATACCTGGTTCTCACCTTAGCACCTTAGCACCACCCACCTGTCCTAGGCCCTCCTCCTCTTCATGCCCACTCCTGTTGTGTTATGATAATGAGGGGGAGGGTATAATTTTACTGTGTCATTAAAGTGCTGTTTTTCTATTGGCACGTTTGACCCTCAAGGTTTCATCCTCCAGGAAGAAACTCAAAATAGTCAGAGAAGACATAAAACACCATAAAACACCACCAGGGGGCTTAATGAAGTTCTATCAACCTCATAGACACATGAAAAACAGAAAAGGTGCAAAACCATGGCACCACCTCTTTAACTGAAACACAAAACGTATGTTGTTGTTTTTCCCGCCATGCAGCTGCCACAGGAGACATGTCCTCCTATGAAGTGCATAAACCCTGCAGCTCCAGCCTGGCTCAGGGGAAGATGATGAGCAGCAGCACGGGGCACGACTCCTCGGGCAAGAGGGAGATTCGTCTGTTGAAGAACAGGTACCGTATGGCAGTGGTTGGAAAAAGTACTACATTTTTTTACTTAAAGGAGTAGTTCACCCCAAAAAAATCAATTACACACCCCATGAAGCCTTGAATTCATGGATTGGTTTTGTTTTTGGTCGCATTCCTTAAAAATAAAAAAAAATAATGATCCCACGATTTAAGCATCTCTAGGCTATAGCTTGCTGCTTGGCAGAAATGAAAATCAAAATATAAATTTTAAAGATACTTTAAATACATATTTTCGTGAACGGAAATGACGAACAGATGACAGCTTCCTTTCTCTGCTTTCGGGAAGTGTAGTTCCAGACTCTTTATAGCGTTCGTAGATTGTGGAATAGTTGTCTGGGTACGCAAGACTACAGTTGACGTGTCCCGATTTCTAATGACTTTCAAACTGGCATCCCCAGGATTTATTTTTTATTTTATATCTTTTCAAAAATAGCACATAATCTCACAACACGTCGTAACGCTATGCGTTGTGAGTTTGTAGATGATTTGGGATCATTCATAGATCAAAATTTCAAAGTTGTTGTTTTTAAAGATTTTTTTGGGGGGCTTTTTATGCCTTTATTAAAGATAGGACAGTAGGCTGACAGGAAATGGGGAGAGAGAGATGGGGAGTGACACACAGCAAAGGCCGTCTGTGTCGGGACTCGAACCCGCAATGCGCTGTCAGGCTACTGCCTAGGTGCCTGGACCGCTACACCAGCCGTCCAGGACATATTTCAAAGTTTTCAAAATGATTGGAATTGATTTTCCATGCATTTATTTGATCATTCATTCATTCATTCTACAAAATATCAGTCAAAACATTGGTAATCGGTCGGCTATGAGGACTCGGGACCTGCATCAGACAAAACTCTGGCATCAGTCTGGCTCTATTCTACAATGTCTGGCCGAGCCATGCTCTGCTAGTTCTGCCTGGCCCCCCTCACTATATACTGCAACCAACACCTTATTACACGTTCCATATAATGTCATTCTGTGGCACAAGGCTGCGTAACAGGCTAAGAACATGCTAGCTATTCCAAGCCAGGCCAGTGCTGACAGTTGCATGCGATGAAGTCCCACAGGCCTGTACCTAATCATCATGGTTAGATGTCTAGCTGCTAATTCGTGACTGCCGTCTGCTCTCTTACCCATGATTGTACTTCAGAGGGAATTAGCTGACGCGCTTTCGTGCAAACCTTTGCTTAGTTTTGTGCTCTTGTGGTTTGTGTGTGTGTGTGTGTGTGTGTGTGTGTGTGTGTGTGTGTGTGTGTGTGTGTGTGTGTGTGTGTGTGTGTGTGTGTGTGTGTGTGTGTGTGTGTGTGTGTGTGTGTTTGTGTGTGTGTGGTTAGTTCAGCCGTTTGCATGCTGGGTAAGCCCCGCCTGGTGTGAACAACCACTTCCATCAGCACCAGTGACATATGTTGCAGTCATTTCCCTCATTTTGCCAGCATCGATTCATCCACGCATTTCATTTGCCTGCTAACCTGATCTTCCTGCATGATGATTTTGCTGACGCCAGTCTTTGTTAGCCGGATTAATTTTTTTGTCCACAGCGCATGTGTCACTTAAGATTAAAGGGATAGTTCGCCCCCAAAATGACTTTTTTTTCTATCATTACTCACCCCATGGAGACTTGAATTCATGGAATTTTTTGTTTTTTTGTCGTATTCCTAAGCCAATAATTTGATGACTGCCGTCAGCTCCGGTAGGAGACTCAAAAGTGTCAACTTTTAGTCTCCTACCGGAGACATTAGCATCTTTCTGACGGACATCAAATTATCGGCTTGGGAATGCGACAAAAACAAAATAAGCTCTATGAATTCAAGGCTTCATTGGGTGTTTTTGGGTGAACTATTCCTTTAAATAAAATAGAAGAATCCGCACACCGTCTTCACTTGCTCAATAGAGAAAACTGTTATTATGCATCTGATGACAGGTGGTACCACCACAAATATATACAAAAACAGGGGTCTACTCTACAGCAACCAATCCCACTCACTCCTCGTTGGTGGCGATAAGGCCACCAACAGGTGGTGATCCCATTTGAATAAATTATCTCATTTCAATCAATTTGTACAATCCATGAATACACATCAAATGATCGTAACAATACAATACAAAATGACAGTGGATAGACACAATTTAAACAAAATCATCAACTCTATAATAAAATAAAGTCAGAGAATTCCTTATGACAAACGTGTACACCTCAGTCCAGGCAGAGGATTGTGTGTAGTGCATGGGAGTGGAGAAGCTATTCGAAAATATATGAAAATAGATGGATCTATACAAGATCAATACAGTACATCACAATGCCACGCGTTGTGAGCTTTGTTATTTTCCAAGAAATGTTTAGAAAGGTGAAAGTGGGTAAGGGTCTGTGAGGAGTCTGTGTATTAAGTTGAGTTTTTCATGGTGACTGTCTATTGTTTCTTCCAGAGAGGCTGCTCGGGAGTGCCGGCGAAAGAAGAAAGAATATGTGAAATGCCTAGAGAATCGCGTGGCCGTGCTCGAACACCAAAACAAGACTCTGATCGAGGAGCTTAGAGCCTTGAAAGACATCTATTGCCATAAAGCCGAGTGATCGGCAGGCATGACGACACCACAGGGACTGAGAGAGTGTACGATTACAGGCCGTTTTTTTCCTATGGTCTATCAGGGAATCCGGGTTTTCTGACACAAACACAGATAAACACACACACACACACACACATACACACAAGCACACACGCACGCACACACAAAACATTCCTTGTCCGTTTTGTCACTTGTGTTTACACAATGAAGTGGATGTTTGTGGCTCTGAGAGTCTGTGCCTCTCCACCATCACTAGCACCACCACCAGCACCAACAGCAAAACAAACTGTGTTTACAGGTCAAGGTTCAGGCCAGTGTGTATCACAAGGCATTTATCACAGCAGGAAGGAGGCTGCCAAAATGGCCCGGCAGAAATTTCAAAAGGGATTATGTGAAAAGGCTCGAGAATCGTGAGGAGGTCAAGAAGCAGCAGCTGACTGACAGGTTGCTGTTCTTGGAGTACGATAAATGCAGGGCTAAACAAAAATGATGTTCACTCGCATTAACTACTAATACTGCACTGTATTTGATATTTTATCTGTAATGGCTTTATAGATTGGGTATGCTCAGAGACCTATCTATCAATGGTTTGACTGTATTGTTTGCATGTTATGTTTGCAGGTTATTTTCCCCGTCCAATAAATTGCCACATGCTGTTGTACAGTAATTGCATTTTAGAAGAAAGTGTTCAAAGGGAATTCACAGCCTCAAGGTCTCAATGTGTATTTTTCAATCCATTCCTCTCTCAAGAGAGGTGGCCAATAGTCTGAGCGCTTGAATACTGTATATCTGTTATTATCTCCTTCTGCACTAGTTGTTTGCATCTTCATTTCAGTTTTTATTTTTATTTTGTGCATCTCTGAGAAAAGTGACCTTTTTAACCTGTGGTATTTATTTGATAGAAAAGTCTGGTACACAGTACACACTGTATTTTTGTGCATTTTGAATTTCCTGTTGATATATCTTTGAGAAAACTGTCCTTAATATGAATGAATGTAATAATAAATACTAATAAACTATTTATATAGAATCTTTCAAAAGAAAAAAAAGGGTTTAGGAAGTGCTTTACAAAATACAATACATTATGCACTAAGATATAATAAAACAGACAGTAAATCACAATAAAAAGTAACACAGTAGTAGTAGCTAACATGTCACTAACCGGATCTCCTAATGAAAAGGCTTGATCGCATTTGTTTCTTATAACCACATGAACCCCACCCTCCCTATTATTCTTGGGTGAACATAGCGTACAACACGTAGCAACATGACACGTTGTGAGCTTGTAGATCTGCTATTTTTAGCCAAGGCCATCCAAGCTTTAAAGGTGTAGTAAGTGTTTTTTGTTTAGTTTTTTGTTAAAATAAGTGTTAGTCTATATTCCAATAGTAATCATTGCTATAGAGAGAACAGGGGTCTCCCCGTCTTTCAAAGTAAATGCATTTTCAGTTCAGGGTACAAATGTTATCCAATCAGGAGGGAGAACTCATACAGAATAAAAAAGTGAAATTGGAAGTGGTGACACGAAGAAATGAACAGATAAAATTGGAACTGCAGCACTATAAAACTGAAGCTGATGAATGGGTACTCTCTTCTGATTGGCTGAAATTGGCATCCCACCTGAAAAAATATTTTCTGTTTATCAAAGAACTGGAGAGACTCATTTTACTGAACAAACACTCTAGTCTATAGCAATGATTACTATCAGATGTATGTTTTAACAAGACTTATCACTTACACTACCGTTAAAGAGTACAGTAGCAAGCAGATAAAAATACAAATATGCTCTTGTTGTGTAATGCCAGGAGGTGCATTGTAATTAAGTTGTAGACATTTGAGAAAAGCATGAGGCAGATTAACCGTTTGATGCTGGGTTTTCAGTCATAGACCTTGTTCAGAGCTTCTACACAGTGGGATAATGATGGACCCTGGTTGTTCAAAGTATCAGGACCAATTAACCACTTAAACCCCATACATTGTTGAGCGGAGTCCCTCAGGGCTCTATACTAGTGTATTTTCGCTCTACTTTAAATATCTTCGCTGACAATATAGCCAATCCACAAGCTTAGGTTACAAGCTTGTAGATCGGCTATTTTCAGCGAAAACTTTCCCCAGAATACAGAAGCTGGGGTTTAAAGTGGTTAAAGTATCTTGGTCTTTCTAGAACAGCGATTCCCAAACTGTTGGCCAGGGGCCCACTGGTGGGCCGTGAGGATATTGCAACTAAGTAGCCTACATTTTCTCATGATTTTATTCAACTTTCATTCATTTGGTAAACTAAACACACTTGACAGTTTCAGTTAGTTATTAAAAAGAAATGTGAAGCCTTGTTTTTATTTTTATTTCACTTAAGTATCTTTTATTTAATTTTTTCAATTCTAATTTTAGTTGTTAGTTTGAGTGATAACCTTGGCTTGAACATGGCCGAGGAGGAACTATCATTAACTAGTCAGACAGTCCTATAACTCCTAGTCTATGTGAGATGTGAATCCTGTTCCAGCTTTAAAAGTACACGTCTTTCCCATTTCTGAAAGAATCACACAATAAAATCAGAATTTGTGGCAGAGCAGAGAACCCACAGAAATTTAAAACAAAACTGAAACCCAGAGCCTTTTTCTCTGAACTGGTTCGGAGCATCGACACACCATTCTGGAGTTGGATTGATTATCTGTGCCTGATGTAATAGTATTAGTGCTGTAGCACCAAACATGTTGTTACATTCAGCTGAATGTCATGATGCCCTAAAAACGGATTGATCAAAACATCAAGAGCCTGCGCCTGTATCAACCAGGTACAAAAAGGAGAAAAAAAACCTTTCATTCATACAGACATGGAAACACTTTCACCATACCAGCCCACCCCCACTAGACTTCTCAAGAAGGCACTTTGTTGCCAGGGACCCACGTACAGAACACACTGAAATACCTACTCCCTATTTTCTTCATGTCAAAACAAAAACCAGTGCACTATAACAAAGGACTGGCATAATAATGCAGTATGAAACCGGAAACCGGAAATGCTTGTGTATTCATGTTGTGCAGGCCGAGGACATAGTTCATTAAGCAGTGAAAAAGAGCATTTCATCTCGAGGTGCACTCAAGGTGCACTTCACAACAGAAGCTCTTTCGTTGCTTCTAGGTCTCTTCTTAAAGGGAAACAACAACATTTTATCTGGAGGCGGACAGTCCTAGTCTGCAAGAGAGAAAAAAACATCCAAAAATTCTAACTTTAGTAACGTAAAAAAGAAAAAACATAGCATTCGAATAAGAATGAGCGGGTTTATTCCAGTGCTTCTCAAAGTGGAGTCCAGCCAGGGACCCTCAGGGTTCCTTGAGGAAGGTCCAAATGGACCCTTTTACAGGTCTGTAGAGCGTAACTCTCTGAGTTATGGGGGTCCTTTCATCAATGCAAAGCTGTCGTGAGTGACTCATTGATTGATTTGTGTACTTTATTTAGACATGAGAACAACAATACATGAACAACAGTACATGGAAGTACAAATTCACAATATGAGGTCTACAAAAACTGGAAGGCTCATACAGCACTAAGCTTGTTTAAAATGAGATCCCCAGCACACAAATCATGATGTCCAGTGTTCACATCTGACCTGTTGGTTCCACTGTGAGGGGTTAAGCGCAACACTGCCCCCCACTGTCTGATTTATCATTATCTGTGACTGTCTTTCACTCTCAACATCAGGTGGAGATAGAGTGAGATTGTCTATTTATTTGGACATAATAGCTATGTGGGACTAGAGCCCCATTCATATTTTGTCGTAGTACAGAGTACAGAGTGGTGCGCCAAAATAGCAGATCTACAAGGTCACAAGATAAGCTTTTTTGGGGCAGGTGACACTGTATTAAGACAAAGTATAAATCCGGCAATTAAGCTTTTATGTTTATTATTAATATCCCTGGCACATATTAAAATGTGTCTGAAAATGAATAATGCAATAATTCAGGCCAGTTGGTATCAGTGTAACTTTATGCCCATCATTATGATAATGTAAAAAAATACTTCATTTTGTATAGGACAGTGCAGAGAGATAGGAAACAGGGGAGAGAATTGTGGAGTGACATGCAACAAATCAACTGCCGGGCTCTGGAATCGAACCCATGACTATGTGATACGTGCCTCAACCAAACCCCAGCATCGGTATTGTGGGTAAAGCTTTCGCAGATCGAGAAGGTCACAATGCGTCACGCTGAAGTGTTTTGGCTGAAGTATGAAATTACAGGTTATATCTTTTTTTTTTTTTGTCTAAAATATTGTCTATATAGGCTGGCTACATACATTTATGAAACCACCTGCTGACCGGATGTCAGCATTGAGCATTTCTTTTATAGGGGGGTATAGTCCAGGCAAACTAGCTCATTTTGGACCTCAAAATTGTAACAGAATTTGTTTCTTCATAGACCATTTCTATTAAGTCACCAGAGCAACATACTAAAAATCATAAGAAATCGTAGTTGCGGAAATATGTTTAATTGGCATCAATCAAAAATGGCCACCACGTTATTGTCAAAAAGCCATAAAATGATAGTGAGTCGAATTTTCATTTGTCTGAGATTTCAATTGACTTACAAATACATTTTGAGGTAAGGAATTCAGATCAAATATATCAAAAAACATTTGAGGCATGTTTTATCAATACAACAGAACTACAGGATGTTATTACCAGATAGTCTAGCAAACTAGCATTTCACATCAAAGTAATTGTAACCGATTTTTTTCACCATACATCATGAGGTGTCCAGAACAACATACTAAAAGTCCTAAGAAATCCTATTTGCTGAAATATGTCCACCAATTATTGTCAAAAAGCCATATAAATATATGTTCTGCTCGCAAGGCAAACATAGACTCCCTTGCACTTCAGTTAGGGTATCTTAATTCCTCACCTCAAAATGTATTTGGAAGTCAATTGAAATCTCAGGAATGAAAATTGGACTCACCATACATTTATATGGCTTTTAATTTAAGGTAAAAAGGTTATCGAGAATCACAATTACATTTGTCACAGTAGTGGTTTTGCAGAGACAGATTAACAATTGCAGTAGCAACAATCCACCGCAATTGAACTCTGACCTGCAGCTGGGTCCATTGTGAAGCTTGTCTTCCCAGTTCCCAACACAATGTATCACAAAACAAAACAAAACACAACTTCCACCCTGTTGGAGGGAGGCTACACTGTGGAATGCACTCACTAAGGAAGGGGAAATAGGCTGTGACTAAAACAGTGTGTTGTAGGCCTGGGTGTGATCATTTGGCATTCAAAATACTGTGTTCAGAAAATTACACTCCCAATTCAAAACATTCCCCCCCCCCCACACTCACCCTTATATGTTACCTTCACTTGTACATGTTTTTGTTTATTATGTTATTTCAATTGATGGCCAACACCAAAGGACCCCTGGGTAGGCAAAAGGTTTGAAATGGATGAGAAAGGCGCCCAACGCACAAGAGATGATAGGCCTTTATATGACAGACACTACCGTAGAAGAGTTGTTGTTTCTTTCTTCTTCTTTTTTTTACACCATTAAACTGACTACTTTTCTGTGAAGTCAGTTTTATTGACAAAATGAAGCAGCAGTGATAAATTGGGTGTTTCCATTTGATCCACCTACTGTGCCTGCCTAACTGCAATGTGTGTTCCTGACCAGCAGGCTGCACTGCAGCATCACATCTGGCCATGGTGTGGGCTAAAAATGCGAATTGTCTTGATTGATTGATTGATTGATTGATTGATTGATTGATTGAATACTTTATTTAGAAGTTTGCAGAAAAAAGCACATGAAAGTACAGTTCAAATACATGGTCAACTAGGATTAAAAAGCCCAAGAAAGCCAGCTGTTAGGACCCAAAATATTTTTTTGCCTGTGTTTTTATTTTTATGTTTTCTTTGTTTTCCCACGCTTTGTTTTGATTGTCTTAATTGATTGATTCTCTCCTGTTAGCCAATTGATATAGTCAATTTAACGAGGTGCCCAGTTGACCTCGTTTTGTTTACATTAACCAGGTCTAATCCACCACATCGCCTTGAAGCCTATAGGCTACTACGTGATGATAAGCAAAGCAACCAGTAGTGTAAAGTAACTAAGTACATTTACTAAAGTACTGTACTAAAGTACAATTTTTTTTGCATTTTTCCCCCCTAAACTTTACTGGAGTATTTCCAGGGCTACCAACCTGCTGCCAACCCTCCTGGATCCTGCAGGAGTCTCCTTGATTTCGACCACATCTCCTTCTGGACTCCTGGATTGTCATTTCTCCTTGATTTGTTCTCAAACTCCCAAAATTCACCAGAACACAAGAAATTACATCTACTCTGTTCAAATGTTTCAGGGGGAAAATACAGACAGATAGACTACACACAACACTAGGCGAATGACTGTGGTCAAAAATTACTTTTCCACAATAACACTCACTGTTTCACTGGTTTTAAAAGTGGGATCCGGGGACCCCCCGGGAGTCCTGGCTGGGGAGGGTCCCCCAGCCAAAACAATTTAAGCACTTTATATATATATTTCTTTTTTTCCCCGAAGAATGTTGACTATATCTTCTCTCATGGGGGTCCCTGGCACAAAACCTTCTCAATGGGGGTCCGTGGCCAAACAACATAGTTGGGGACCCTTACATGACATAAAATAAAAATTATAGCAACCATCATTTTTGTAGTGATCGATTTCTATCGGTTACTTTTTTGATTGATTAATCACAGCATCGACTATTGAAAATAGCAGATCTACAAGCTCACATTCACCTGGTCGTGAGCTGATAGATTGACAATTTTCACTGTATTTTCTTTTTACATTTTTAAAAACGTTTTACGTTGCACATGCCAACATATTGATCGATTATTAATCGATTATTTTATTAAATTATAAAAAATGGTGTTACTGATCAAATCGTTCAGTTCAATTAAACTGTTGCACCCCTATTTGAGAAACACTGACTCTAATTTCCCCTGTCTATCAGTTTAACATCAGTGTGTGTGCTTTGATTACATGTTTGCAGTGGTGTAAAGTAAGTACATGTACTCAAGTACTGTACTTAAGTACAATTTTGAGGTATATGTACTTTACTTGAGTATTTCCTGTTTCCAATACTTTTACTCAAGTACCGGACTATACTTGTAACAGAGTATTTCTACATGGTGGTATTGATACTTTTACTACATGAGTACTTCTTCCATCATTTTTGTTTGTTACCACCCACTTGAACCGGAACCTTTCTCAACATCTCTCTCACACACGCACACAGCGCTGTCGGCCGTCTTGTCTGATTCTGCAATAATGTAGCGATTTGCACGAAAAGTAACCGTCGCGTTCACTTCAAAGTGAGAAGAATCCGAATGAGACGTTTTTCTGGAGACAGTCAGTGAGCGAGAGTAGTTTAATTATAAGGGACGCTCTATCTGCGTCCGCCAGTACAACTGTCATAGGGGCGGAGGAGGTAGTAGTAGTAGTAGTAGGCTGCTCTAACAGATCTACCAGCCCTACCTACAGCGTATTTATTCTACTGTTTTAATGGCTCTTCTGCAGCGGTTTGTTACGGAGGAGACGGGCGTGTAATCAACGTAGAGAACGGACACCCGGGGCTGATATTTGAGGTCCGACCCTCCTCGCTCTGCCTATCGGCGTTACCGCCCCTGTTTTTCAGCTGTGGACGGGTCGTAGCTCAGCCACCCACCCAGCCAGACAGACAGATACACACACACACACACACACACACACACACACACACACACACACACACACACACACACACACACACACAGGGTTACAATAGTAAGTAGACTACTACTACTACATACCCACTGAACAGTGAACCATGGGGAACACGACCTCCTGCTGTGTGTCGTCCAGTCCCAAACACCGGAGGAACAACCACTCCAGGCTGGAGCCCTACCGGCCAGAGGCGGACCTAGGCAGGGAGGACACTGGCTGCAACCTCCAGCACATCAGCGACAGGGAGAACATAGACGGTAGGAGGAACGGCGAACACACCGGGCGTATAGGATAGTAGCCTGGGGTGGTGGTTCTCTCAAACATTTTAATGTCAAGGGCCCCCCCGAATTGATATGCATTTGGCCGCGGACCCCCCCATCTGAAGATGTTTTGTGAGAGTTGTGTTATCAAATTCAAAATGATTAAAAAATCTTTCAAACATTTTAGAGATTTTTCAACAGAAACAAAATATATAGCAGTAAGCTTGCAGCGCGGCACGAAGTAATGCATCGCGAGCTTGTAGATCTGCTATACGTATAAAATATGGATAAAGGGGTTCAAATAATTGTGATGCTGTAGTAAAACATTTTGTTGGGGACCCCCTGGAACGCCCCCCCCAAGGAAACCTAGGGGTGGTTCGCTCAAACATTTGAATGGCAAGGACCCCCGATTTGATAACCATTTGGCCAAGGAGGACCCGACCCCCCCCCCATCTTGTAATGTTTGTTTAATTGTTTTGTCACGTACGGTAGGCCTAATTGTTTGGTTGTGTAGTAGTAGTTTTGTTGTTAAATGTTTCGTCTAAATGTGCATTGTCTGTTGGAACCCCCCCCCCCTGAAAACGAGATGCTACATCTCCAGGGGTTATTCCTAATAAAGAATTTTAATCATCATCATTGGAAAAGATTGTGTGGCAGGCCCAACAAGATTTGTGTCATTAAAATGTTTCCAAAATATTGATTTAGTTTTTTCAATATATTTTAGAAAATAGCAGATTTATAAGCTCACAACGCATGCTACATTCATATCACATCTGATCCAAACTCATTTAACTGGGGACTCGACTGGAAGCACCTCAAGGGCCCCTGCGGGGGGGCGGGGGGGGGGGGGGGTCCCTGGCTGGACCCCTCTTTTGAGAACCACTGTTGGTGTGTGGAACACCCTCTCTCTCTTCCTTCTCTTGGGTTGTGTTTCTTTACAGCAATGATGACGACTGACTGACAAACTGTGTTGATATTGCAGACTTTGATTTGTTCCTTGTGTAAACGGTCTATACGTTGCAGCAGCCCCAGGCTATGACAGTAAACACTAAAAGGTGTTGGAGTAGGAGTCAGTCACCCTTTCAGAGGGTCATTTTCTCAAAGGATCACTTCACCCATTGTCAACCTAATCTTCATATTGTTGCTGTCGGGCAGAAACCACTCATCTCCATATTTTATTGTGTTTCTTTTCTAAATTAATGCCCTAAAACGTGGCGTGATGCTGATGCGACGTGTTTTGAGCTTGTAGATCTGCTACTTTTGAAACCGTTTTGGGCATATGACGTTTCCACCTCGATATCAAGCTGCTCATTATAATTATGCCAACGTTTCTGTCTTCTCGAACTGTGTCTCATTGGTGGGCTGTAGACGGTTTAGAAACCTGCCTTACCAATGACATCATTGATGGGGATTCCAAGCTAATAGAAAGTCGAGCTAATAGAAAGTAGGCTACAACCTTTCTCGTCCTGGAAGTTTAGCATGTTGAAATATAGAAGCCAATGTTGGTCTTCGACTTCCGTAATAAAAAAATATTTAAAAAAGTTTGAAATCTAGTCTGAAATGACCAAACCTGCCTACCGATGATGTCACTGGGTAGGCAGGTTTCTGAATTGTCCACAGCCCAGCTCTGACACACAGACCGAATACACAAAATGGTACTATATTATAATGAGCATTAGATCATTATATATTTTCTCTCACATTTTCTGGTGAGCTGGTGTTGATGTCAGTGTGCTTGAACGTGTGTGTGTGCGCGTGCGCGTGTGTGTGTGTGTGTGTGTGTGTGTGTGTGTGTGTGTGTGTGTGCGCGTGCATTGTGTACATAGCTGTTTCCATTCTCCTGCCAAGTCCAGAAGGCTTTCTCAATGAGTCTGCTGAGGAAGGCATGACAAGATGCAGGATTCTGAGCTGTCGTCATCATGCCCGTGTGTGTGTGTGTGGGTGGCTGTGTGCGTGTGTGTGTGTGTGTGTGTGTTAAAGTTCCCTCCTTGGATCAACAAAGGTCTGTGTGTGTGTGTGTGTGTGTTAGAGTAGGAATGTGATGGATGTCGCTGGGTGGTGGGGTGTCCATTCCTCAACAGTCCCCCGGGGCCTGAATAGGAAATGACCAACAGCATGACTCAATGTGACTCAACACTTATAATTAACATCTTCAGGGTGGCCCTGTAAATGCTACAGTCTAAAGCAGTGGTTCTCAAACGTTTCATTGATTTTTTTGGAACCCCCCCCAAGGTCTAGCCTGGGACCAGGCGAATCTGCCAGTGCAAAACAAAAAAAATGTGGGTCTGGCACCGCTCCGTTGTGAATCCATTTCCTGCTCCCGAAGTCTGGGGTGACCAATCAGGACCCAGTATTCAAATATAGGAGACTGTGATTGGTAGTTGGCTAATTGAAAAACCTTAAAGTGTGTCGGTCACTGAATGTGAACTGTTGCTGCTCCATCCTCCTACACCCTGGAAGCAGTAAGTTAAACAGCAGTCATACACAGTCTTTTGTTCTTGGGAGTGTATTATGAAGTTATGAACACAACTAGGAGTGATGACTGAGATATCGGCTTAACCCATTCAATCCGGGAACGCATCGGTGTCATTTATAGATTTCTTTGGCTATTCCAAAAATAGCAGATATACTATTTGATATACTATCAGATCTGCTATGTTTTGAAAAATTGTGGAAAATGTGTGTATATATATATATATATATATATATATATATATATATATATATATATATATATATATATATATATATATATATATATATATATATGGACCCCATCTCAAAATGTTTTGATTTGTGGACCCCCCCCCCCCCCCATCTAAAAATGACACTGGTGTTTTCCCGGTCTTAATGGGTTAAATAAAATATGTCACACATTTTCAACCATAACATATGATTGGTCTTCTCAACTAATGTTCACTATTAGATGGCACAATATCTATGTGCTCACTCTGGGTCGGCTGTCTGGACAGTTTAGAAACCTGCCTACCAATGACATCATCGATGGGGATTCCAAGCTAATGGAGAGACTACATCCTTTCTCTCCCTGGAAAGTTGGCATGCTGAAATAGAAGCCATTGTTCTTGCATTAATAAGAAGACGTTTCAAACCTTGCCTACCGATGATGTCACTAGTAGGCAGGTTTCTGAACTGTCCACAGCCCTCCTTTGAGACACAGGGTGACTAGACATAAATGGTACCATATTATAATGAGCATTGAGGACCAATTATATGAAGATAGGTTGAAAATGGGTGAAGTGGAATCCTTTATACTTCGTTGTACATCAAATGGCTGATCTACAAGCTTGTGATGCATCGTGAGCTAGTGATTTTTGCTGAGAAAGTTCACATATTAATGGCATGCCCAGAATAGGGATGCCACGGTTCATGTGGCTAACAACTGGAATAGCTCCAAGGAGTGGAGGCCTTCCCGGCCTCCTCCCATCCAGGGAGAGTAGACTTCCCTGGGACCAGGCGAATCTGCCAGTGCAAAACAAAAAAAATGTGGGTCTGGCACCGCTCCGTTGTGAATCCATTTCCTGCTCCCGAAGTCTGGGGTGACCAATCAGGACCCAGTATTCAAATATAGGAGACTGTGATTGGTAGTTGGCTAATTGAAAAACCTTAAAGTGTGTCGGTCACTGAATGTGAACTGTTGCTGCTCCATCCTCCTACACCCTGGAAGCAGTAAGTTAAACAGCAGTCATACACAGTCTTTTGTTCTTGGGAGTGTATTATGAAGTTATGAACACAACTAGGAGTGATGACTGAGATATCGGCTTAACCCATTCAATCCGGGAACGCATCGGTGTCATTTATAGATTTCTTTGGCTATTCCAAAAATAGCAGATATACTATTTGATATACTATCAGATCTGCTATTTTTTGAAAAATTGTGGAAAATGTGTGTGTATATATATATATATATATATATATATATATATATATATATATATATATATATATATGGACCCCATCTCAAAATGTTTTGATTTGTGGACCCCCCCCCCCCCCCCCCCCATCTAAAAATGACACTGGTGTTTTCCCGGTCTTAATGGGTTAAATAAAATATGTCACACATTTTCAACCATAACATATGATTGGTCTTCTCAACTAATGTTCACTATTAGATGGCACAATATCTATGTGCTCACTCTGGGTCGGCTGTCTGGACAGTTTAGAAACCTGCCTACCAATGACATCATCGATGGGGATTCCAAGCTAATGGAGAGACTACATCCTTTCTCTCCCTGGAAAGTTGGCATGCTGAAATAGAAGCCATTGTTCTTGCATTAATAAGAAGACGTTTCAAACCTTGCCTACCGATGATGTCACTAGTAGGCAGGTTTCTGAACTGTCCACAGCCCTCCTTTGAGACACAGGGTGACTAGACATAAATGGTACCATATTATAATGAGCATTGAGGACCAATTATATGAAGATAGGTTGAAAATGGGTGAAGTGGAATCCTTTATACTTCGTTGTACATCAAATGGCTGATCTACAAGCTTGTGATGCATCGTGAGCTAGTGATTTTTGCTGAGAAAGTTCACATATTAATGGCATGCCCAGAATAGGGATGCCACGGTTCATGTGGCTAACAACTGGAATAGCTCCAAGGAGTGGAGGCCTTCCCGGCCTCCTCCCATCCAGGGAGAGTAGACTTCCCTTGGTGTGAGCAGTTAGGACACCTCCTGGCTCTCTGGAGTGTGGTGTCCGTCCACCAGGCCTTCAACAACATCAGCATCAACTCAATTATTGATGGAACAGTCAAGACGACTGTTTCAGTAGGGCTGTCACAATTATTACATACTCGCCTAATCGCAATTATTTGAGTTAATCGCAATCATTTTTTGCATAATCGTTTCCATGTTGAAAGATGTTTATACATTTAAAAAAATAGAGGAAATGGCAGATCTACAAGCTCAAAACGCGCCACGATGCGACACTTTTTGAGCTTGTAGATCGGCTATTTCCACCATTTTTGAAAAATTATAATATGTATGTTATTTGTCATATCTGCCCTGTGCAACTTTTGTTTTACAAAGCCTAATCAAAGCCACAATTTAGGACGAGGTTGGGCATGTTGGAGTCACACACAGCAGCTGGTTTTGCCTTTGTGCCGTTCAGTCTGGCTACATCCTCCGTCCACATGGTTGGGCAATTATTGTATCTAAACAGCTCTTCTCTTTTGCATTGTGTTAAAGTAGGTCTGAGTTCTTTGAATGCGTAATCATCACCACCCCATGACATGAGTGCGTGAGTCTGTTTCTAAAAGAACAGTGAATAGGCTAGTCCATTATTTTCTTCATGAGGACAGACAGAACAATCATCGAGAAAATGTGTTCTTTGCCAATGGTGGACAAAGTATTTACTCAAGTATTCAAAATACTTGATTACGATTATGATCAATGCATTGCTGTATTGAAATTTTGACCATTTCCCAAAAATGAAAAAATAAATAAAACAGAAATGAGCACTTCTGGTAATCTGTGAACAATGACAATAACATGATTGAAAGAAAGAAAATAGATCTACAAGCTCACAATGCGTCCCACCGCAACACGTTGTGAGCTTGTAGATCGGCTATTTTCACTATATTTGAAATGGGGCACAAGTGGTTAGTTCATAATGTATTTTTGTAAGTTTGGGTCCATAGAGTCCCTTCCTAGAAATGAAGTCAAAGGTACAATAATTGTTATTTGAAATGTAGCGGAGTGGAAGTCACGTGGTGGTGTTTACCTGCAGGAACACACTGCCCTTAGTAGGGTCATCTGTGGCACTTCCGTGGGAAACCGCACATCACACAAACATTGACTTTAGTGACCTCAGAGATTACTTCTGTATTTAACTCATCATGAGCAGAGCTTTCATTAGAGCCTAATAAGAAGGCTCTGTGACTATTTTGAAAAAAAAAACTTTTGGAGCTCATAATTGGCAGCCATCTTGCATTAGAAGGTCAACAATAGGTCAAATCATTATATAGACACCAAATATGTATTCCTTGACCAAAATATGCTCTGAAACCATGTATTGTGCATCATTGTAGGTCAAACCATTAAAAAGTTCATTTTCACGGCAGCCATTTTGGATTTTGGTCTCTCACAAATTTTCCCCGCCCCTTTTAAAAATACACCCCGGCTAAATTCGTTTAATAACCCTCCTAGATGACAAATCCATTGAGAAACGGACCTTTGCTCTCCACGCTCACGGAAGTGCCACAGATGACCCTAGGCCTCTCTCACTGTATTTTGGTGTTTTCACTGTTTGTTTTGGTAGACTGGGATGTTTTGGTGAAAGCAAAACAAACGGTGACAAAAACACCAAAATACAGCGAGAGAGCAAGGTGTTTCTGCAGGTATGCACCACCACACTACTCCAGTGGCTAATAAATGCTGGTGTATAGAGGTAAATGATGGGTAAAAATGTAAATCATTGATTTGTTATGTAAACACAGGGCAAAGTTACATACTGCATTATGCCTTTTAAGTACAGTACTCAAGTAAATGTACTTAAATTATTGTCCACCACTGATCATTGGTCAGCAGGTTCTTCCAAAGCCCAGGTGACTCCAGGTACTCCACCACTCCATCCAATGCTATATATATAAGAAGGGCCCCATTAGCTTTAGACACATGTGCCAAGCTGGTGAAGAGAGAGAGATTTGCACTAACTTTGAGTGTTTGCATTTAGGTTATTTACTCAAGTGATTAGGGGCGACCCTTTAACCCCTTCATTGGGCTTCTCTAATTGGCATTCCAGTGTCAAGAGACCCTGGGCACCTTGCCTGGACCCTGTGAAGGAAACGTGGACAGATTGATGTGAAAATCTCTCATAGGTCATTGTTCTCAGACTTGCTTTTAAGACAGACGATTCTCAACCTGTGGGCCGGGGCTCAATAGTGGGGCGTGAGGATATTGCAAGTGGGCCCCCCAAATGATTTGCGAAACATCTTTAATCATAATATAACATTAATAAAAAAAAGAAAAGAAAGCTTCATGGTATGTTTTCTTTAATTAAAACCTTGAAACATTAGTTTTCATTGTAATAAATAGGAACTTAAAGTCAAGTATATCGATCCAATCTGGAACACAATCGATTGATTGATCATTAAAACATGCCTGGAAATGCATGAAATCTGAACACTTAACATCTGATCCAGAGAAGGTTGGGAACCACTGCTTTAAGAAATAATTGTTATCAAGAGGACTTTAAGTGAACAACAGCACATGTTAAGGAGGGAGAACCACGTGATGCCAAAAGATTGGATAGGCCTATCTCTAGGAACGCAGTGTACATGCAGGAGAAAGTGATTAAGACAATCTGGTTTGTTCTCTTAGAGTCGGATAGTTTGTTGATAATCTGGATATTGTACTTGGGTTGATTTGATCGGTTCATGCTGAACTTAAGCCGGGAATGATCTGACTGTGTGTGTGTTTGTTTATGACTGCTTGCATTGTGACCATATTGTGAATGTGTGACCCTTTTTGCTCTGAGCTTGTGACTACAAACAAATCAGCCATGAGAACTGCTGACGGTGATGACATGCACGCAGACACACACGCACGCACGCACGCACAGAGCTCTGCTAACCTCCCTTTGCATGTATGAACCGGTCTTTGAAGCTGCAAATCACAGCCTCTGGAGTCGAGGTCCGTTTCCACATATTTCCCTGCACAATCTCACCTCAATATCCTGCGTTTATTACCAGTTAAGCCAGAGATACGGAGTAGGCTGGAGATCCATGTGCTAACCTCACAGCCTGTATTTATCTAAACTTAATGGTTTATGTTCAGTCTATCATGATCCATAATATAGGCTTTGTCGCGATGCGACCCATTTTGAGCTTGTAGATTGGCTATTTTCGCTGCCTTTGCGTGACCCTCTTGTTGTACGACGAAGTAGGGCGTTGATTTACAAAACAAACGAAAAAAGAAAGATGAAATATGGAGATAAGGTTTCAGCCCGACAGCGACGAAATGCACTGTCAATACAAATACCTCCCTCCCAGAAAACCGTGATAGAGATGCCTCTGACCCATGAAATCCAATGCAACGGTTGGAATCTACACGACTAGACTAACACTGGGCCATAACCCAGCCTATTGTCTTTAACACAGATAAAAGAGCTGCAGCCTGCCAGGGACGCAGAGCTTTACACAGTCGTTTTTAGGTTTTACTGTCGCTATCAGCACAAAGGTTAGATAAATCAATTCCCAAGGGAAGGAGAAATCACTGGTGTGAGAAATACAAACAGCCGTTGCTTGCATAGCTGCAGCCGTGGAAAACCTTGCAGCTGCAATTCAGCCGATTTTCCGTTGTTTTTTCTCTTTCATTTGAATGGCTTTAATATGGATACAGGTTTATTAGTCATGTACATGCACCAGGAACTAGCAGTTTGGTTCACATGCAAGCTCAGGCACAGGCAGCAAAGACAATATATGTACCCTATAACAAAAGCACTGCATTTACGTGTTGCATCATTTCATAAATTAAAAACAGTGTAAAATGTGTGCTCTTACGGTGCCGGTTTCCTGGAACGACGATGCCTGTGTAACTATAGAACTGTCCTGTTGTTTAATTACTAAAACATAATAGCCTGTGCAGAAGTTGTAATCTTAACCACTTAAACCTTATATACTTAGTTAAAATCCATGAACAACAGCTATGCTATTTTTGTGAATCCATAATTTCCACACTAAATCTCGTTGTGAGCTTATAGATCAGCTATTTTCGGCGAATGTCCCCCTCCAGAATAGGGATGCTAGGATTCAAGTGGTTACATTTTATTCTGAGCTGCATTAAAATCTTAGAAAGTCTTAAATCTAACATGCTTAAACCTGCAGACACCCTGAATAAGGCCAACAGAGCCACGCATTCAGTGCAAGTTGTAGGAATACAGTGCAAGCCAAACGCAGCAGACAATTAGACTGTGTGAAGTCGATACACACCAGTTTTGGGAGAAACAGGTGATACTGAGATGGCAGTGGCTGTGATGTTGGTGTAATTAGGGGAAAGAGGTGGCTGGGTGGGGCGGGAGGATGAGAGAAGGGAGAAAGGAAGGGCGTAGATTAGAGAGTGTCATCCAAATTGTCAAAAAGCTTATAGATCGCCTTCATCTCTCATCAGGATCCGAATCAGCTTTATTCTCACATCACAGGTTTTACAGGTGTAACTCACTCCATCATTTTGTAGTTTCCGTGAGAAGAGCGGATAGCCGCAGAGTTAGAGCAGGAGAGATATGATTAAAAAAAGAACACAGGATGAGGATAGAAAGTAGAAACGGATTAAATCATCAAGATTGTACATACAGTGCATACAGATAGTGTATGTACTGTAGTAGCGGGTGTGTACATGCTGTTTAGAACATGAGCATCATATGCAGGTGTGTACCATAGAGTTAAAAATAATAGAGAGGGCACCCGAAATCCCCTCCCATCCACTTGCATTGAGTTGCTCACCCAGCGCATGAAGCGAATTCACCCCTTCTTCCGGTTTGGAAAGTGTGATGGGCGTAGCCTATTTGGGGCCACTGTGATACGTTCTGCGTCACAGAAGTGACGCGTTTTACGTCACAGTGGTGCGCGGCCCCGTGCGCAAGCTTGTGCGCAAGCTCGTGAGTCGAGCCCATTGGTCGAAACCGTTTTCGCTCGTACATTGTGCAGTGGCCGTCCGTTTAAGCTGCAGTACCTACAAATGGCCAGCATGTCCAATTCGCTTCAATGCAACCACTGGGTTCTGGGGACATGTGTGTACATGTTCTTTTAGAAACATTTAGCATCATATGCAGGTGTGTACATGTTCTTTTAGAAACATTAGCATCATATGCATTGCATTGCAGGTGTGTACATGTGCTTTTAGAAGCGGCATCATATGCAGGTGTGTACATGTTATTTTAGAAACGTTGGCATCATAATCATATGCAGGTGTGCACATAACATATGAATAACATGCTAACTCATCTCTGACGAGCCATGTGGCAGGAGCCTATCTCCTGTCTCTGTAGCATATGATGGCTTGATGTACAAGTACACCCCTGGACATGATGGTAGTATGATGCAGGGACTCACCCTCAACCCAACCCTTGATGATGCCGAGTTCCACGCGTTCCAGGGAGGCATTGGGTCCCATTTCTATAGCCTTTGGTATGACCCGGCCTGGGGAATCGAACCCCGACCACCCAAACTCAGGGCGGACACTCTAACCACATGGCCACTGAGCTGGTATCTCAGAAAAGAGATGAATACAATGTGTGTGTGGGGGTGGAGAGGGGAGAGGTGGGAGGGGTTCTCAATTTCTCTCCAATCCTCAGATCCTTGAAAATCAAAGGCATATTTTCACCGAATCGACCTCATCTATCCAGGCTATTTATAGCCAGGGTTAGATGATGCGGTAGCATTTCGTCTTTGTATTGTTCTGCAGCAGCAGCACCCCCGTAAGGCCACGGCCATGGTTGATGTGAAGGGTTTGAGCACGAGCTGAAAGGCAATGGGAGGAGACATGAGATGGCTTGATCCCTCAGGCAGCGTGGCGTCTATTTAACACATACATCTGTAAATGAACAAGCTCTGCCCTCAGGCTCATGAATGAGCAAGACATGCACGCACGCACGCACGCACGTTCGCACACACACTACTGTGACACTTACAGTATATACAGGCCAAGAAAAACACACAATTGCGAATGTTAACAGACATGTGTGTGCGTGGTCACAGGCTGATGTGTGGATGCATGACCGTATGGGTACACACACACAGTAACACACACACACACACACACACACACACACACACACACACACACACACACACACACACACACGTGAATGAACCAACATGCACATAAAATATAGGCTACAATATGCGTATGTATGCACATTGCACGCTCATGCACACGCACTGATGGGTGGAGCTGGATTAAGTGCCGAACAAAGCACACCTACAAGCTCACAATGCATCGTTTGTACAGTATGTCTGCTATGTTCATGGCTCGATGCCGTCGTGCAACGGAGCATACATATTGGTAGGATTTTTGGATGGTTGATGAGACAGACTGCACGATCTTATCTGCAATGATGTGATTATGTTGGGTTTGCTGCGGAGGCGATAAAGCCTCTTGATTGTGTCTCCTGAGCCCTGATCAAGGAGCAACGTCTCATGCATATCTGGGATATGATGCATATATGCATCATATTGATATGACAGACAAGTGGTTCCCAACCTGTGGGCCACAGGTGTCCGCGAGGTTATTGCATCAAGTGGGCCCACTAATAATTGGCGAACCATTAAGCAATATAAAGCAATATACATCTTGCAAAAAAAGATGTATATTGTATAAATCAGGCTAGGAACCGTCCGATACCCTCATAAGCGGTGGCTGTTCCAGAGCCACTGCAGGCCCCAGTGTGATGAATACACGCCACAGGAAGTGGAACACTACAGGTGTAAGGGTTGACAGGAAGACTTGTATTCATTGGTTCAACGACAGGCTGAGACGTGGTTGTTACAGACATGAAATAGTAAGGTGAGTCAGAAGAAGCTGCTGGGCTGGTGTCTGCTGCTGCTGCTGCTGCTGGTGCTGGTTTCTTTAAAACCTTACATTTTGTTTTCATTGGGATACCGAAACACAATCGATTGATTGATCATTCAAATAAACATGCTCTGAATATGTACACAGTCTGCAAGAAGGCCCTGATCCCGAAAAGGTTGGGAACCGCTGTAATAGTACGTATTGCAATATTATTATTATATCTTTTTTATTACAATATCTGCAATTTTGTGGCCTACCATACATACTGACAAATCTGTCTGCAATGTACATGGAGGAAGAAGCGAGAGGAGAGTGGAGAGGGCATGCTGGTGAGAGTGAAACTAAAGCTTACTACCCCCTGCCACTCTCAAAGCCCATATTTGGAAAATGTAAATGGCTTTAACTTGTGGCACTTTAGTCATGTGCACTACACATCGTATTGGTAAACATTGTGAGTTACCTCTTAGCTGCCAACTCACCTACCCAACCCAAGACACGCGTACACAACCACGCACACACGCATGCATGTCCCGCAACATCCCTGCTGAATGCTTCATGCGGCATGCGTGGTCATGTTGGACAACTGGGTTTTTACTTCATTTTGTCTCTCGCTCATCTTTCTATTTTATGTCCTCCAACCCGGACTTGAGCTTCACCTCTCTGTCCTGCAGACCACTTAAAAGATTTTTATTATTTTTTTAAACAGGCCTGTAACATGCATTGTGGGTAGTAAACCTCAGGTAGATGGAACAGTGGTTCGCAATGTGGAGTCCAGGGAAACTCAGGGTTCCATGAGGTGGTTCCAAATGGACCCTTACACGTCTAACTCTGAGAGTTTTGGGGAATTACAAAAAAAGTTTGAGAACCACTGAGACAAAACATATGGCAGGGTCTGACCCTACATAGCTGCATCTTGTTCTACACCTACAGACAATTACGTTTGGGTTTCATCTCTTATTCCCTGGTGCGATGCCTTTCTCTGCATACTAATACGATCACTGACTGCAATTATCCTGTCATTAGGCTCTGTTTTGTTAATGTGTTTGCATATGGGTGGGTCTGTCTGTCCTTGCCGCCTGTGTGTCAGTGCTGCTATTGACGGCTATAATAACACAGAAGTAAGTCTGCTTGGATGCAGCGCAATGTTTGTTCTTTTAGCTGTTACAGTATTTTTTATTAAAACATTTTGCCATGTTTTTATAATTATGTGTTATGTCAATGGAACCAATTGCTACAATACACATACATCAGAACCTTTATTGTCACATCACTGGTTTACTAGTGTAAAGAACGGGAAAATTATTTTTTCCCGTAAGCTCCAACATTTCTGTTACGGAAGCTGAGGGAGAAGAAGAAAAAGGAGGGGAGGGAGAGCAGGGAGAACAAATCAAACATTAAAGAAGCATGCCAAAGGGAACATGGCAGCTGTATCCTTTAAAATGGTCAATTTGGAAACAAATTGACCATCAACAATGCTATTGATTCTGGCGGTCAGGATGGAGGAATTGATTTTGGCATCTGCCAGCTGCCAAAATCAGACACGGTTTCAGCCACAATAACCTGCAGTGGAGCGTGAAGAGCGGTGTGCCATTGGCTGCCCACATGTTAAGCACTTGAGCAGGGCAGGGGTTTGACAGATACAGTACAAGTGGTTATGAATCACAAACTTCATCGTGGCAGATAGCATTTCATCCACCAGCAGACAATTTTAGTTTTTTTGCTATTAACCCCCCCCCCCCCCCCCCGCCCTCACAGATGTCCCTCAAAGGAATAACAAATCATTTCAGAGGCAATTGGCTATGACAGCCTCATAGCGGCCTCTCATTTGGCTTGACTGGGACTCGTGCGTGGGTGATTAGGACTCGAGCATGCAAAGTACACATCTACCACCCACAACTCTGTCTGTCTCTCACTCACTCACTCAGAACTGCCATCACACAATCTATTATTGGTTCTCAATTTGGGTCCGGTACTTGAAAAAGTTTGAGAACCACTGCTCTAGATCAGTGATTCTCAACCTGAGGGTGCGTGACTGTATAGTTATTGCCACATACTTATGGCCAATGTTAACTAAAAATAAATATACTGACAATTTCGGCACAAATATAAACTAGATTAAAATGTTAGGGAGGAACTAGTGGATAAAAGATCCAGTAGAACTAAGACCAGTCGTTTTATGCTCGGTTACTCGCGGGTGTCGCGCTCCGAAAATAGCTGATTTACAAGCTCACAACGCGTTGCAGCGAAATGTGTTGTAAGCTTGTAGATCAGCTATTTCCGGCATGCAGCTAAGTGGTAATCAGCCATCATGACGCCGTCACGACCTGCCAAAATACACTTAGTTTACTAAATCAACTGTAGATAGTTGACTAAAATAGTCAACTAAAACTCAATCAGGGAACCCATCGTCAAAGATAAGGGAAAAACAGCGCCCTCTGCAGTTTTTTACCTTTGCATTTGACTCTGGGGGTAGCGCATAAATAGAACGTGGCCACAGGAAACAGTCCTGCTTGGTCTGCCCTCAGCCCTCCTCCTCCGGTGGTGCGCCTATGTGTTCATTCCCACTAACAATATTTCTCCACGGAACACTAACACCATTTCTCCCACGGAACATGGCTCGTTTAGGTTATAAGCCCACTTGTTTCTATGATGGAAAAACAAGTTAAAATGTTACTAACTTTCCGTGGTTTTGTCGGCTCCGAGGACGCTATTGTTAAATGAGTTTGGGTTTGTTTCCAGTGGGAAGCGAACGCACAGATGTAAATCCTGCCCACTACATTTGATTGGGTAAAGCGTGGCCTGCTTCCTGATCTGAAGGCATGCCCACTTGTAGGCCAATGTTCACACGTTCTGAACGGCCCTCCCGACAGATGCAGTAGCGCAGCTCTGAATCTATCTTGAGAGATTAACTAAAACTAGACTAAAACAAAAAAAAATCAGATGACTAGAATATGACTAAACTTAAGCCAAATGGAATTGTATTCAGAAGACTATGACTAAAACTAAATACAAATTTGACACATGACACAAACACCAGTTTGAAAAAAAAACTAAAACATTTTTCAGGTGAATTAATAGCACAAAATGAACCCCTCCCCCCCCCCCCCCGTTGTGTAAGGACCTTAAAGATCTCTGTGCGGTCAGGGGGACCTAGCTGCCCACCGGGTTTTGAGTCGTGACTCACCACATCCAGGCGTGAAGTCAGGGACGGCGCCAGGGGGGGTCTTGGGGGGGCACAAGCACCCCCTGGAGAAAGCCTAGCCCCCCCTAAGCACCCCCTGCCACAAACCCAATTTTTATATTAACACATTAACTGCCAAGACCGTAGCCCTACGGGCCGTTAAATCCAACTGTTAAGCGCCGAGACCGTAGCCCTACGGGCTGCGGTCTTTTCGCGCATGCGCGGTCCGGGTGCACTTTCGGATTTTTTTTGATCCACTTCCGTTTCCGGTTTGATGACAGGAAATAGAATTATTTGGGATCCGGTTTTCACGATCACGCCCGCTCCCATTCTACAGACGAAACTGAAACTCAATTCTCTTCCTGTAGTTTTTTCTCCTCGCATTTCACTGTTTAACGTAATCCGCTCTAACTCAAACATGGATGCCCCGTTTGACACGTGGTTTTCACTGGGAGATACAGGGAGATCTCGCGGATGTAAACAGACTGTGTAGCGCTCAATCTTAAGGATTTTAACAAGATCTATGGCGACATGAAAAAAACAAAAAAACAACAAAAACACCTTGGCACTGGTGAGTACATTATGAGATTAGCCCTTGGCAGTGGATGTGTTAATAAATAAAAATTAAAAAAATTAAAAAAAATGTCAAGAAAACAGTCTAATGTCAAGAAAACAGTCTCAATGTGCATCTCAATACGTAACAGGCCTGTTACAGATGCCTTTGAGGTACAAATCCAAAATGAAATTATTGCTGAAACGAGTGAAATAAAATATTTGGGAATTATTTTGGATAAACACTTAAAATTCGACAGACAGGTAAAGCATATATGCAAGAAGGTTAAACCGAACTTAAACTGTTTTCGTCATATTAGAAGGGACTTATCATGTAAAACTGCACAGCTGTACATGCATGCTATGATTTTCTCACACTTGTCATACTGCATTACATCATGGTCACAATCTTCTCAAACTGTCTTAAAGGTTTCATGACGTTCAGTTTTACCACACATTAAAAGTCTTTGTCATGGTCCTTCAAACGTGTATAGAAAGTTTTAACAAAAAAATCCACTCCATTGATCCATGGCAGGTGTTTTTCTCTCACATTTCTAAAGCCTTTTCAACTGCAATGAAAAAATAAATCTTTGCCTGCGGGTGTCGCTGGTGAGGGATTTTGTCTGTCAATCATCGCCTCTGCTCCGCCCCCCCCAAAGGAAAGGATAGGGGAGAGGAGGGGCGAGGAGGAGAGTGGGCGGGATTAATCGACTGTGACCTCACTGTCGAAGGGCCAAGCTCAGATTACATTTCAGCCTAATTATTCAGAAAACCCCAGACCACAGAAAATCCACTGAATGTTCAAAGTTCAGATTTTTTGGGTGTAATTGAGGTCATAAAACCCCCAAAAAAACATAAAAAATAAAAAAAAGTGAAAATGAATGTCATAGAACCTTTAAAACCAATAACATCAATATACAAACAGGCTATAAAAGTCATGGATCAGAAACCGATGAGATGGCACCACTGTGGTATTTTAAGAAAACACAACCTTTTTACTTTTGAAAATTTTGTGGTTTTTTGTACTATCAAATTGGTTTTTAAATGCTTACATAATCATGTTTCACCTCTGTTTTCTGGACTGGTTGATAGGCGTCAGAGCTCTGGTAGAGCAAATACACGAGCATCAACACATGGTGACTGTACTGTGCCTATAAGCAAAAACACATTCGGGCAGTCTGCCTTCTCAGTAAAGGGGGTAAACCTTTGGAACTCTTTGCCTACGGTTCTAAAACTAGAGACGGATGGTAATGTGTTTAACAGAGGGCTCAAATTATGGTTGAAATCAAATCAACTGTGCTCACATGTATAGTTACTGATTGGTTACTTGAATGATTATGTCTTCTTTTGTTTAGTTAATGTATTGGGTCTGATATTGATTTTGATTCTGTTAATTATTAGTACATGTGAGTGTGTATATATGTGTATGCATACAGTACATATCTATGGGTATGTATGTGTGTATATATATCTATACGTATATATATATTTATACAATTATTATTTTTTTGTACCTGATTGGGTTTTAGAATGGTGTTACTGTATTTTAGAAAAGCTTCCTGTGGACAGGTGTTGAAAATTAGCACTTGTGCTATATACACTGTAAGCAATGCATCTGGTTCCGTCCAATGTAATTTGTGATGTCCATATCAAATAAATAAACATAACATAACATAAATCGGTAAAATCAGGCAAAAATGTGAGAAAAAAAAAAGTGAAATGTGCGCCCGAACCCGCACATTTTTGGACCCGAAACCGGGCCGAAACCGCCAAAAAAATCGCCGGGACGCATGCACGCGCGCTGCGCGCGCGTGCATGCGTAAAAAAAAGAAAGTCAGCCCCCACATAGCCCCCCCTGCCCAGAATTCTCTGGAGCCGTCACTGCGTGAAGTGCCGCCTCCTCCTCTGTGAGGCCGTGTTAAAGATTCATTATTGCATTCGCAAGATGCCATTGTAATAAAAACATTGATTGCATCTGTTCTACGCAGTCCTTAATATTATTATTTTATTATACTGTATGCAGGATGTGTTGGCGGTGGCCTTTTCAAAATTAAAATCCATTATACTGTGCAAACGGAAGGGGGATGCTTAAATTCACAGTCTGCTGATTTTGAGACGAAATCTCATGAGGTCGATCATTTATATGGCTTGGGCAAGAAATATTTTGTGTATTCGGTTTATTCTGAGCTTACCTCTGCAAGCTGCTGAAATGTCGATGTGATCGTGCGGACATTTTCGCACATGCACGGCTTGCTTACTTGCATGCACACGCAAAAGAAAGATTGGCCACAACTTGTTTTGTAGGTCTGAAAATTCTGCACTGCTCCACCATACTTTAGCCGTTTAGAAGACATTTTCCCTTTAAATAACAGCTGCCCTTTACCATGTCCTTAGCTGTCACCCCATCAGACCTTTGCACATACACAAGCAGCTTACAGGTGAAAAGTTAAATCTCATTGTTGTGTGCATACAGTATTATGGGATGCTGATTTCCTTTTCCTTCTTCTGTTACTTTGTGAATAACTCAGCCGGCCACACAATGGCCTACATACTGTACAGCAGGGTTCCCCAATAGGCGGCCCGCGAGGGGCAACTGTCCGGCCCGCACCAACCCCTGTCCATAATCACAGTCATCTTTAATCATATTCCATCATATTCTTTTGGAGAGAAATGACACAGACTCCAGTCACGTGTGTGTGTGTGTGTGTGGGTGTGGGGGTGGGTGTGTGGGTGTGTGGGGCTGGCTGATGCTCGTTAATTTCATACTGGAAGACAATTGAGGTTTGACTGGGCTGAAACTTTATCTCAGTAAATGACATGGAACTCCATATTTGGGCATGGCTGACATCATAGTGACAACATGAGCTTTGAATCAGCTCAGCTTAAAACCAGACTGCACAGTGTGAAGGACGCACATTGAGAGAGATACCTACAAGAGGAACTATTAGCATAGATCCATACACTTGACATTGAGCTGGTAATTGCCCTGTAATCAATCCTGGATCGTAAGGTCACACATCATTAATTACATTCTTGGACCATTACAGTCCATGCATAGCAGCAGCTTTGACGATGAACCCACTGTTCCCGACAACGAGCCAGCAGCAAGGAAACTCAGAAGAAGAAAGACCTTACAGTAGTCAACAATCTACCAAGACTTTAACGCAATTGGAAGTAAAGAGACATTGTCTGACTGACACAGGAAGAAAACTCACATCTGTAAACAATGTGACAAGAGTTTCAGTCAGTTAAGTAACCTGAGGACACACCAGCATATCCACACTGGAGAAAAACCTTTCCACTGTAAACAGTGTAACAAGAGTTTCAGTCGCAATTCTCACTTGAAGACACACCAGAGTGTCCACACGGGAGAAAAACCTTTCTATTGTAAACAGTGTGACAAGAGTTTCCGTTTGTTAGATGATGAGAAGAGACACCAGCGTATTCACACTGGAGAAAAACCTTTCTATTGTAAACAGTGTGACAAGAGTTTCAGTTTGTTAGATGACCTGAAGAGACACCAGCGTATTCACACTGGAGAGAAACCTTTCTACTGTAAACAGTGTGACAGGGGTTTCAGTGTGTTACGTAACCTGAAGAGACACCACCAGCGTATTCACACTGAAGAAAAACCTTTCTACTGTAAACAGTGTGACAAGAGTTTCAGTTTGTTAGATGACCTGAAGAGACACCAGCGTATTCACACTGGAGAAAAACCTTTCTACTGTAAACAGTGTGACAAGAGTTTCAGTGTGTTAGGTACCCTGAAGAGACACCAGCGTATTCACACTGGAGAAAAACCTTTCTACTGTAAACAGTGTGACAAGAGTTTCAGTTTGTTAAGTCACCTGAAGAGACACCAGCGTATTCACACTGGAGAAAAACCTTTCTACTGTAAACAGTGTAACAAGAGTTTCAGTCGGTTAGATCACCTGAAAATACACAAGTGTGTCCACACAGTGGACTTGGGTGTTGGAAGTTCATCATTGCTCCATAATTTTTACGGTTAACCATTAACCGTTAGTATTAACCGGTTACCAATTTCTTAACGATTACCGGTTAACGGTTGGCCATCACTAGCTGCTGAAGATGCATACTTTTCAAGTACACTGTAACAACCAAATAAATGGTTGGTTCTCAACTTATTTAGTTTCAACTTTCAAGAGTGCATTATTTCCTTGTGACCCTCAACACAGGATTTAAAGGTTTCATGACATGCTGGTTTTACGAAACATTAAGTCTTTATCATGGTGTATTAAAAGGTTTTAACTGAAAAATCCCCTCCAGTGAGCCATGGCAGGTTTTTTCTCTCAGTGTTCTGAAGCCTTTTCAGCTGCAATGAAAATAAAACCTATTTGCCTGCGGTTGTCGCTGTTGAGGGATTTTGCCTGTCAATCATCGCCTCTACTCCGCGGGAGGGGGCGGGATTAATGGACTTTGACATCAAAGTCCACGGGCCAATCACGGCACTTTTCTGAGCCTAATTATTCCGAAAACCCCAAACCACAGAAAATCCACTAAATGTTCAAAGTTCAGTTTTTTTGGGTGTAACTGAGTCAACGAGAACAAACGAATCCCAGGGCTAAATTATGAGTACCACAACCAATAATAATTGTAATAATAATGGTGGTAAGAGCAGCAACAACACTAGTATCTGCACTGTCACTGGAGTAGCGGGAACACCCCCCCCCCCCCCCCCCCAATCTGTTCGCAGGTTGTGTGGCCCTCGGCTTGGTACCCGAGACATAATTTGGCCCTTGGGGAAAACTAATTGGGGAACCATGCTGTACAGTATCATATCAGGAGCTTGTGTGCTTCTCGGGCACATTTTGTTTTTTAAGTAATCATTATTCATGCCTCATAGCGGGCACGTTGAGTGGGCAGTCTCAGTATGCATGTACAGTATGTGCTTGGTTTATAGCTGTGTGCTCAGCAGTAGGCTTGGGCAGGCGTTATCTAATTTTTCATACTTCATACCTTCCTGACATTAAACCAAGGTATATGGTATATAATCAGCTTGCCCTCATTGAGTGCCTGAATTAATTAAGTCAGCAGTGCCAGCGTTTGAGCATTTTTACTAACCTTTCAAGAGCCACAGAATATTTCTCTCCAGGATGATCGGCACACAGTGTCTCTGCTTCCATCTGAGAAAAAAGCGTGTCACCGCGACCTTCGGTTCTTTAGTTATTGGCAGAGAATTTTTTTCTTCTTCTAAATCCTTTAACATTAGATTGGACGGGGCGGGGTTTGTTGTGATCATAGGATGACTCAAAGGTTGGTGAACAGTACCATCTAGCGTAAACACTGAAAACACGGTTTGGACGTGTTACACGTCTTTGGCACTCTGGGCTTTGGAAGAAATGGACGTGTTGCACATCAATGGCACTTAATAAGTTAATATAATGAGTTGCATACAGCAATGAACAGATAGGAAACTAGAAAAAGTGCTCCTCCGAGCACAGGTCTTCCTCGCCAGGTCACGTAGGTTATTGTGGGCCAGCGATGTTCGGAATTTGCCAATCAGGATGGAATATAAAAAATTGGACCGATCAATCTTGATCACATGACTATAGGGATAATGTGCACCGTTTTGCGTAATGTTTGGACGAAATCTGTAGGAGTAATATCCTTTTTTTTTGTTGCAAAAATCGGCCTCCATTTGTGAAAACTTTGGGTCAGAGGTTCTGCTCTGGCATCCAGAAGTGTGTGTGCACAGTTTCACGTCGATTGGGCCAACGGTGCCGGAGATTGGCTGTCCACAGACGAACACGCTGACACTCAGACGGCCGGACGGACAGGGTGCAAAACAGTCTTGCTACGCCTTCAGCCTGGCGGAGACAATAAGTTCAATTAAAATCACAATAAGTGATTATTAGAGACATACAGTAATAGAGCAGAAATGACCAGCCATTAAGTGATTTCTACCTCCAAATAATTCTAGCTATTTGCTATAGTTCCCTGTTTTTATTTTCATGAATCCATATGTAGTCATATTTAATTGATTAACTAGGAGACCTAATAGAGCAGTCATTTTATTTTGCAGTGCATATAGACCTCTTAACACTGATAAGAACCAGTATGCGAGCGCAGGCCGGCAACCCATTCTGTCGTCTCGCTAGGACGCGCCTCACTAGCCAACACACAAGAGGAGGTTGAATGAACAGACACCAGCGCACCCCGAAACAATATGTTGGGAATTGATTGCATGAAACAATCACCTGTGCGAAACGAAGAAATAATAAGGTTATTTACTCGTGACCCATAAAAAGTGTTCCACGGACAAAAAATGGGTTCCGACCCACTGTTTGGGAACCACTGGCCTAGACTGATTTTAGAATGGACTGGAGGAATCCCTGAACTTGGAAGTGAAACAACTTTTCTTCTCCCTCCCCCTCTCCACGCGGTGCACGCAGCGCACATGGCTGGCTTCCAGCCATGTGACCGTTATCTGTGAATGGCGGCTATTCTTGTGAAGTTATAGGTTAGATAAAGACATCTCTAATCACTCCAGTGAATGGTCACTGTGTGGAGTGAAGGTCGGGGAATACCCTGCAACCCTGCAACTGCCCCTAATAGGTAAATGAGGAAATGAGTGCTGCATATTTTATATAATTAATACATTTAAATCAATAAAGCACAACATGTGCCTTTATACCAGTGGTTCTCAAAATGGGGTCCGAGGACCCCCAGGGGTCCTTGAGGGGCTTTCCAGCAAAAGTAGTTAATATGGCATCCAAAATCAGTTTAACAACTTTAACCCTATATACATTAGCTATTTGAAAATAGCCACACTCTACAAGCTCACAAGTGAGCTTGTAAATCTGCAGAATTTTGGAAAAAAGTGAAGCATTTAGACGGCACAAATGTGGTATGGGGGTCCCTGGCACAAAATATGTTCAGAAGCCAAATACAATTTAATTTGGGGGTCCTTGACATGAAAACGTTTGAGAACCACTGCCTTGTACAACATTGAAAAGAATAGAACAGAATTGAATAGACCAGTAGCAGGGAGAGTAGCATTGTTGTGCCGTTTTGTAGTAAAAGCTGCGGCTATTCTCAGCAGTTAATTGAGCATTACATGCATGCGCCAATCAGATGGGACCAGCAGAGCTGCCTGCCAGTGTTCGTTAGCAGGTGTGGAGCTAATTATGTGCTGCTGATTGGCCTCAGGGCTGCAGTCTGGGGCATGTGTGGTGAAACCATCCTTGAAAGGCAATAAAACGGGCAGGACACTGGGCAGATGATGTGATGTAGGGCTGGGAGAGAGGGCTTAGAAATTACATCTTGTATCTGGATAGCACATGCAACACACACTAGATACCCATTAGATTTGGAGTAGGGCTGGGAAATTAACCGACATTTAGAACCAATACCTGACTTAATCTTGCTCATGTAGGTCAATCGAATAATAATCAAGAAGCAAGATTAGGTTTTTCTTATCAACGCATCGCATTCTACTACTGTCATCTATTAGTCTCATTAACCACTGAAGCCCTGCATTATACTTCATGGTGGTGTGCAAAAATAGCGAAAATAGCTGATCTAATTTAACAATGTGACAATTTTTCTTAATTTTTTCTTCTTTTGGCTAAGAGGGTAGGCACTTTTTTGTGTGCAACACCGGCGCGCAACTAAGTACAAATGAACCTTTAGGTAGCAGGTGTGGACTGTAGAGCTAATTATCTGCTGCAGCATGGCCTCAGGGCTGTGCTGGGGATAGCGTGACATCAATTTCCAAATATCTTCATCTTCATTATCCTCACATTCACTTTTGCTTCTGTGCGAGAGAAACCTGTGTAGAGAGAAACCAGACTATATTATGTATGAGGACTCGATTATTCTATGTTGGCAGAATCCTTTACGTTTATGTGCTGAGTGCTTCTTTTTTTTTACACCCGTTTCACCACACATTGACGGTGAACGGAGCGATAGATAAAGATATCGATAATATTTTGACTAACATCGCACCCAGGTAGCTACCGTATATAACCCAAGGTTCTACCAAAACTCAACGTGGCTTTAAGGTCAGGGGTGAGGATCTGGGAGGGCGGTTATTCTATGAGATTTTGTAACCTCAAACTCCCAAATTCGAAGCTTGTAAATTGGTTACCAGCAGCAGTAGTTCAGGAGCCACAAGCTTAAAATATATTTATGAGGAGTGTGCTGCTGTTACTGTTGTGTCATTAGTGTGTGTGTCACATCCAGCATGGCCTGACTTGGACAGGGAGGTTGTCTCCCTCCTGCAATTTGGATGACAGCCCTGACACATTATTTCATTAGCTTGTTCATTCTCCGCTCTGCAGGGTCTTTCCCAGGTCACTGGCTGTATGGTGACAGGTGTGTGTGTGTGTGTGTGTGGATCAATGTAGCAATGTGTGCTTACGTGTGTGTGTGTGTGTGTGTGGGTGTAGGCCTGTCACAATTATTACATAATCGCCTAATCGATATTATTTGAGATAGACGTAATTATTTTGCATTGTCGTCATAATTTTTTCCATGTTGGAAAATAAACGATTGTGACGCGTCATTTCTTTGTATATTTATTATTTGCCCTGTGCAATTTTTTTGTTTATTTATGTTCCAATGTTAAATGCCAAAGACACAATTATATCGTTAATCGCAATTATTAAGTAATCGTCAAGTGAAATGTCATGATCGTGACGGGCCTGTGTGTGTGCCTGTGTGTAAATGTCAACAAAGGCATGAGTGTGACAGAGCTTGGCACACAGATGGTTGTCCTGCCGTCCTCGGATCCTAACACAGCTTGACACAGGAACACAACGCACCGAGACAGAGGGAGAGGCAGACAGACGGGAAGAGAGAGAGAGAGACTTTGAGAACAGGAAGAGAGACAACAGAAACATGAGCAAACGAGGGCATCATGTAAAAAAAAGATGAACGTAGGGGAGAGAGAAAAACGGGTGAAAAGTGAGAGAGTCATTGCATAACAGTGGATTGGAAGGAACCAGGGAGAGAGTGGTGGAACATCTTTCACTGGACATCCAAGTCTCAAAATTCCTTCAGTGTTTGCTTGACTGGTAGGAAAGTTTCTTCTTGTTCCACTGGCTCTAATGTAAGTCCATTCAGAACGTCACATCTTAGATCAATTATTAGAAACCAAGCCAACATAGCTTAAAGTAACTTAACACATTTCAATCCGGGAACGCATCAGTGTCATTTTAGATTTTAGCTATGACCTTTATACATTATGTTATACTTTTGTCTATAAAATAGCAGATATGCAAGCTCATTGAGCGGCACAGAGTGCCGCTATGAGCTTATAGATCTGCTTTTTTTTTTCTTTTTTTTTTTATGTATGCAAATCTTTGAATATGTTTTTTTGTAAGTGAACATTTGTAACTCAAATCTTTGCTTCCGGGGGGGTCCCTGGAACTAAATATTTTGAGATGGGGGTCCACGACCAAATATAATTTAGGAGCGTCCTTGACATGGAAAGTTTGAGCACCACTGATATTATAGCAACATACGATTTTCAGCAAACTTTTAGGATTTAGGTTAAAGTACAGATGCCCAAATCCACTAGACTAGTAGAATAGGCTCTGGGCGTCCAGAAACTGGCATACTCGTTTCCTGCTCCGGTACGTTTTCCCATAGCTTCTTTTGATTGGCACAGCCTGTGCAGCAGTTTTGAACCAGAAACCCATAATGTGAAGATCTTCTCAAACAAAGATATGGCAAAATTAACTAGAAACATGCCAGCTTCTGGCAACCCAGTACTACAGTTATGCATACTGACCGATCTAACAAGGCCCAGATGAACTTCACCTCTGAAGTGGTCATTTTGCTAAATGGTAAATTTATATATCCAAAGTGCTGTACAATGTGTATTACATTCACGCATACGTACATTTATACACAGACAACAGAGGAAACCATGCAAGGCAACGACCTGCTCATCTGGCGCAGTTGGGGGTTGAGTGTCTTGCTCAAGGGCACTTCGACACTAACCCAGGGGGAGCCGCGGATCAAACCGTAGGAACCTTCGTTTCCCAAGTGGCCGATCTACCTCCTGAGCCACTGCCGCCCACTACTGCTAATGGTTAATTAAGTCATCAGAACAAGCATTAGAAACACATTAATGGATATCGTTGCTGTCGGGCAGAAACCTTGCCACAACGTTTGTAGATCAGCTATTTTCACTTCATTACTTTTGAAATGGTAATAAAAAAAAAGGAACGGTTTTGGAAATGGTTGCCACCGGACGGCGACGATATTTACAGTACAGACAAGGAACTGTATGCCAGGTTGCTCAAAATAAGACAACATGAAGAAATTGAAGAAACGTGTTGAATGAAATAAAATATGTTTAGCGGCATTGAGGTAGAAGTTACAGAAAATGCAATATGTACAGAACCTGAGCAAGTTAAGTGTAATTAAACTGATTTTTGTCAGTGAAAAAGGAGAGTATGGCATTCAGGTCTGGAGTTTGAACTAGTCTCAACATCAGCTTCTGTGGTCAGCTACAGCAATATGGCTCCCAACCTTTTTCTGGGCTCACTTGAAATCTCGAAAGCGTTCACAGCTGGCCCCACTAAGTGGTCAGATGGGTGGGCCACGTGCATTTTTAGAGCATGTTTAATTTAATGTTCAATCAATCGATTTGTGTTCCGGCTTGGATCAGTGGAATTAACGTAGTATACTTTTAGTTCCTAGTTTAAAGGCATATGTAACTTTGCCCTGTGTTTACATAACAAAACTATATATATATATATATATATATATATATATATATATATATATATATTTATTTATTTATTTATTTTACCCATCAATTTCCTCTATATACCAGCAGTTATCAGCCACTTGAGTATTGTGGCAAATGTATTGCTTTGTTATGTAAACACAGGGGAACGTTACGTTACGCCTTTAAGCTTTGATATCACAATGAAAACAACATTTTCAAGGTTTTAAAGAAATTATGTTTTTTTAATTAATGTTATATTGTCATTAAAATCTTAGTGTTTTCCATTTATTTGGGGGCCCACATGCAATATCCTCACGGCCCACAGGTTGGGGAATGGCTGTGCTACAGTAAGATGGTGGCGTTGGAGACTTGCTGCGGAGGCCCAGTAACGCTGTGTGGATCATGTTCTGTCTGCACAGATGGCCAGTGACAGGAGGATTGTACTGATCGTATTGCTTCAGTACACCAAACACACACACACCAGCATTCTAATACGGCCCCTACACACTCATCTCGCGGAAAACTCTCCTTTAACCATTTTGCGTAGGGTACTCGTATGTGTCATCATTGCTCTGCCATGAATTTAAATACAAATAATGTGATTATATAAATTCACTGAGAAGGTGTCACAGACACTGTGTGTGTGTGTGTGTGTGTGTGTGTGTGTGAGAGCGCAATTGAGCGTTTGTGTGTGCCTGGTGAAGTAAAAGTAAGTAAGGGTGTGGAAGTTGGGTCATAGTTGAAAATCTACTATTCATGTACGGTAAATACTTTTTCTCAGTGAGTCTCTTACTTAAACATTGTTCTTGTGAAGCTCTCTTGTTTTTGGTGAAAAAAATGGTGCTTGGAGAAATTATCGTGTGGGCCTCTTTTCCTGACTCCTTCCGTTGTTAGCTAATGTTAACCTACACTAAACTAGTTGATGACTGCTAACGTAGCCTATGCTAACGTGTGTGTGTGTGTGTGTGTGTGTGTGTGTGTGTGAAAAAGTTTTCTCTTGCCAATAAAGCCCCTGAGAGACATTCTGATAGTACTCCTTGCTATATAGATAGACTAGATTGTATGTCTCTCCAACTCTCTATTAAACAGAAAATACAGATTAAACAAGTGAAATTGAAAGTGATGACACAAAGAATGAGCAGACAAAATTGAAAATAAAATGTGGTCACCTATACCTTCTGTTTATCAAAGAGCTGGAGAGACCGGGAGACTCAAACAAACACTCTATAGCAATGATTACTAGCAGAATATAGTGCTTTAACCTTTTAACAAAACCCTTTTTGTTTTAACCAAAAAAAATATCACTTGCCCTACCTTTTTAAATAACCACTTAAGCAACTGTCCAACATGTAATGTCAGTGTTTAGTTAAAGTAAGCTAATTACGAAATTCTACAGCCCCACACACATTTCACACTGTTGTTCCCTCCCTGTATTCCTTTTTACCTCCTTTCTATCTCTCCCAGTACAGATATACTAGCTGCCTTGTCCCTCCTGTCTGTCCCCCTGGTAGCCTGCCATTGCTGCCTGGCCTCGCAAATCCCTCTGCAGTTGCTAAGGAGCGCTAGTGGGCTGCTACAGTACTTGGCGAGAGTGAGACCTCGCTGACTCCGCTGTTCTGTTGTGTTCTGTTCCAACCTCACCTAATTACAGTCATTGGTCCGCTCTGAAAGTAATCACCCCCCTATGCTTCAAGACAGGCTGCTACGCACACTGTAAGACATCAGTATACATGACTAGGTGTGCTGCCAAGGCAATGACACTATAGCGCCTTTAACAAAAGTGCTACACAGTGTCAGATGCATTCATCACCCATTCACAATCCCATAGACATGCCGATGGCGGAGGAAACCATGCAAGGCCCCAACCTGCTTATTGGGAGGGGCCCGATAAAGCAGTTAGGGTTTTAGTGTCTTGCTCAGTGACACCAGGAGGAGCTGGGGATTGAACGGGTAACCCTCAAGGTCCCAGACGGCCACTCTATGTGGACCCTGAGCCAATATCGACCCATAGTGTACACAAGACGTTTTCAAAGTGGGGGCTGCCAGGGGCCGTGAGGGGGGCCAAGGAAAGCAAAAAATAAATACATAAATAAATAAATATAGGGTGACTTGCTCGTGGAGAGTTATAAAGTAGGTTAACTTGTAAACAGGTTTGGCAACAGCACTCTCATGTGCATTGCATCTCATATTATGTCAACGAATAGACATGAAAAACATTCTAATAGATTTTATTATAATCGACTAAGTCGATTAGTCTGATTAACCACTCACTCACTGTATTATACTTGGACACTGGTACAATGGTGCCGTGCAAAATTGGTGATCTACAAGCACACAATGCGGCGCATTGCGACACGTTGTGAGCTTGTAGATCTGCTATTTTCACTTTTCACTTTTTTTTTTTTGAATCGTTCATTAATCTTAATCGAGGCAAAAGTTTGAAATAATCGTGGTATTGATTTCAAGTCATGTCGCTCAGCCCTAGAATGTTGGTGGTATCTTATCAGTGGACTCTTGTTTCCAGTGTGAGTTAAGGATGTGACCTTCCTGTCAGAACAGGAAGTGGTTGTCCATCTGTCCAGGCAGACAGGAAGTGCAATGCGAGCTGCGAGGTATATGTGAATAGAAGACCTCCCACATGGACAGCTCAATGTCTGCTGCAACTCTTTAGCAGGTTGCCATGTTAAAAGAGTTACACAAATGCATCCACCATTCCACTTTGTCTCCGCCAGGCCAAAGGCGTGGCAGAGACTATGTTTTGTACCCTGTCCGTCCGTCCGTGAGTGTGTCCGTCCGTGTGTCTGTCTGTTACCAGCTAATCTCCGGCACCGTTGGGCTGATGGCAGCGAAACTGATTGGCTAAGATTGGCTTCCAAAGTTTGCAGGAGTGCTCCGTTTTGAACAAAATGCCTCAAATAATGAACCCAGCGTGCAATTTCCGTGAAACTTTGCACGCACATTCCCACTAGGCAGACAAAGAAATGCCACTTGAATTTTCAAATCAGCCTAAAATTTCAAGAAAATCGGTAGACATGATCTCTATAGTCATGTGATCAAGACGAATCTGTTAGATTTTTCATATTCCATCCTGATTGGCTATGATTGACGTCTCAAATCATGATATTACTCCTACAGATTTTTTCCAAACATAACGCAAATCAATGCACATCATCTCTATAGTCATGTGATCAAGACGGATCTGTCCCATTCATATTCCATCAACATTACTGGCCCACAATAACCTACCTGCCCTGGTGGAGACCTGTGCTCTAAGGAGCACATGTTTACAGAATAAACTGTTTGTGTTTACCATAATGACTTTGGTAAGAATGATTTATTCAAAATCTATGCTTTAAATGAATCGTAATTACATGCTAGAAGAATCATCGTGGATGTAGCTGGATTTATGGTTCTTCTCCTTTAACAGAATCACACCACCTTAGAGAAACGGTAATGCTAATGTCATCACAGTGAAGACAATACTGTAGACTATGTGTGTTTATATACAGGTTCACAAACTTAATTCCACAACACATAAAAGAGTCAACAACTTGTGTAGGAGAATCCATTTGTGTGGAACACAAAGAAAAAAAGAAACACTGTTTCCTGCTACAGTATGACGCCAGTCTCTGGAAGGCAGGTGTGTTGACCAGGATATAATTACCCAGAAAGCTCTGTAAACACAGTCCACAGGACTCATTTAACAGTTAGTTGATGGGGGTAACCGACTGGCCAACTTCTTGGTTCCTGCACTGATTAGAGTGATTGCTATTGATTGTACAGGCTTTGTTGGCTCCAGTTTTCTAAGCTTGAGGCTGACCTTCACAGTTGTGCTGTGTGTACGTGTGTCTTTATCTGGTTCTGTGACTGGCTGTGTGTAAGGCTGTGTGAGTGTGTGTCTAATCTTGTGTTTGTACTAAAGCTAAGCTCAATGGTGTATGTGCTACAGTACACTTTGTAGTCCTGAAATTCAGAAATGAGTTAGCAATGGGTTCCCTTGACTAGAGCCTGACTGATGCCAGATTTTGGGCATCAGTAAGTATAACTCGGGCTTTAGGGTTGGTGTTACAAAGGGTAGGTAAACATTGCATTTATAAAATTGCCATCATAAAATGTTGATATTATCGTGTGTGTGTGTGTGTGTGTGTTACATTCCATTACTCAGGCTATTACTCTAGCTAAACACTCATGTCCCTCAATAATAAAGACAGAATGCTGCAGTGATACAGCCTGATAGGAGGTCAGGACATCAGGATCATCTTTAGAAGACATCAGACTGGGGGAGGGTGGGATAGGGGAATGTGCTATATATACATTTAGTCTCTGTCCTTTTTGTGATACCATATATAAAGAAGATGCTATGTACAGTATACTCGCCCGTGGGCTTTGCCTAAAAACCTAATAAAAAGATTTTGAAAAGAAAAGAAGACATCAGTTTGACCAATATATCGGCCATTATTTTACGCTTTTCTGTTATTGTGGGGAAACCTTCGCTCTCCCGTCCTGTGTTAAGCCTTGTTAAGCTTGTCACTTTTTGCAGAAATACTGTTATTATGTGCGATCTCTCTCTTGTGTGTGTGTGTGTGTGTGATGGGTCGTTCATAATCAATTCATTCAAAAGAACTAGTTCATTGCCGTGAACAGGAACAAATTGTTCACTTCCTGAAACTGTTACGTTCACACTTTCGTTCATGCCTCTCCCCCCATACACAGGACGGGAGAGCGGGCTGTACGCGCAACGTAATAATAACGCTCCCGCGATAGTGTTTTCACTAGACAATAGCGCTACTGAACTGTGAACGAATCATTTGAACGGATCATTGCCGTGAACATGAACAAAATCGTTCGTTCACTGAAATGAATGTTTTTTTCCCACCACGTGTGTGTGTGTGTCAGTGTGTGCGTGTGTGTGTGTGTGTGTGTGTGTGTGTGGGAGGCTAGAAGAGGGAGGGAAGAGGGTCTGAGTCTGAGGGCTATAATGAGGTAGGACAGAGGGCTTAACAGAGGAGTGAAGCCCCCTCTGTATGTTTGTTTATTTGTTTGATTTCTCTCTCTCTCTGTGGCTGGAGGCAGGGGTCTGTGCCCTGCGGTATTTCCCAGCCTGTTAAGGGCCTCTACACACTGCCAGATATTTGAAATGGTCGGGGAGTCATCAGATCGTTTAGCACTTCACACTACACAAGTCTTTTTCTTGAAATCGGCTGTCGTATATCGTTGTGGTTTTCACACTATACGATTGATCGCCGACAAGGGATCACACATTGCAAGATGTTTCACCACGATCCCGACCCAATACATACATTTGTTTTTATTCCAAACATCTCACAAAAATGTGCAAGGCTCCCGTCATATATGCGCTAGACCGAGACAGGACGCTAATGATTGACATTAAATTATTCTCTCTCTCTCTCGCTCTCGCTCTCGCTCTCGCTCTCTCTCTCTCTCTGAAACAAACGTTTCAAAAAGCCGAAATCGTGCACGTGTGCGAAGAGCGCAATTTTTTCCTCTAATCTAGCTAATTTGACACAATTACTTACGATGCATAAGTCAGAGTATAAGTATTTTTAATCAACATTTATTTTTATTATTCTAAAATGGACTTTGGGGGGGGGGGGGGGGTCCAATCTGAAGCTAGGGGAGATAAATACCCCCCGTCCCCCCCGGGATGCGCGCCACACACACACACACACACACACACACACACACACACACACACACACACACACACACAGAGCTCGCTCTCTCTATCTGTGCAATTCCTCTCAAATAAACAGCCCCATCCTCGGGCAAGCTCGCTCACTCAATCTGTTTATAATGTTTAACTTAATACAGGACTGTCTGGACGGTAATATTGCGGTACTATCTATGCGGGAGGACAACATTTTGTGTTGCGGTCAGGTCCAGCGTCCCTCCCCTAGCCACGGTGCGTGGCTGTAATGTGCTCTCATTGGCTGTAGCATGGATCTCCTCGCAGAGTATTCGCAACTCCATTCATACCGTAAGATCTCCACTCTGCGAGAGACACAAATATCAAACATGCTAGAAATCTAGAAACGGTTGGGAAGGTATCAGCGATATTTTTTATCGCGGGTGGATCTTCTCGCAGTGCAGCGAGCAACATATCACAGAGCAATGTTCGATCTTGCGTCAGATCGGGGGGTTCGTCGGCGAGCAACAAAAAAGGTCCCCGACAGCCAAATCTGATAAAATATCTTGCAGTGTGTAGGGGGCCTAACCCATTCCATCCAGGAACGCATCTGTCATTTTAGATGTCTTTGGCTATTCAAAAATGGCAGCTATACAAGCTCATAGCGCAGCCCTGAGCTTGTAGATCTGCTATTTCTTGAAAAAACATGAAAGTTTGTGCAAATCTTTGAGTATATTTTTTAAAGCGAACATTTCTAAAAATATTTTGTTTCAGAAGCAGTGATTTGAGTTACACATGTTCACTTTAAAAATACATATTTCAAAGATTTGCACAATTCAAAAATAGCAGATCTACAAGCTATGAGCTTGTATATCTGCTATTTTTGAATAGCCAAAGAAATCTTAATATGACAGCTGCGTTCCCGTCACTTCCCGGTCTTAATTAGTTAATGTTTCATTGTTAGCAGCAGCTCAGTGCTTACAGTGTTGAGCCTTTTGGAATGACCGACTGATCTGGCCACGTCTTTTGTAAAGAACTACACATTGACGAAGGGCCCACTCCATTTCCAGAACCACTCAGACCAGCTGTCACCTATTTAGGTACACACTTCAATAAGGAACCTCCCAGGCGTATACAGTACACACAATCATTCACATATGTATTACTAGGATGTCCTACATAATTAATTCCTTAATCTATAACTACTCTCACCTTAGCACCTATCCATCATTTTATCTAACTCTAAACCCACAACCCTATCTGAGGACATCGGATCCCCACGAAGGTAGAAAAACAAGGGAACACTCATGCAATGTATTCTGCCTAATGTTTAATTTATAGTCCGAACATGGCCGATCTACAAGCTCTCGCAACATGTTGTGTGATTGTAGATCGGCTATTTTTAGCACGGGATTAAGTGTATATCAGGCTCCAGTCACAGGAAAGGGATTAGGTTTTCACGCACGCACACACGCGCACCTCCCAGGCAGATAAAGGTCGATCTTCCCTGCTTTGATGAGAGTGCATGCGTGGTGATGCTGTGTGCATGTCAGCTGCCAGCCGTCCATCGATGGGAGCTCAGAGGGACTTTAAACTCTTTAAGAACAGAAAGGAGGAAGGAAGCTTTGATCCCTGCAGCTGTGTGTATTGTAAAATGTTCTGCATTTCTATAGTGCCTTTATCCCAAGGCGCTTTATAATTTGCGTTACCTTCAACCATTCACACACAGATGGCAGAGGAAACCATGCAAGGCAGCAACCTGCTGATCAGCATGCAGCAAAGATGTAGATAGAGGAAACTCCGGACGATCGATTGATAAGGCATTGATCAGATGTCAACAATGTCTATTCCTCAAATTCTATTACACTTGTGGAGACATTTGGCCCTCACAGTGGTGTAAAGTAACTAAGTACTTTTACTCAAGTACTGTACTTGAGTACAATTTTGAGGTATTTTTACTTTACTGGAGTATTTCCAATTTTCAGTACTTTTACTTCTACTCCACTACATCTCGGCAGCGGCAGTGGCTCAAGGGTAGAGTGGCCGGATGGCAACCGTGAGGTTCCCAGTCCGATCCCGGGCTCCCCCAGAGTTGGTGTCGAAGTGTCCTTGAGCAAGACTTTAGTTAGTAGTTACTTTGTAGATTTTGATTATTATTACAAAACACATTACTCACTTCATTGAAAACTTGTGAAATGGGACATTCTGCACAATGACTACTTTCTACATTTTGATACCAATACTTTTACTCAAGTAAATTTAGAATTCTGGACTTTTACTTGTAACAGTATTTTTACATTGCAGTATTGATAGTTTTACTTAAAGTAATACTAGGTAACTTTTTCAAACAAAACTAAAGTTAAATTGTATATCTTTTGTGAGTGGCAAATGTTTCACAACACCCACTCCATGAATTTCACCCCCGAAAGCCTTTTATAAACTATTTTCTATTGAAACGGTGGTTAGGTTAGCCATTCCCGCGAAAATGACGTCATCCGGCCGGAAAACGGAAACGGAAATGCACCGGTTTCCTGTTTGGCCAGGAACTACCGCGCTAATAACAAAAAGGAATCTCACACTGTTTTTAAGAGATTGTAGGATTTGAAGATCGAAAAATAACAGAAAAAGAAAACGCAGCTCACGGTGACTAAAGCTCCACTGGCTAAGAGAAACGATCCACAGATAGTATAAAACAATTAAAAGAACCCTTTTTGAAACGCTTCCGTCTTCCGGTGAAAACAAATGGAATTCTGGGTAACGCAGGAATAAACTAACGGCCTGCAGTGACGGTAATAACCAGCAGAGGCTATTTGTGGACCTGCATTGTATTACTTTAAGTAAAAAAATAGTACTTTTTCCACCACTGCTCACAAGTATAGTGATACAAGTACGCACACACACGCACGCACGCACCCACTCATGCAAGCTCACTCAACGTCAGTCACTGAGTATGGAGTGAATGGTGCAGGGAGGGAGTAGCTGCCATGAACATTTGTCAGACAACAATAGGGTGAGTTCAGTGAAGTGATCAAGGATTTAAGAGTGCTAAGAACAGGTTATGCCGAAAAGAAAACTGGGATAGTAGGAATAGGAAGTAAGGATTGGCAAAAGAATCGCTCATGCTTCATTCCTTCTCCAACTCACACCTTCAACCCCTAAAACTAAGCCCTAAACCCACAACCCTACATTTGTGAGGACATTGGATCAAAAACAAAGGGAACTCACATGCAATGTATTCTGCCTAATGTTTAATTTATAGTCCTAAATTAGATGATCTACAATATTTTGACAGGTCTAATTACAAGAAGCACCTCCTGTCTTTATGGTATCACTTACACCAGCACCCAGGCTGGCAGCCACAGGGCATGGAGTGGGGTGATTGCCACTCTCTGCCATCTGGCCCCCCCTCAGGGTACGTCACAGTGGGACAGCAGAGAAATGAGGCCTCTCTGTCACTGTCACTGGGCTGGTGTTTGGAGCCAGTGCCACCAGGCCCTGTGCCAAGGTTACCATGGCTGGATCCTCCTGCCAGGCACAGCACCCAACCCAGCACCAAACACAGTGGGGGGGGGGGGGGGTGTTGTGTGTGTGTGTGTGTGTGTGTGTTGGGGGAGAGAGAGAGAGAGAGTTGATTCTCAGTACATAGAACTATACATACAAACAGATCAACTACCTTTAAACACATTTGAAACACTTACGTGTTTATTGTGTAAAATTTTAAATGCATTTGAAAGATTTCTGCCATTTGTTCCAAAGGTTTTATACCAAGTGACGGCAAAATATTGAAATATTGCTGCTATTTGTTTCAATAGTTTTATCCCAAGCTAACGTTTATTACTATTTCTGACAGCAAATGCACAATAATTTTGTAAGGTACTTTATTACCTTTTAATTGTACATACATTATTTTGTTTTGATTGTTTTGAGAGAGAGGGATTCTTATATAAAGTTACATGGATTACCAGTGAACAATATTATGATGCTGATGCTCACTGTTGAACACACACACACACACACACACACACACACACACACACACACACACACACACACACTGCATGTCATGTCGACTACAGTGTGGCATAGGGTTTAACATTTTCCGGGAAATAGCTAATTTTAATTCCCGGGAATTTTCAGACCTTTTCCCGGGAATTCCCGTTAAAGGAGAATTCCGGACAAATTAAGTGTTATCTTTGATGTCTCGTTACTCACCTACCGATGTGAAAAGTAGCGTTCTTTTTTTTCATATATTCCCCTGTCGTCATTTTTTAAACACCCTCCGTTGTTATAATGGGAGCGTGAGGGTTAGTGAAATTCGTCTATTATAACCGACGCAAAGTTGTTTTTTTCACTACTAGTATTCATAGTAGAGTCTCATGATAGTCAAACATGCGTTGAAACTATCTGCGAGGCTGCCGTCAATGGCGAACGATTTAACACTGGTTGCTTGTTTCTTCCAGAACCTGGCAACTCGTGTTGCCAGATTCTGGAAACAAGCAACCAGTGTTAAATCGTTCGCCATTAACGGCAGGCTCGCAGGAATTTTCAGCGCATGTTTGACTATCATGAGACTCTACAATGAATCGTAGTAGAGAAAAAAATAACATTGCGTCGGTTATAATAGACGAACTTCACTAACCCTCACGCTCCCATTATAACAACGGAGGGTGTTTAAAAAATGACGACAGGGGAATATATGAAAAAAAATAACGCTACTTTTCACATCGGTAGGTGAGTAACGAGACATCAAAGATAACACTTAATTTGTCCGGAATTCTCCTTTAAAGGGTAAAAAAAAAAAAAGTACCCACTAAAATGCATTTATACTTAAATAGCCAATTTTATATTGAGGTGCCCAAATGTCCCTATTGTGTCCACCTATGAACTTGCACTAATAATGACTTAAGTTGATTTTTTAAATCATATAAATATAATATATAAATATAATATAATATAGTGCCCTGGCGGAGATCTGCCCTGTTGCGCAGCAGCGGGTGAAGACAATTAACTTAAACGAGGAGCTGCGCTGTGCACCCAACACGCACTCAAACAATGTCAAACTCTAGCTGCTGAAATAAACGTTCCATTTGTATCATTATTGACAAGAGAATTTGCAAAAGGATTATTTATTTATTGTCCATCAGAGCGCCGGTGAGGTCACAGCTTATCTCTACTTTTGTAGGATATTGATTTGATAGCCTAAACTTGTAATTTGTTTGCAGTTATTAATTTATATTAGGCTACTTGCTGGATATTAAGAATTTTGGGATGTTGGCTGTATGTTGTCAAATGTATTAATCTATATTTTGAATGTCGGGTTTTGTAGTGTGATTTTGATGTGCACATGCATGCGCTGCCACTGACAATCAATGAGACAGACAGCTGTTGTGCAGTTCACTTGTTCTACTGGGTAGTTCTAGTAAAATGGTAGTTTGAACGTTCTAAAATGCAAGTGTAGGTAGGGTAGGCTACAGATAAAAAAATCGGACCACATCGGTCTAATTCTCTCTCTCTCTCTCTCTCTCTCTCTCTCTCGCACACGCTCTCTCTTGCTCTCTCTCTCTCTCTCTACAGCTCTCCTCTCTCTCTATCAAAAGCATTGCTTGGCTTGCGCGCATTTTAAGCTGGAATATAGGCTCGAAATCAAACCTACCCACTGTTTATGCAGCGTTTCACTTGATGTTGAATCTCAACTAGTCAACTGGTGTCTACCGTTTGACAGCAGAGGAAACGGTGAAATCAGCATGCGCAGGGCAGGCAGGGGGCATCACGGCCACTTGTGTTTTATTTTGTTCATTACTGTTATATGATTCAGTGCGTCCTGGTCGGCAACGCGGCAAGTAACTTGGCTAATTATAATAGTAATTCCTCCGCGCTGTAGATAGGCCTTTCTACTAATTAGTATTCATTTCTAACAAGAAAAAAAAAAAACGGGATCCCGGGAACCGAAGTCAGTTCCCGGGACGGTAAATAACCTCGGGATTCCCGGGATTCCCGCATCCCGGGATTCCCGGTGTTAAACCCTAGTGTGGCAGCTACAGATTCTCTGTAGTTTGTCTTTTCCACAGCAGGCTAGCAGGCTGCTAGACTGCATACAGTAGAAGGATGCATAATGAATCATTTTTTTTCTAAGAAACACACACACACACACACACACACACACACACACACACACACACACACACACACACACACACACACACACACACACACACACACACACACACACACACACACACACACTGTAAGCATGCCCCCCCCCCTTTCATTTTGTCCAAACTGCCTCTCTAACAATGGCGTGTGCTCCGTTTTTTTTCCTTCATGTCACCAGCCCACGATACCTAATTTCCTTTCCACTTCCTGAAAGGCAGGAAGTGGTGCGCCTTCATGCATCTTCCTCAGGTCAGAGAGAGGGATGGAGAGAGAGAGATGAGATTGGAGCCAGGGCAAAGTGGGATCAGGTTCAGTGCAAGGAAACCAAACTTAATTGGTGGAGCGCGGAGGGACACAAAATATATGTGGATGTATGTGTGTGCAGGAACGCATGTGCGTGCATTTGTGTGTGTGTACAATAATAGCATCTTCTTACCAATCTGGGAATTTCGGTAAAGTTTCTTTACCTTTTGTTTTTGCCTCTGGGGGCACCATCTCCTTTTTTGTGTAGAAACAGGAACTCTGTTTGGTCCTTTCTTAGTCCACTTCCTCCCGGGTGCTTCTGTTTTTATTCCTACTAACAACAACACTACATGGTTAGGGCAGCGGTGCTGACAGATTCTGCTGTTAGCAGAGTCTGTCTTGAGATATTATCATCTTACTGTCTCTCACCTCCTTTCACTTTATTTAGCAATATATCTCCTACTGCATCTGTGTGTGTGTGTGTGTGTGTGTGTGTGTGTGTTTGCACCTGACTGTGTGCATGCGTGGGATGTGATTGTGTTTCCTTTGAGGTTCCTCAAGTGCCTGTTCTCAGACAAAATCAAAGCAGTTCAAAGATGTGCTGCACAATAGCAGCAGCTTGCACTGCTGCCCTCAATGCTGAGCACATCCAGCCCGCCCATATAACACACATACACTCACAGGTGGAAAGCAACTGGGTACATTTACTCAAGTACTGTACTTGGGTACAAGTTTGAGGTTTAGTCATTTAAGTTACTAGTTATGTTTGTAGCTTTAGATTTAAAAAAAAACTAAATACAGAACACACACATTAACCTAAAGCTCTGTTATACTTAGGTTATTCAAAAATAACCAATATACAAGCTTACAACGTGTTCCATCACAAGCTTTTAGATCTGCTATTTAAAAACAAAAAATATATATATTTTTTAAAAATCGTGTCGACTCGTTTATTCAACAGTCTTGCTTCTCGATTAATCTTTATTAATTTACCTACATGCAAGATTGGTTCTAAATGTCGGTTTGACGGTTTCGATATATTTTCGTTAATTGGCCAGCCCTATAGTCTCAAGTACTGCTGGCAACATATTCTCTCTCTCTGCTCTCCAGCTCTAGCTCCCTTCCTAAACCCCACCCATCCCACCCCACCCTCTCTCTTCCTACTGCCTTTTCCTTCCTCTCTCTCCTTCTTCCTTTCTTTCTCTCTCTGTCTCTCTCTCGCCCTCTCTCTCTCCCTCTCTATTTGTCCATCATTCCTCCACTGTATGGTGGGTGTTGGTCCTTCCTGCTGTTTCCTGTTGTAATGACATCATCATCGCCCTACTGTGTGTGTGTGTGTGTGTGTGTGTGTGTGTGTGTGACTGTGTGTGTCTGTCTGTTACACTATGTGTGTGTTTGTACGCTTCTAGGTGCTGAGAGTAGGGCTGTAGCTATCCTTTGTTTTCTTAGTGATTTGTATTCATTTTTATTTATCAACAACTTGGTTAACAACTTAAGCATTATACTTCTTCAAAGAAAAAATGGGAAAATAGGCGATATACAAGCTCACAAGCAAAAATAGGTGATTTACAAGCTCACAGCGCAATGCGGATCATTGTGAGCTTGTAAATCAGCTATTTTCACTATTTTGAAAAGAAACAATTACATTTCTTTTTGACCTTTCGCCTATAACAATATGCCCAAAATAGGGGTTGATTATTTTATAAAATATTCAATATTTTAATTTTCCTAAAAGCTCACAATGTGACACATTTACAACGCATCGTGAGCTTGTAGATCGGCAATTCTCGGCCAAGAGACTTGGTGTAGAGGAGTCAAACTAATTGTAAGTGGTTAAATAAACATGGACCTGACTTGACTCTTCCTCAGTGGTTCCCAACCTTTTCTGGATCAGTGCCCACTTGAAAAACTCGAAAGCGGTCGTGGCCCACTCATCTGTCCACTTAACTTGTTAAGTGGTCAGATGGGTGGGACGCATGCATTTTCAGAGCAGGTTTATTTTAATAATCAATCAACCGATTGTGTTCTGGCTTGGATCAATGGAACTACAGTAATGCAGTATACTTAAAGGGCTAGACCACTTTGGTAGAGGTTTGGGTTGTGTATTTACCTTGCCATGATGTAACTCCAAAGGTGGACAAGAAATCAAAAATAATTCAGTGGCAATCATTCAAAATATGCTCCTCATTGACTTACATTGTACGCTGAAACAGCTCTCAAAGTAACTATTTTAGCACGTAAACGAACACAATCAAAGCTAATTCAGACCATATAGAACATCACCAAACCCAGTACTGTTTATTTTTTTAATAAAAATGTCAACTTTCTGCTGATTTTACTATTTGAAGATACGGATCCACGGATCCAGTCCGGGTTTTCTTCTTAATAAAAATAGCAAAATCAACAGGAAGTTAACATTTTTATTAAAAAAACAAACAGTACTGGGTTTGGTGATGTTCTATATTGTCAGAATCAACTTTTTTTGTGTTTGTTTATGTGCTAAAAGAGTGACTTTGAGAGCTGTTTTACCGTACAATGTAAGTCAATGAGGAGCATATTTTGAATTATCAATTTCTAATCAATGGAGCAATTATTTTTGATTTCTTGTCCACCTTTGGAGTTACATCATGGCAAGGTAAATACACAACCCAAACCTCTACCAAAGTGGTCTTGCCCTTTAAGTTCCTGTGAAAACAATGTTTTTTCAAGGTTTTAACCCATTCAATCCGGGAACGTATCTACAAATGTCTTACAATGTCTCCTAACAGTTTTCTGAAAACCGTATGTTGCTATAATAATATCGGTGGTTCTCAGACTTTTTCATGTCAAGGACCCCCAAAATTATATGTATTTGGTCCCAGACCGCAATCTCAAAATATTTTGTTCCAGGGACCCCCAGAATCAAAGATTTGAGTAACAAATGTTCGCTTTAAAATATATATATTCAAAGATTAGCACAAATCTTTTTTTTCCTAATCTATTTTAAAAAAAATAGCAGATTTACAAAATAGCAATCTAAAATGACACAGATGTGTTCCCGGTCTTAATGGGTTAAAGAAAATAAATACCTTGAAATAGTTTTTTTTGCATAATTTCTAAACGTTAATATTATATTATCAATTAAATTGTAGTGTTTTGCCAATTATCTGGGGGCCCACTTTCAATATCCACATGTCCCACCTGTGGGGAATGGCTGCTCTACCTAATGACACTCCAGTGCTCCCTGAAGGGGAGGCTCTGTAATTGTGCCTCTAATCTCACCAGTGTTTTGAGGTAGAGTAGAAAACAATGATGGCCCCCTATCTCCTCCGCTCGTCTTCTGTTTATAGTTTATAGTGCTGGATATTAAACTCTCAGCCAACACCCATAAAGCCTGGCGCCTGTGCCAGCCTAATAACATCCAACGGCTACCATAAAACTTGGCTTCTTTCTCTGCAACACCAGCCATGTGTTTTCCTCTGACAGGTGGCATTGCGATGGCAGACTGCTGTAACCGTGGCATGTAAAAATCCACAGCACCATGTACTGTAGAAAACAACATGAATGCATTCATTAATGTAATGATTTTAATTTATTTATTATAAAAGCATGTTCAATTATTCACATCGCATGACAGTGGTTCTCAAAGTGGGCTCTGGGGACCCCCAGGGGGTCCTTGGAGGGGTCACAGGGGGGTCCCTAGCTAAATTAGTTAAAATAGCATCACAATCATTGTAACTACTTAACCATATTTTATACTGTTGTGAGCTTACACAGTAGATCTGCTATTTTCTTTTTAAGTTTGAAAAATCTTAAACATTTTTGTTTGTTTCAGATTATTATTTTTTTAAACGCAAATCGAGGGGTCCGCAGCCAAATACATGGCGGTTTTGAACTTTTGGAGGCCCTTGACATGAAAAAGTTTGAGAACCACTGCTGTATGATACAGTAACTTGAAATAAGAGCCGACATGTGGATGTTTCTGCTGTAAGAAATGCTGTCCTCTTGTCTTCTCCTCTGCAGACCTGCCCATGGAGTACAACCCCTCTGACCACCCCAGAGCCAGCACCATCTTCCTCAGCAAGTCACAGACTGACGGTGAGCACCCGCCAATCAACCACCCACACACTCAACCTCATCACACACACACACACACACACACACACACACACACACACACACACACACACACACACACACACACACACACACACACACACACACACACTCAACCTCATCACATCCCCCCACACACACACACACACACACACACACACTCAACCTCATCACATCCCTACACCAACACACTCACAACACAACCTGATCACATTCACGCACGCACGCGCTTACACACACTCAACCTCATCACCACATCCATACACCAACACACTCAACCTCATCACCACATCCCTAGAACCCCCCCCCCCCCCCCATGGACCCCACTTTGAGAACCACTGGTCTAAGCCGTAGAAAGACATTATCATTGGTGATTGAATGCATGCAGACAGCATTCCACCTGTTGCAATAAGGTCTTACATTTAAACCTTAAACACAGGCCCCCCCAGAGCTGCACTCACAATGAGTTTGACCTCATGGCCCCTGGGTGGGATATGTTGTGTGGTGGAAGCGAATGAGAAACCATGTCCTCTCCCTCAGTGTCTTACTGTCCACACACCCTGACCCTTGAGTCATCCATTAGGGTTAGGGTTAGGGTGCCCAATGCAGCTGCTCGACTGAAAGCTGTGGCTTTACTGGGCAACTGGTCATTGTGTCTCTCTCCATATCTCAGTTTCATGGTCAATATCATGGTCAATATCATGGCCAGTATCATGGTCAATATCATGGTCAGTATCATGGTCAGTATCATGTCAGTATCATGTCAGTATCATGGCCAGTATCATGGTCAGTTTCATGGCCAGTTTCATGGCCAGTTTCATGGCCAGTTTCATGTCCGTATCATGGTCCGTATCATGGTCAGTATCATGGTCAGTATCATGGTCAGTATCAGTATCATGGTCAGTATCATGGTCAGTAGAAAGCAGGGCATCCAATACTGTAAAAGAGTGTCAGCTCTCAATATGGTTGTAGTTGAAGGTGATACTGAGTGAAATTGATCCTGCAGTGTGAGTGTCCCTGCCTTTCACAATGACAATAATATATATCACGTCATATTTCAACATAGTGCGCTTCAGCCCACTCAGCGCTGTTTGAGTTACGTACCTACAGATTTGTAAATCATCGTGTCCCCCGTCAGCATGCAACGTCGCGGGTACCCCCGAAACGTCAAATAGTGCCGCTGCTTGTCTGTGGGCTTAGTTTAACAATATTAGCATATATGTATCTATACACGACCAGCTCAGTGGCCTTGTTAACCACAAGTGTCCGTCCTGAGACTGGGAGGTCGGGATTCAATACACCGCTCCGGGTTCAATACACTGTACGGGTCATGAAGACCATACCAATGGCACTCAATGCGTCCCTGCTTGGCATTCGGCATCAAAGGTTGGATTGGGAGCAACTCCTTATGACATACTAGCGTCATGTCCAGGGGGTATTCTTGTACATCATGTGACATACTAGTGTCATGTCCAGATGGTGTACTTGTGCATCATGTGACATACTAGTGTCACGTCCAGGGGGTGTACTTGTGCATCATGGCTGGAGGATGCACTTGTACATCAAGCCGGCTCACGCTACAGAAATAGGAGATATATGCTCCTGCCCTATGGGCCACATGGCTCTGGGAGGCTACGTACTCATCTATATACACTAAGCCCAAATGACACTATATTTACTAAGTATCAACGTCAATAACAGGGAAGGAACATGATCACCTGATTGTGGTATATTGAGCTGATTAAGACTTGGATGGAGGGAATTTGTGAGGGCAGAAGGTTGCGTGTCCAAGACTGGTCAAATCTTCGCAAAGTCCTGTATCTGTAGTAGTCAAAGATATGATATAGTAGGAGCCTCGAGTTGGTACAGTCCTTTTGCTATGAAAAATGGCTATGTTCCAAATTCATTGGTTTGTTATCAGTGAAACACAGTATGCCATAAACAAATAGACAAACTGGCCTTTGTGTTTTTCAGTTGCTGTGCCCAATAAGAGAGGTAAGTATGGGTTTGTAGTGGGTTGGCAGGCTGGTAGACTTACTTGCTTACTGTGTGTGCGTGTGCGTGTGCATGAGCGTGCAGGCTTATCTCTGTTTAGAGCCTGGTCTCCTGGTTTAGTCTAGCTTCTGTGTGTCATTTGTCATCAAGGCCGTGTGCCTAGCCTGTAGTTGAATTTCTGACATCACTCTGTGTGTGTGTGGGGGGGGGGGGGGGATTTAAGGTAAAAGTTAGGGCTGGGCAATTGAAAAATTATATCAAAACCGATATTTAGAACCAATAACTAACTTATAACCGAATAATCGAGAAGCAAGGTTTTTATTGATAGATTGTGATTTCTTATATATCAACGAATCGACACAAGTACATTTGAATAGAGTTTTTTATAATCGACTAAATCGATTATTCTGATTAACCACTTAACCCTGTATTATACTTTCTTGTACGATGGTGGTTTTCAAAAATAGCTAAAATAGCTCACAACGTGACGCATTGTGAGCTTATAGATCTGCTATTTAAAAAAAACGTCTGGTTTTGCAACATACTGTAGGTCTGACTCTGATTGCACTGGATACAATATTTTGTGTGTGTGTGTGTTGTGCCCTGCATCTGTGCTCATTGCTTTGCCAGCCAATGTCCATTTGTGTTCTCTCTGTTAAACATGCACGCACGCACGCACACAATTTCTCATACAAATATATGCTGGCACACATATCTATAGCCACACTCTGGTTGTATCCTAGTTTCTTTGAAGCATTTTTGGTCTCTATTTACAGTATGTGACCATTTACCCTGCTGTTAGTTGATGAGGGATACCATTAACCCTGCTCTAGCACTTGTATGTCACTCTGGATAATATTGTCTGTTAAATTACAAAATTATATTTGTCATTATAAATTGTACACACACTGCACATGCAACCATGCATAATTAATGAAATGGGTCTGTCACACAATACAAAAGCAACAAATCACAGCAATTACAGCAATTTATTCATTCATGACCTAGGGGGTCATTTGGCATCATCTGAATGCAATGTGTGTGCTATCTCATATATAATAGTAATAATAATTAAACCATTTACACTTCTAAAGGACAAAATGTAATATAATTAACACATGATTAGCCATGTCAACTGTGATGTTGCCAGTGTAACATTTGGAGAGAGATAAAAAACTGAAGGTCTACCACCATTTGACTTGGGACAGGTTAACGACTAGACCTCCAACATTCCTATTCTGGGGGGGAACAGTCGCCAAAAATAACCGATCTACAAGCTCACAATGTTTCACGTTGCGACGCGTTGTGAGTTTGTAGATCAGCTATTTTTGGTGAAGAGATTTGGTGTATATCGAAAAAGAACGCACCAAGTACAGTGTAACTCAGGTCCGTTTTACTAAGTGTAAAGGGTTTAAGTGGTTAAAGTAGTTAACTGGAAGACCTGAGAGACATTATAACTAATCGGATGTAAAATAAAACTACAGCTCCACACAATACTATCTCACATTTTAATACACTCCAAATGATGTGGGTAGGGCTGCAACTTTAGATTGTTTTCTCAGCGATTATTCTATTGATTACTTTTTCAATAATCCAACAATGGAAAATAGCTAATTCACAAGCTCACAATGTATTGCATTGTGAGCTAAATATAGTGAGCTTGTAGCTGTTTTCACTATATTCTTTTCTTTTTTTTCCAAAACGTTTCGTCTATGACATGTCCAAAATATTGATCGATTATTAATCTATTGTTTTATTAAAGCATCTATTTTTTTTAATAATCGATTAGTTCAATTAACTGTTTCACCCTATAAATGTGAGCTTTTTGGACATTGCTTCTTTGACTGCAGGTTACCCTGGGTAAACACTGCCCCCTGTCTGTGTGGGTTGAGCATTGCATTGTGTAGTACAGCACTGACTCCCATCTCTCTCCTCTCTTTTTCGTTTTCAGTGCGAGAAAAACGGAAGAGCTTATACATCAACCATGTGAGTATGACCAGCACTTTTACTCAAGTGTCTATTGATTATTTCCTGGAGGTGGGCCTTACAGGGTAGCCTGGTATTGGCCAGACTGATAACGTGGATTCACTCTCACGTTCCTTGGAGGAGGAACTTGTGAGTGAATCCACGTTATCAGTCTGGCCAGCGCCAGGCTACCTTACAGGGGCTGTTAAGAGAATGTCACTAGCACAGTGGTTCTGAAATATTTTCATGTGAAGGACACCAAATTAATATGTATTTGGCCACAGAACCCCATCTGAAAATATTTTGTGCCAGGGACCCCCATGCAAGATTTTTTAAATAATTAAACTTTTTTTTTTAGCTTATAGATGTATATAGGGTTAAAGTGGTTAAACAGATTATGATGCTGTATTAACTCATTTTTACTGGGGAACCCCCTCAAGGACCCCTGGGAGGTCCCCGACTAGAGGGCATTGTTGTCATTTCTATTTGAGACTTGATAAGTTTGATTGGGTTTGACGATTATTATTATTATTATTATTATTATTATTATATTTCAATTGCGTGTAGGCTAAACAAAACATTTTTGTCAGTTCTGTTATGGAAATGGAGATACTATTTCCTGAAACTATTTCAGCATTTTGACTTGACTGTATATGTTATGTTTTGCTACATTAGCTGTTCTCAACACACACGCACATGAAAAGCACCTAAAGTGCTTTTTCTTCATCATTCAGTATTTTCTGTGCACCATTTCCAAACCCAACCCTTGATAATAACTCACACAGATGCATGATCTCTTTTGCATTTATTAGACTTTTATTGACTTAAGATGTAGACTTACTTATGTTATAAAGTAGTTAATATTAGATCACTGAAATACACTTCGTCTACAGATTATTACTGTTATTGATGTTGGCAAAGTTGGTAATTGAAGTCTCTTGTATTGTTTTTGCAAGTTCACGCACATATCGGAGAACAAGGTAATTGATCACCCTGTCTGTCCTTGTATGTTTTCCTTCTGTTCACACTGTCTGACTACAGGGGTCATCAACGTGTCTGTGGCAAATCTTTAATTTAGAAAAATGTATATATATATATTATTATTCTTGTATGGTTCATGTTATGTGCAACGACCCCATTATGGAAATGCCAGTCTCCAGGTCTTCAGAATAGCGGATTTCATTAATGCAGAAATACTTGTTTTAACCACTTGAACAACCCCAGCATCCCTATTCTGGGGGGAACAACATTGTAGATTAGCTATTAATGTGAAGAAGATTTTACGGAAATAAAACAATAAAAAAAAAAAAATGTAATCGGTCAAAGTCCAGTTCTCTACGACTAGAGGGTTTAAGTGGTTAAAATGTGCAGCACATTGGCATAAACACTACGGGACATTAGGAGTCCATTAGTATACACTTAGGGCTATATGTCTATGAGTATTTGGTAATATTATTGACCACTTGTTTTGTACGTACTTGACAAAAATGTCCATCACAAGCCATGACCCCTGACATGGTGATGACCCCTGCTGATCAGTGCACAACGGGTTTAATTAGATTCATGACAGATCTTTCAATTAAAACAAAGAAAGAGTTTATTATACATCACATTTAGGGCTGCAACTATTGATTACTTTCTTATCTTATTACAAATAATGACATGCTGTGACAACATGCTCTCTGCTAGGACAGAATACTGGTCTCTTGAGGACCACAGCTGGAACCTCTGGAACAGGGGTGGGCAAGTTGGCAACCACCCCTCAGACCAGCCACCCGTAAACAAACGGGTATTTCCGGGTGGAATGTCTATGAATATCTTTACACAATATAAAATAAAAGTGTCCAGAACATTAGCTATGTCTAGTTTGTCAACCTGTGGCTATTTAGAACAAAATAATATATTTCTGATGGTCAATAACAATATCATAAGTGTCCTGTTCTTCCGGATATAAGGTTAATGAATAATACTGCACAAATGCGAGTTATGCAACGCTGCTGGCATTATCTACCCGGAAATATAGTTTTGGTTGTGGTGATGTCATGATACATTCTATTGAGGTGATCAAAAACGACCGTTATTATTTTTTTATTTTTTTAATAATTTTTATCCCTCGATTTTGTAACCCTTTTTTTTCACCCGGTGCCAATTTGCTAAGTGATCCTGGTACACTCCCCCCCACAAGCCTAGGGAGGCCAGGCTCATGCCTCCTTCAATGCATGAGAGCCAACTGACCTTCTTGTCACCTGACAGGGGGGAGTTTCCCTGGTAGGACGTAGCGCGTGGAAGGAACACGTTATTCCAACCAGTTCCCTTCCCCTCCATCAGGCGCCCCGGCTGACCAAAAAAAACGACCATTATTAACCATTATTGGTTGATGTACATAAAACATTTGTTCCCTTATTTACTTAATCTATGATTATATTATTCTAATTACCAGCCTTACCAGTCTGGCCCTGGGTGATCACGCCAAGTTTTCTTTTGCCTGAAAATTCTGCCCACCCCTGGACTAGAGCAACAGAGCCATCACCTCTCACAGTGGCTCATCATCTGCACGTCAGTCATCACTATAGTGCCGCCACACATTTCTCACAGAATGGGTGAAACAGTCACAACATGAAGCTTTTTGTTTTATGGTGAAAAATTGCAAGTGATTTTGAACAGTTTATGGACTCTTTGTGCACAAGTGAAAATACCTTAAAAAAATGCTTTGATCTGCCCTTTGTCAATGTTTTGCATAGGTTGCCCGTTCTTTTACAACCGCCTGTAATTATTTATAGGTTTTTGTGCAGATTAAGTGGGGATATATAAAATGTAAACGGTAATGTAAGCTTGTGGCTGAACTCATCAGTTCCTGGAGGGAGTGATTAGGGATGGAGTGTGTGTATTCTCTGTAATCATTTAGAAACATGTGATCAACACATTATGCAGAGGTCGACAGGGAAGAGTATTTATCAAGATAATGGAAGGCAGTGCAGATCTATAGTCAATTTGAACAAGATGAGGCTGTTGCAAATTAACTGCAGGCTTTACTGTACGACAGAAAGAGAGGATGACATAACTGTGTGTTTTCTAGCACCATCCCAACCCAGTGAGGAGGAAATACAGCTCGTGTTCGACCATCTTCCTGGATGAGAGCACAGTCAGTCAGCCCAACCTCAAGTACACCATCAAATGGTAAACCACAAGCACAGTTGTTTTTCAGTGTGCTTATAAATATTATATCATCGCTGTCAGGTAGAAACCTAGTCTCCACAACTTAAAATGTTTTTTTTTCCCGCATGCATTTTTACGCCCTCTGTTGTTTGCCTTCACAGCGTATCTCTGGCTATATACTACCACATAAAGAACAGGTGAGAATGGTGTTTTTTCTCATACAGTAACCTTCCGTCAGTCTAACTTAGTAGTTCTAAATCTTTTAGTTTAGTTTGAAAAGTAATAACATACAGTTATGAGAGGATGAGACGCAACCAAGTCCAGGACTTATTTCCAATGTGGTCCTTTTAGAATTAACAAAAACATGTCAGATCACAATAAATAAAACATTTGAAACATGAAACAAACTTGACATGATTTTTTTTAGTGATATTTTTTCATGTCTAGGACCCCCAAATTAATGTATTTAGCCCCATCTGAAAATATTGTGTGCCTTGTGTGCCAGGGACCCCCATACAAGATTTGTGTGGTTAAAATGTTTCAAGATTTATTTGAAAATAGCCGATCTACAGGCTCACAACACGTCACATCGCGACGTGTTGTGAGCTTGTAGATTGGCTATTTTCAAATAACCGAGTATAAAATTGGTTTAAAGTGGTAAAACTGAACCGCTGTGCTAACTCAAAGAACATTATCACGTTCCATTCAGAGGTCTCACCTCGCACGAGCACCTCCATCGTGCCAGTCCGTTTCGCATTAAAGAACAACCTTTTGAAGACAAAAGTGTCGGCCAAGCTGGCTGAAAATGGCAGCCGGTTGCCCCGTCCACCCCCGCTCCGCTCAAATGCCACGCTCTTTGGATACTGTGAGATTCTGACCCGTGACATCTCGAACTAAAGAGTCATTTTTTCCAGGCTGCTGCGGACTGTTTGGACAATGTGAGAGATTAGAGCCTGGACTGATGCAGAATGTTTTTGCAAGTTTGATAAGGACATTGGATCAGCAGAAAATAGACAAATTAGCCTTTCCACTTGAAAGAATAAAACTCCCTGTTCTACAAAGATTGCGTCAAAACATCTGCAGATAGTTTTGGAAGCATAATGGGTCACTGACTGTATTCGGAACAGATAAATTGTACGGAGCAGACACCGCAAAGGAAGATACACTCTGCAAAACAAAGATACTAATTTGTGGTGTCAGTTTGGCAAAGGAAAAACATCCATCTTCAAGATATCGACAGAACAAAAGCTGACACAAGTACTGTACTTTATTTAAAGCTTTATATCAGCTGTGTGTCTCTATCCACTGGTTCCCAAAATTGGCTCTGGGGTTCCAGGGTGGTGGTCCCCCAGCAAAATGAGTGACAGTTTAAACAGGGCGTTCAATTGGCGCAGGGGTGAAGTTCCTGACCGCGTTCCGAGGGCAGCCAGCTTGTCGAGTGTCTACATAGCAACACAATTGGCCCATGTTCGGGGGAGGCAATAGCCAGGCGGGGAGGGTGATATTTGTCACTGCATGTACTCCTACACGCTGGGGTGGTGTCTTGTCAGCGGGGAGTAGGGTGGAGGCACTACGTCCTCTCGGTGGGGGCTCCTCACTGGCATGTAAGCCAGTAGGGTTGTGGCATACAGTGGGACGAATTCATTGGCATAACGACTAAATTGGGAGAAAAAGGGGTAAACATAATTGGCTAAAAATCTTCACAAATCTTCTCTTATCGGGATCCCCGGCACAAAATATTTTCAGTTGGCGATCCGCAGCCAAATACTGTACATTTTTCAATTTGAGAACCACTGCTGTAATCTATATAGATTCTGTGCTTGGCAGCTGGTTGACACACAGAGAAATGCCACTAAATTGCTTATTGAGCGGTCAGTGCCTCTGTGAGTTCTGTTTTACAGAGCGATTGACATCACTGCTGTTTGTTTTCAATAGAGTCCACCCATGACACATTTTTGCATCCGATGCCGATCCCATATTACACCTGCTGCCCCCCAGGACCCCTGGGACCCCACTTTGAGAACCAATGATCTATAATGTTTATATTTTCTCTCCTTCCAGAGAAGTGGAGAGCAGAATGGTATTAGACATATTTGACGAGAAACTCCACCCGCTCACGGTAAGGACAGTCTGTGTGAAGATAATTTACCCTGAAACCCTGTACATTCTACCCCCATACTGCAAAAACATCATTCATGTATACAAAGAAATATTGTTTCTGTCGGGCAAACACCTCGTATCGCCATATGTCGTTATATGTTTTTTTATTTTTTTATTCATGCCCTACTTCATACTACACTAGTCTCACACAAAAGTCTCAAAAATAGCTGATCTACAAGCTCAGAACGCGACGATGATGAACTTAGACAGTAGACAGCGGTTACCGCTTTAACGCATATTCTAACTTTTTATGTTTTTTCGTAAATCAACGCACTACTTGACCATACTACAGCGTCACACAAAAGCATTAAAAGTAGCAGATCCACAAGCTCGAAACGCGTGTCGAAATGTGTCTCGAAGCGACGCGTTTTGACCTTGTAGATCTGCTACTTTTGACAGATTGATTAGGCTAGGTGATAGGGACTGGGACTGAGCTTGACTCTGTGGTGTCAATGGCAGGGAAGAGGACTTTGGCTAAGGCATTATCCATTCTGGATGATGTCAGCCACCCACGGCACACAGCACTTTACACACAGAAGAGCACATTCAGTGATAGGCTTCTATCACTGAACTGCTACGGACAGATTTGGGAACTCCTTCACCCCAAGGGTGGCTGTACAATGAAGCACTGGGGGGGAGAGGAGGCGGGAGGGGTTTGGCCAACTAAAATTATTTATACTGTAGTTATAGCTGTGTTTTTCTATAACTGTTGTTTTTTTTACCTAGGATTTTTTACTTCTTATAACTTATAGTTTTTTACTGCATTCTATTCCCATTGATGTAATGTATTTTATATGTTCATCATGCTTCTTTTTATTGACAATCTGTATGAATGTATTGCTACTGGAGCTGTTGAACAAAACACATTTCCTTGGGGATTAATAAAGTATATTTGTATCTATCTATTTTTTTATTTGAATCCTGAAAACAATTGGAAATATGAAGTTTCCACCCAACAGCGACGATATGTTCCTCTGCCTACACCCGTTGGTGATATTGGATTCAATATCGACGCGTTTTCATCTTTGTGTTTTTTTTTACCTGCATTTTTCTTTATTTTTTAAATCTCAGAAGTCGGAGATTCCTCCGGATTACGAGAAACACGATCCGGAGCAGAAGCAGATCTATCGCTTCGTCAGAACGCTGTTCAGCGCCGCGCAGCTCACCGCCGAATGTGCCATCGTCACGCTGGTGAGTGGACGCCCAAACACGCATAGTGTGGACGAGTGTGTGTGTGTACTTGAGTAAATGTACCTTAGTTAGTTACTTTTCCACCACTGGGAGGGAGTGTTGTTTCCTGATTGTCTGCTCTCCTTTCCTCCCTCGTCAAGCTTTCTTTTCTCAGGAAATATGAATAAATAAATCATAATTAATACATGATGTGGTGCTACAGCTTCATCTCCAAAATGCCTTCATGTTCCAAAGTCAGTCAAAACAGTCAATATCTCTGCTGCTCTCTCTCTCACTCATTCACTGCAACACTTCTTGGAACATTAGTAGCTATATGATATATTGTGTGAGTAAGGATGCGGGAGAGTGACCAAGACGTAGAGAGAGAGAGAGATACATATTAACCCATTCACACTGGGAAGGCATCTGTGTAACCACTTTGGCTAACAATGGCTATTCAAAAATAGCAAATCTTCAAGCTCATAGTGTGGCACTGAGTGCCATGCTATGAACTTGTAGATCTGCTATTTTTGAAAAATCTTGAACATTTGTGCAAATCTTCGAATATATATATTTTTGCTAACATTTGTAACTAAAATCTTTGCTTCTGGGGGTCCGCTGCCAAATATCTAAAAATGTTTTCTAAATATGTTGCTATATCAGTGGCGCTCCAACTTTTTTTTTTTTAAAGTATTTGGCCACGGACCCCCATCTCAAAATATGTTGTTCCAGGTACCCCCCAGAAGTACAGATCGGAGTTAAAAGTGTTCGCTTTAAAACGTATATATATATATTCAAAGATTTGCACAAATTTCCAAGATTAAAAAAAAAAAGGTAAATAAATCTTAAAATGACACAGATGCGTTCCCGGTCTTAATGGATTAAGTCAATGTGTCATCCTCGCTTGCTCTCACTGTATATTGTCTCCTCACTCATCTACAGAGATCATATATCCCTCATGTCTGCCCTCATGTGCCCAGTAGCGTGGGTGCAGTTCCACAGTGTGTCCAGCAGGCTGACACCTCTGTGTGTGTGTGTGTGTGTGTGTGTGTGTGTGTGTGTGTGTGTGTGTGTGTGGCGAGTGCCTCAGCAGAGCAGTGCTGAAAGCAGGGGGCTAATGGACTCTGGAGTGGATGACCTGCTGAACCAGTATTGAGTTACTCTGGGTTTCTGACAGATGCACAAGTGCAAGCATGTTGGCACGTGTACACTGTACATTATGTCTGACAATATGTCAGGCTTCACACACACACACACACACACACACACACACGTTTGTATTACTATAGTTGTGAGGACATCAACATCTGACTGTAATCGCTGCCTCACAGTGCATACTGTAGCACTGCGGGGTTGTAGATCTGACATTTTTCTGTGCAGAACATTGGCACGCAACTAAGTTTAAATCACCCATAACTCCAACCACAACCCCTAAACTTAACCACCCTAACCCTACCTGGATCTTTTCCTAATTTTAAGCCTATTTCTAAAAAAAAAAAACATTTGTCATCTGAGGACCAGGGAAATGTTCCTTTTATAATGTCTATATCTCAAATTTGATTGTACCATCGGCGACATTTGGCCCTCACAAGTAAAGTAATACAAGTACACACACACACACACACACACACACACAGAGCACACGTCCGGCACATGTCCAGGCTCTCCTCCTGAGACGGGGTTGACATACCGTGGGTAATTGAATAGTGGCGCGGTGGGTTGGTGGTTATGGGCTAACTTTAGACAGGACAATATAAAGAGGAAAACTGCTCCTCTACCGCCTGCATGCCCAGCTACTGGGGAAGGCAATTGTTACACTGGGAATGAATGAAGCACTCAGGCTAGACTCAGTCAAATGGAAATTACCCAATTCAGAACCTCTGCCCCACATTTTTCACGTGGCTGTTTTGAACAAAATGCTGCAAATCATGAACGCAGTGTCCGATTGCGATGTAACATTTGCACTACGTTGAGGAAGAAATGCCACCCTTTCCACATTGGCCTTTTATAGTGCCACCAGCAGGTCTAATTTAGCAAAACAAATCATGAATGCAGTGTCCGATTGCCATCAGAGGCCTAAGAAGAAATGGCACCCTTTTCACAATGGCTTATTTGAGCGCCACCAGGAAGCCACAATAACCTACCTGACCTGGCGGAGACCTGTGCTCTGAGGAGCACTTTTTCTAGTTGTCAGTATCATGGTCGGTATCATTATCAGTATCATTGTCAGTATCATCATGGTCAGTATCATGGTCAGTATTATGTCATTATCGATACAGTGGACTATAATATAAAGTAGATCATTATCACAGGGTCTGTCTCTGGTGTGTTCTGTCGTACTACAGTAGCTTGTACAGTTTTTTGTATTCCCATCCAGCCCAGCGTATATTCTGTCTATTCTTGATCTGCCATTCGTAGCATTGTTATGTGGTGTGTGTGTGTGTGTGTGTGTGTGTGTGTGTGGGGGGGGGTGGGGAGGGGGGGGTTGGGGGGTTGGCAAGCAGAACAGAGCGAGGCTGGCAGGCAACACCCCGCTGGCACACAGCCCGTCTAGGCATGACTTTGCCCAATTAGCCAACTCAGCGCTGCGCCAGTGGAGCCAGTGCTCAAAAGAGCACGGATGACTGTTCTCACCTTTTGTGTCACTCCAGTTTTTACACATTACGCCCCCCCCTCCTCTGTCTTTTCTCTCCCTCTCAATCTCTCATCGGTCTCCCCGGCTCTCTGTTTATCCACATCACCTGCTGTTTTTTTGTATTTATTGTCACATCACAGGTTTACAGGTATAAAGAAGTGGGTGACGTTAGTTTTTGTGCAAGCTCCATCGTTTTTGTTGTTTTCATGAAGAGAAAAGAAAGGGAAAAATAAATCAAACTGCAAAGAGAAACATGTCGAGGATAGGCAAAAATCTAAGATCTACATTATAAAGTCCATGTCCAGCCTGTTGACATGCTCACATAGAGCAGTGACTTCCAGTCGTTAGCCTGCATGCTTTCCTGCTTTGATATTATAAAGAAAATTAATTAACTTCGTAATGTGTACTTTTGAATACTTGAGTATATACTTTGTCTGTCACTGCTGCTGGTATAGGTAGTACAGTGAGTCTTACTGTGAGACTTAACACAACGTATCGTTGTTTTCTGGATTCCATGGCCTCGGGCACCAATACATCACAGCAGAATCAGCCTACGTTACGTATGATGCATGTGCATTTACTCCATAGAGAAGCTACTCTGCATTCCGTTGCCGAAGGTGAGGTGTGCTGAAAACATCCAGGCAGAGAGAAGCATTTTTTAAGTCCTGAGAGAAATAGGAGGGGGTTTTGTTTTGTGTGTGTAAAGTGTAAAGCATGGGTCTTCAACCAAGACCAAGTACAGAGTATATTGAAGTATTGAAGGACATTTACCAGTGATTAAATGTCTGAAAATACACATTAACATTAATATATTAATAGAAAAGATGTGTAAACAAATAGTAATTTGATTCTGATTAATTTACACAACACTGATGATAGTGTTGTCAAACAAGTATATGAAGCCGCCGATGAAATCTATGAAAAAATAGATAAATCAGAGAGAGAGAGAGTTACTCTTTGTGTCTGTTATGCAATCAAACAGAATATGTATGGGAGATAGAAAACTTTCCACTCTGCTCTAACATAATAGATTGGGAGCAAACTGTTGAAACTGACTGGCTAATGGCCACATGTCTTTCTGACATCTTTCAGCACCCACGAGATTCAGCTCAACCACAAGCAAAACCTTTTGATTAGGAAACAAAACCATTAGATTTAGGGGCAAAAGTTTGGGGATTTGCAAACAAATGTTTTTACCTACTGTTTCATACTGTTTAATCACATATTATTGTACTTGCAATTAAAAAAATAACACTGTAATAATTGCAGTGTTGATCATTTGGCTCTCAGAACTGCACATAAGTCTATTTTTTAAATAATAGACTAAATCAATTAGTCTGGTTAACCACTGTATTTTACTTCATTGTACAATGCTGGTGAACAAAAATAGTTAAAGTACCCGATCTGAACTTGTAGATCTGCACTGTTCATTAATCATAATCGAGGCTGAAATAATATTGATCTGAAGTCTTATCACCCAGCCCTACTCCAGAGTGAAGTTATGATGTTATTACCTTGTGAAATGCAAATACCTACAGTAAGACTTGTAGAGTTGCTGTCTGGCAGAAACCTTGTTATTTCCAATATATTAACTAATACAACTCACTGATTCACTGATACTGTCTGCAAGCCACACATCTTCTCTGGAGTATGTATTATTAATAAGAAATTCATCAACTGAACACAACTTTTATTTGGAAATGTATTAAACATGTTAAGGTCTGCACAGCCAAGGTTGAAGTAAAAGCCATGCATGGCATTTTAGTGAAGTGAGAAATGAGATGGGTGTGTTCATACTGTACATTCATCACACTAATACATTTGACATTTATTTGACCTTCTGCATACAATACAGTATTGTTATTAATCATAGTCACAGGCTAGTTTCTCACAGCCTCTTATATTTCTTTGTTCCTAATTTAGTCCATTGTAAGCAGGGTCTTGTTATGGTTCTACTATAGTCAGTCAGTCAGTCTAATCCAACTTTTTCTCCCTCAATGGGTTGAGCAATTGATCTGAACTTGCACACGGCCATTGACCATTAGCACATGAAGACATTGAGGAAGCCCGTTTTTTTTACTTTTCCCCAAATTTAAGCTGTTTATTAGTGTTTGTTTGTAACTATGCAGTGGATTTTCAGCGTTCCTGCGACAGGCTATGGACTGTGTTGTCATGGTTACGGTTACGGGCAGGCTATGGGATCAGTAGCCGCTGATCCCTGTGAAGACTTATCTTCACACACACATACAGAGAACGACAGTGCAGGCAGACCTGGGTCACAGCCACAAAGTTGGGTGTTTTAATGCACAGAGGAGCGCTTTGAAAATCATCTCCACAGCACTCGCGCACAGATTGACACGTCCAATGTTCGAATGAACTTTGTGTTATTAGCACAAAATAGCTCAGCCGAAACAACGTAAACATGGATTTATCATGTTTTTTTTGTGGTAATGCACCACACCAAACACCATAGAATGAAATCAGTAGTGCTCTTCTCCAAAACTTCAACTATGCATACCGAGCACATATTAACTCATTGAGTGCCAGAATTGCCAGAATTATTTCAGAATGATGTTGTCCCAGTGCTAGAGTTTTTTGCCAAGTAAAAGAAAAGTGCTTAGGAAGCGAGATACAGCCTTTTTCAGTTCTAAGTTAAACAAGGAGTGGATGGACCTGCAAATCTTCAGATGATGATATCTTGGGTTCTGAACATGTTTATAAAAAAAAAAAAAAAAAAATCATTAAAACATTTTATTTTTTTACTATTTTTTCAAAAACACGTCAAACACGTCATTGGCACGTTGCGCCATAGCGGTAAAAACACATGAAACACGTTAATGGCACTCAATGAGTTAAATAAAAAACATCACGTGGATGCACCTGGGACGTATCATCAGTGTTGTAGCTTGGGGTCGACGGGTGTTTCGGGTCTCGCAACATACACCCTCGCCCACGTGACCCAGCCGCGGTTGATCAAGCCCTGACTTACGTCCCAGTAGCTACAGTACCCACGGTCAGTCCTCTTAGGGAAAGACAGGGCCCCTCAGTCCGCTTCTACGGAACTACTCTGCCGGGACCGGGGCAGTCTCTGGCACGTGGAGGGACTAGGCTCTGTGCATGGCCTCCTGTCCGGGCCCCTCCTTCGTCTCACCACGTCCAGGACCTGAGCGTTGCACCAGACTCCCCCGCTCCAAACATTTCACTCCGTCGTGTGATGGTGTCTTGGGCCGTGGTGGTACTGCAGGCTCCACTTGGGGCTTGCCTGAAAGGCCCTCCTTAAAGGTCTCACTGTGGGTTTGTTGGGCTTCTTCCTCACGGAAGACACAGGCTGGGGCGCCAACCCATACGGCTCCCGGGTGCTGTCTACATTCCGGCTGTCAACCGTCTCTCCGGTGGTCATATTAACCCAAAAGTCTGCATATAGTTTGCCTGCACACATCCCCGGGTATGGATTAGTTAGTTGTATTTTAAGAAGGGAAGGCAGCACAACCATGCCTGCTACTGTACACAGTGACTGCTTGTTTAAAACAAATCTAATTAATTAACTTAACTAAGAGGGAGGGAGGGATGGAGAAAGAGAGAGTAAGCCCCCTTGTCCAGAAAATGTTGAGAACCGCTGATTTAAACCAGATCTATCTGTCTGTCTGTCTGTCTGTCTGTCTTGCCCCAGGTGTACGTGGAGAGGTTGCTGACATATGCAGAGATAGATATCTGTCCTGCCAACTGGAAGCGTATCGTCCTGGGTGCAATCCTTCTGGCCTCCAAGGTCTGGGATGACCAGGCTGTGTGGAACGTGGACTACTGTCAAATCCTCAAAGACATCACTGTGGAGGACATGTAAGACACAGACAATTTAGCAAATGAATGCACTACTTCGTAGTACTAGAGTGTCACGAAAAAGTAGCGAAAACAGTCAATTTAGAAGATCAGACGTATATCGGCCAAACCGATATATCTGCCGGGCTCTATTCTTGAATCTCAGGCGCCACTGCTAGTTACACTCACCCGGAGTTCATGGGAATCAGGGTCATTGCATGCTGAGGACAGCTGGGGGCCAGCCCTCATTGAAGAGGTGTTGAGACGGGGCAAGTTGAGAGGAGTCAGTGTATGCAATCATGACAGCTTGGGCTTATGACCTGGTTTGGGGACATATGCCACAGTCTCTACGACCTTATTGCAGTTCCATAGAACCTTTAGAACCAGAAGTATGATGCTTAAAGACATGTGACGCCTTGTTAATGAAAACAATCTAAAAACACTTCTCATGGTGCATTGGTCAGCCATGTAATTAGCTGTTTTGGCTACTGTCGTAGAATTGTGCTTTTCTGGCCAAACGGCCAGCGTGCAAAAAAAATCATTTAGTGCACAATGTGTTAAACATTTAACCACAGTGTGGTTGCAGAGTAAAGCAACCGTGTGCTAAAGGTGTAATCACAGAGCCGTCTGATTGTTGTATTATTATTCAAACTGCATTCAGATAACATAATGCAACAAATAAATAGTATATTCAGCATCTCCATATTCAAATTGTAAATAGTTGTCAATGAAGTTGCATTACAGTATAATACAGCAAATATATAGTACCATCAGCTTGTCCAGTGAAGTTGTAGTACAGTTGTAAACGTGTGTACAAAAAAAATATAAGAAGTGGGTTTCAGGTGAGGTGATCTGAACACGGGTGCCATCAGCCTCTTTACACAGATGTTGTCAACAGTTGTTTTAGTGAATAAAGAAGGCGCTGGAGCAACTCGGATGATTGGAGCTTTTTTATTTCAATAGTAGGGTGCAAAGCACAGGAAAAAAAGAAAAGAAAAAAAAACGACCGTTTTGATGTCAGATTACATCTTGGTCAGTTCAATGAAACTTTTATTCTTTTTAATTTTAAAATAAAAAGGCTCTAATCACCGAGTTGTTCCAGCGCCTTATTTATGTATGTATTTACATGTGTCCACTCCTGAGAGAGTTGCCTAGCAACATCGATTCCAACCAATGGCAATTTGCGTATTAGAATGGACACTTTAGTCACTTCCGTCACGCAGAATTCACTAGCGTGAATGAAGGGCACGCAATGCAAAAAGTCTAGGATGAAATGAACAACATGTGCACTTGAATATATTAAACTGCCCCCCCCCACCCTCAGTGCCCCCCTTTAAAAAAGCCCTCCCCCCACCACATCCGTCCTAACACCACAGGAAATGGAGCCGTGGTATTCTGAGACGCAATGTGACACCTCAGATGTGTCGCCACGGCGGTGACCTCTGACCCCTGCACACGGCACATAGTGTGCAGGCCTGTCTGTCTGTCTGTCCCCCTTCCCCAGTGGTTAAAGAAATACTCTTTCTTTACTTAAGTAAAAGTAGCAATACCACGATATAAAAAAATACTGTGTTACGAGTAAGATACTATGTTATGAGTACTTTTACTGTGGTACTTACTGTACCACTGTAAAAGTACTCAAATGTTTCAAAACTTGTCAAATGTTTTTGAAAATAGCTGATCTACAAGCTTGTAGGTCTGCTATTTTCAGATCAAATAGAGCATAAGTACCGGTATAATGCATGTTTTGTAATAATACATGCAAATATGCAAAGTAATCAGTAACTAAAGCTGTCTGTCAAATAATTGTAGTGGAGTAAAAAAAAAGTATTTGCATCTGAGATGTACGGAGTAGAATTACAAGGTGGACATACACAAGTAATTGTACTCGAGTACAGTACTTGAATTCATGTACTTTCCACCACTGGCCCTGCGCCAGGTCTCGCTCACATCGTCATGACAGTCAAACGCGTGGCTGAGATTCTCTCCGATGACGGTGTCACAGCAGGCCGTTAATCTTTGCTCCCGCATGGATGCTTGACAGCACAGAGGCTCATTATATGAGCAGGGATTTACCTCGCAAGAGCATCATCAGTCTTCTTAATCCATTCAAACCGGGAACGCATCTGTGTAACCACTTAAACCATTATTTTATACTTTGGCTATTGAAAAAAAACGCAGATATACAAGCTCATAGCGCGGCAGATCTGCATTTTCTTTTAAATCGTGAAAATGTGTGCAAATCTTTGAATATATATATTAAAAGCGAATATGTTTTACTCAAATCTTTGCTTCTGGGGATTCTGCAAGTGTCTTCTAACCCCCCCCCCCCCCCCCCAAAAAACGTATGTTGCTATATCACTGGTTCTCAAACTGTTTCATGTCAAGGACCACCCCAAATGATATGTATTTGTCCGCAGACCCCCCCATCTCAACATATTTTGTTCCAGGGACCCCCAGAAGCAAAGATTTGAGTAAAAATGTATATCTCTGCTGTCCGGCACACATTTTCAAAACTAAAATCAGGAAAAATAGCGGATATCTACAAGCTCGGTGCCGTGCCATGAACTTGTATATCTACTATTTTTGAATAGCCAAAGAAATCTAAAAATGACACACATATGCGTACCCGGTCTTAATGGGTTAATCCCTGCTACAAAATGCTACCGCGCTAACTGCCGTCTGACATACGAACTGGAACGCAATATAATGGAATCTCTAAATGGGTTCGCAAGACATACCAAAACCTTTTCATGTAAGACAAATGGCAGATAATGCAATGAAACTTTGAGACTGATATTGTAATAATATTCCTGATTGTGTTAGATATTAGTAGGAGAGGAGGGGAGGGACGGAGGTGACGGGAAGGAACCAGAATTATTAGGCAGAGTTTGGCTCTAGCACCGATCTAAATTTAGCTCGTCTGTTGCTGTGTTGTTAAGAGTATGGTTGGTGTGTGTGTGGGGGGGGGGCTTTAGAGGATAGGAAACCATGCATCACGGAGATCACATACAATCCAGACTTCTGTCCAAATGACTAAAGGTGATACAATTAGCAGTTATATCTATATATCAGAGATTATAGGGATATTTAATCAGCCATGCATCAGCCAATACAAATATCAAAACAAGACTAAAGGTCAATTTTATGCTTTGCACGACCAAAGTGACATCAACATGTCAAAAATGTGTTGCGGGCAATCTATTGCCGCAGACAGAATGAATGCTCACAACTCAAAACATCACGAGTTACAGTATAGTGCAACGTGTCATTCGGCACTAGTCACACAGCGCATACGTCAAACTTTTTCCCCTCTAAACCAAATAAACTTGATGCGCTGAGCTTGTAGATCGGCTATTTTCACCGAATGTTCACCTAGTATGACATGCCCAGAATAGGGATGCTAGGGTGCATCAGAAAATGGCTAAATAAAGTGGTTAATAGGTTGTAAAGTACTTTGTGATTTACCAAGATTTTACCTGATATCTCATCTTGTAACTCTGTTTTTCTGTAACCCTCCTCTCTTCCAAACCTTTTCCCCTGCCCCCCTGCCTGCCATCCCTGGGTGTGTTCTGTTTCTTTCTCTCTCTCTCTGCTGCTGCTGCTGAAGGAACGAGTTGGAGCGTCAGTTCCTGGAGCTGCTGCAGTTCAACATCAACGTTCCCTCCAGCGTCTACGCCAAGTACTACTTTGACCTGCGCTCCCTGGCCGAGGCCAACAACCTCAGCCTCCCTCTGGAGCCGCTCAGCAAAGATAAGGCCTACAAACTAGAGGTGAAATGTCCTTATTTCAATTACATTACTGCATAATCCATAAATGGTATCCTGGTGTCAGTATCCTGGTGTTACTATCCCTGTGTCAGTATCCTGGTGTTACTATCCCTGTGTCAGTAGCCTGGTCAGTATCCTGGTGTCAGTATCATAGTCAGTATCCTGGTGTCAGTATCCTGGTGTTACTATCCCGGTGTCAGTATCCCGGTGTCAGTATCATGGTCAGTATCATGGTCAGTATCCTGGTGTTACTATCCCGGTGTCAGTATCCCGGTGTCAGTATCCCGGTCAGTATCATGGTCAGTATCCTGGTGTCAGTATCCCGGTGTCAGTATCCCGGTGTCAGTATCCCGGTGTCAGTATCCCGGTGTCAGTATCCCGGTGTTACTATCCCGGTGTCAGTATCCCGGTGTCAGTATCCCGGTGTCAGTATCCCGGTGTCAGTATCCCGGTGTCAGTATCCTGGTGTCAGTATCCTGGTGTCAGTATCCCGGTGTCAGTATCATGGTCAGTATCCTGGTGTCAGTATCATGGTCAGTATCCTGGTGTCAGTATCATAGTCAGTATCCTGATGGCAGTATCATGGTCAGTATCCTGGTGTCTGTATCATGGTCAGTATCCTGGTGTCAGTATCATAGTCAGTATCCTGATGGCAGTATCATGGTCAGTATCCTGGTGTCTGTATCATGGTCAGTATCCTGGTGTCAGTATCATAGTCAGTATCCTGATGGCAGTATCATGGTCAGTATCCTGGTGTCAGTATCCTGGTGTCAGTATCATGGTGTCAGTATCCTTGTGTCACTATCATGGTCAGTATCCTGGTGTCAGTATCATGGTCAGTATCCTGGTGTCAGTATCATGGTCAGTATCCTGGTGTCAGTATCATGGTCAGTATCCTGGTGTCAGTATCATGGTCAGTATCCTGGTGTCAGTATCATGGTCAGTATCCTGGTGTCAGTATCATGGTCAGTATCCTGGTGTCAGTATCATGGTCAGTATCCTGGTGTCAGTATCATGGTCAGTATCCTGGTGTCAGTATCATGGTCAGTATCCTGGTGTCAGTATCATGGTCAGTATCCTGGTGTCAGTATCATGGTGTCAGTATCCTTGTGTCAGTATCCTGGTGTCAGTATCATGGTGTCAGTATCCTTGTGTCAGTATCCTGTGTCAGTATCATGGTCAGTATCCTGGTGTCTGTGAAGTACAGGCATAGAGGCGGCTCTGTGTAGGATTGAGCATTCAGTCTCATGCCATAGTTCTTGTCTAGCTTAACAAGGTCACTGGCCTGCGCTCTCACACACAGTTAAACATTGTGTTTTCCAAACACCATGAAAAACGTATTCTTATTCTTAGAAATTCTGACATAGGCAATGAATGAATATTTGGCAAACAATCTATGAATTACATTTTTATCAAATGTATTTTCAAGTACAGTATTTACAAAATATGTATTTGTATCTCAAATACATTTCTAAGACCTGTATTTTGTGTTTGTATTGTGATAAAAAAAATGTACCCAGTATTTGTAATTTGTATCAAAATACCTTTTGATGTATTTTCGCCCATCTCGGATAATAACCTGGGTTCTTTCCATTTCTTGTTTTTCAGGCCATTTCCAGGCTGTGTGATGACCAATACAAGGACTTGAAGAAATCGATGAAGAAGCGGTGTGTGAGTGCAGACAACCTGACCGTGGTCTGGTCTCCCGCCATCATTTCCTAACACGCTGTGTCTCAACGTCTGGCCCGGGGCCCACCAGGGGGTCCAGGTGGACCCTTACAGCTCTGTAACTCTGAGAGTGTACAGATAGAACCTTTTTTTTTAATATTTATATTTGGGACCACAATCTACACTGTCAAATCCTCTGTTAATTTAACTATGATTTAACTATGGACCCTTACGGGTCCATTTGGTTCCATTTGTACGCTCTCAGAGTCACAGACCCGTCAGGGTCCATTTGGACCCCCACTGGTGTTCCCCAGACCCGACGTTGAGAACCAGTGTCCTAACACACATTTGACCCATCACAGACTGAGGGGTGCGGCCGTGGTGGCTGCACAGTCCTGTGGATTGGTGCGTCTGTCGGCCTGGAAGGCACAGACATGTGCGCGCACAAACACATGCACACACACACACACAAACAAACACACAGAAATGCACACAGACACACGACTCTTTCCACAATACATGAAACTTTGCTACAGAGCGCTGTGGCGGAGCCCAACTGAGTGTGCCGGCCCGGGATTCGAACCCTGGTCTCCCGTGCAGGGAGGGACACTAGGGGAATTTCCCCTTGACAGGGGGAGCCAAACTTCTTAATGCCCCTTGGCAGGGGGAGATATTAGGGTTTTGGTCTTCAGGCAAAGGCCACTCTGCTACACTCTGCTAACACCTGGGAGTCGAACCTTGGGGACACTACAGCCAAACATCTTAGCCACTAGCCTAAAGGGGGAAAACCCCCTTGGCTGGGGGAGATATTAGGCTTTTTGGTGTTCAGACAGTGGCTCTGAACCTCTGCTAACGTGGGAACGTCTACGGATGGTAAAAAAAAAACAAGACCTTGATTACAGGAGGACCAAACGAGAGAAGACGCCATTGTGTAAAGTAGTACTGAGCGAAGAAGAGACCGTTTTTAACTAAATGTGACCTTGATACCAATATCTGCACTAGAAAAGGGCCTGTGAGGTTTGAGCATCTTGTGTGGTTTGACTCAGCGATGTCCCTCTTATCTAAGGGCTGGCTAGGTCAGTGGTTCTCATAGTGGGATCCGGGGACCCCCAGGGGTCCTTAACACATTCCATGCCAGAGTTTAATCTCATAATGTACTCACCAGTGCCAGCGTTTTATTGTTGTTTTTTTGTTTTTTTCATGTCGCCACAGACCTCGCTAAATAAGTTAAAAGTGCGCGTTCATTTGGTTCTAAACACACAGCGGATCTGTGAGAAACGGCCAGCGAAAACAGTTTCCAAATGCGAGCCGCCATCTTGAAGATACAGCCGATCAACGCTAAACAGTGATCAGCGAGGAGAAAAACAACAACCGAGAAAATCGAGTTTTAAACAGGATCCCAGACAGGAAGCGGATACGATCGAAAAAACCGGAACCCGAATAATTCCGTTTCCGACCGGAAACCGGAAACGGAAATGGATCAAAAAAAATTGGAAAGTGCACCTGGGGCAATTTCAATGGGAATCGGCGGTTCGCGTAGATCTACGCGACTGGCACGCTGCGGCTTTAAATAGGTTCGCGTAGATCTACGCGACTGGCATTCAATGTGTTAAGGGGGTTTCCAGGGGGTCCACGGCAAAATGACTTAATATAGTGTCAAAATCAGTTTGACCACTTTAACCCTATCTACACCTGCTATTTTCAGATGGGGGGTCCACAGCCAAATACATTTAATTTATAAATTGATTACATATTAATTTACCTTGACATGATAAAGTTTGAGAACCACTGGACTAGGTTTCACACACATTCCTTAGTTTTTTATTATACAGTTACATTCCTCTGACGCAATCATTTCTGTCGCATGAGACACTCGCTTTTTGTTGTTATTGATTGAAGATTTTGCTGTTGTTTGAAGTTCAAGTCCTAAAATACCAGGCAGCATTCCTCTCTACGTTGACATGTTTGCTTTTAGTCTTTAGTTGTTGTTGTCTACTAAATGCACCCCACCCCCCAATCGTGTTATAGAGATGTTGTATGTAGGAGGCTATACGGTTCAGTGATGAGGTGTATGTAAGCAGACATGGGTCAGTGAATAGACCCCTTAACAGACGACGTCACACTGATAAGAACCAGTATGCGCGCGCAGGCCGGCACCAAATGAAACCCATTCTGTCAGGTCTCGCTAGGACGCGCCTCACTAGCCAACACACAAGAGGAGGTTGAATGTACTGAATCCAGCGCACACCGACACAATATGTTGGGAATTGATTGCATGAAACAATCACCTGTGCATCCAGTCTCAATGTTGGTAAACAAATAATTGGTCTATAGAGGCTGCTACAGCAAGTGCATTCAGACATAAAGGGGCCGTGTCCACCAAGAGATTTTTTTTTCTTTAATTTGCAAATATTTTAGCTCTCAGCAAGCAGATAAAAACTGCTCATGTGACCACGCAAGATAAATGCTCAACGCCTCGCCACTACTGGAGTTTCCAAAAAATGCGGCGCTCCCATTAAAAATGTTAAACATAAGCTGCGGCTCAGGAAAAAGAGAAAAAAATACATCTTGGTGAACACGACCCCTAAGAACATTAAGCTGTTGTACTATATCCACTGCCATTGCCCTGACCTGCGGTGCCTGTAATAATAAGCTAGCATTAACACCATTAACTTCTGTCCATTTTTTGCTTTTTACTAGAGGACAATAGAACAAAAACAAATTATGAAGTATTTTCTTTCCTCTCTTAGATATTTTTTTAATCATTCTTCCATCTCCCAGAAGAAAACAGCACAAATAACATTTCAAAAACAAAGCCACTAAAGCATGATTCTTATTTTTATTTTTTTTGTTTTTTCAGAGAAGACCTAAATGTTATGCGATCGTTTCAACCAGTGGTTCGCAACCTTTTCTGGATCAGGGACCCACTAGAAAATCTTGAAAGTGTTTGCGGCCCACCCATCTGATCACAACAAGTTAAATGGTGAGATGGGGGGGTGCATGTTTATTTTAATGGTCAATGGTGTTCCGGCTTGGATCAATGGGACTAACGTAGTATAGGCCTACTTTAAGTTCCTATTTATTGGTATCACAAAGAAAACGATTTTTTTTTCAAGGTTTTATAGTGGCGACATTTCTTTTACATTTTTCTTTTATATTACTGTTTCATTATCATTAAAATCTTTGTGTTTTGCCAATTATTTGGGAGCCTTGTTGCAATACCTTGGAGGCCCACCAGTTGTCCCCGACCTACAGGTTGAGAATCACAGGTTTAAACGCTACGTACAAAAACAGATTGATTGCATCATAGATTTAGCGAATTGTCTCTTAATTTGTACAGTGTAAATATACCACCTGTGAAATCGCAGGTCGCACTGTAAAAAAGAAAAGGGAGGTTATCATAGAATATTTATAAAGAATCCGTATTTAGTGTACTTCCTGGAGATAGGTATGTTTAAATTTGTGTTCCTATGAGAAATTACATCAAAAAGAGAGACGACATATTATTGATCTGGAGACTGGAGAAACCGCTAAAAAAACTACTGTGCATTGGTTGGTTGTTGCAACGAGAAAAAGCAAATGAAAATGTCGACTTTTGCAAGTGTGTTTATCAAGCAAGACGTTTTAAGAAAATGGTCCCTTTGTGAATGTTCCTCATTAAGATTTTAAATAACTTGAACCAAGTTTTAAATATCTGAATACAACCGAATACACTTGCCAAAATTGACACTTTTTTTTGCCATGTACATTTTTGTATAATACAATGGTCAGCGAAAGGTGCAAAAAAAAGTGCTCAAATAGGACCTTAGTGTATTTTCCATTACCACAATGTATTTTATTATTATTTTTACATTCAAACTACTTGTATTGTGCATTCAACCAATCACCAATGTTAAAAATGATTTATGTCACATGTTATATTTTTGGGTCAAGTTACAGTACAAGAGAATCTATGACAGTGGTTCTCAAAGTGGGGCCCAGGAACCCTTGAGGGGGTTCCAAATGAACCCTTACAGGTCTGTAACTCTGACAGTCCTTGAAATTTTGCGCCTTTCTTTGTCTTTATTATAAGGTTGGTTGCAGGTGCGGTGGTCTCAAAAGTTAAGAGGACCTAAAAGGGTGAAATACATGCGAGCGCGCACACACACACACAAAATAAATAAGGATGACTCCTTACAAAGACTAGAAAAAAATACTTTTCTCCTTTTACATGCTCAACCACATGCTACAGTGCATGAGTGATGGGAAGACAAACATTTCAGTCTGTGTCGTATCATGTGTCATAATAAAGAAAAGTGTATTTTTCTAGTCTCTGTTTAAGGATTAATCCTTATGTTTTGTTTTTATGTTGTGCGAGTCTTTCACAATTCTCAGGTCCTTGAAATTAAAAGGTTTGAGAACCACTGATCCATCTTGACAATATTTAAGATTTGCATACAATGTTGATGTATAAAAAAGGGACCGAACTGTACCAAAGTAATGAAGGACCATCCTGCTTTTATTTCCCTGATTTCACAATGACCCCATACACACACACACACAGGCACTGAAGATGCTCTGTGAGGATAGAGATCGGTCATATTGTATGGTGCTTTGAGTAAGAAAGAAAACGGATGAAAAATGTGTCTTTAGAAAGATTGAGGAGTTGTTGTGGTGAGTTCAGACCATTAGACGTGTTCAAAGATTGTATTTCCTATATTTATTATGTGTCAGTGCGTGCATACAGTTAAGTCTGGGGTTCCTGAAAGCCACAGGTAAGCCTTCCTCTTCAACACTCCTACCAAAATGGGCTTCTGTACGGAGCTAGAACGGTTTCTGAACTGGAAAAAGTTTCTATGTTGGAACCTTTAGGTGAAAAGAAAGTGAAGTCAAAGTCGCTTAAGTCAAGTTTCGATTCTAAAACGGCTAGTCCCATTCCTTGATTCTGATTGGCTGGTTTCCGTTTAGTAGATGTGATAAAACAGACCGCAATCTACTCCTTAGATCAGCTAATGTCAATCACATGTGTTTATACAGCGATCCAACATATCTGTAGCTGAACGATGAAGGGGAGCGCTTGTGTTCCTTACAAGCCCCGGCCGTGAGGGGCTTCTATGCACTGCCTCTTCTGGCGGCGCTTGTAAAGAAAACAAGCGCTCCCCATCCTTCGCAAACCATCTGTGCTGGAAGTGTCTAGGCAAGCAATTTACACTGGAAGTTCACAGACCTATAGCTAAATCTGTCTTTAAGAAATTATACATTTCTATCGAATATCTACCGGTACAATGAGTTTTGTTCCTCTATGTGTTTGTTTGGGAAAAGTTGACGGATAACACACAGCCTGGCTGGGCTGCTCTTCCTGGTAGCCGGGAACTACTTTCTTGTAGAAGTTGTTCTTGTAGTGTATTAAGAACTTTTCTCAGTTTACCTCTATTTTCTAATGGCTGAGATGGTCGGAGGCACTCCGCTGGCGCATCGTGCCTCACTACGCCCCTCAGCCATGATAAAATCCTTGGTAAACTGCAAGCAACCTCTAGTGCTCCTCCATCAGTACCTTAGCCGTACCTACACATGCTTTTTTAGCGCTTTTAAGTTCTTCTGGATGTTAGTCAAAAGTTCAAAACATGCTTCAGAGTAAAGAGTAGGTGGGATTTGAACCCAGGTAAAAAAAAAAAATGCCTATGACCTTTTCAGTTATTTAGTGACTTGATTATGTAAGAAATAGTCTTATGGGTTCTTAATTATAAATACAATGGTTCCATATAGAACTTTTCCAAGTTTCCATACACAAGGCAATGTGTAGAATCTTTTTTGGTGAGAGTGTATGATAAGGTGAAGTACTAGACCTGTAATGGCAAAACGTGAGATGGAAAGTCAATGTTAATGCCCATTCCAGGTCAAACGTAGGGTGTGACATATGGGCCCATGATAACTTGTTGGCGGGTGTGTTATAGCCTTGTGCACTGAGCTCTACCTCTGCATAGAGTTTTTACTTTTTCGCTTTTCTCTCAATTGCTCTTTTATTTGATGGCAGGTTTGCTTTGTTCTTGAGTTTCCAATGCTAATGTCCCAACAACTGCTGTAACCTTGACCTCTGTTTGGTCTTTTTTTTTTTTTTTTTCAGTCATTTGTAACTGTTGTCAGTTTGCCAAATTCAAATCTTTGTATTCTTCTGTCTGTTCTGTTTTTTTTATATACAGCTTCCAATTCTGAAGCAATGTCTAGACTAGAGAAACCTGCACAAAATTAAACTTTTAAACCTTGCAATACAGCCAGAGTGTTTATCTTCTGTGCACTCTTTATGAGAAGTTATGTACAGTATGTCTTCAATAGATAGTGGTGGAAGAAGTACTCTGATTTTTTTGTACTTAAAGGAGCACCCATTTTCAACCATATCTTCATATAATTTAGTGTTTCTCAACAGGATGGTATAGTTTTTGGGGCACAGGGTCGTCTGAGGTGCAGCACATTTTCTTAATTTCATCCTAGACTTGTTTTCATTAACTGCAGTCAAATGAAGCGTGGTTTCTGATTTGTGTGTAGTTGCATGTTTTGTTATTGGGATGATGATGGAATATTGGCAAGATTTGTTTCCTCCTGTCCGGTAATACATCAATTACATAGAGATAGTAATCTAGGATCAAATGTAAACCAAGAAGCTATTCGTCTATCATCAGACGAAAAAGGTTAAAAAAGTCTCTTAAATAGTGAAAATAGCCGATCTACAATCTGATTCTGATCCGATTCAATACATTCACGCTTGAGCACAAACATGCTTACACACAGACATGTTGAACTGTTAACTGTAAGGCATGTGTCGGACTCAGTGGTTAAGCATAAGCACCAATGATCTGCTGTCATTAAGAGCCAGGCGCTCATGTCTGCTGTGTGTCCGTGAACAGAGATGACCTTAGACTAAATGTCCTCTGTGGTGCATATGATACACAGCAGGAGGCTTGCTACACAATTAGATTAAATGTCAACAACATACAAATCGTTGCTGTCGAGTAGAAAACCTTGTATGTCCAAAGCCTTTACTTTTTAGGTAATGGAAAAGAAACTTAACCTGTGTCCCAATGAAATGGGACACAGAATGCAGTTATTTAGTCACAAGCTGTTGTTAATACTTTTCATTGGTACAATATCTATAAAACCCACAGACAGACTTAACCACTTTAACTTAAAAAAAAAGAAAATACAGTATATAATAAAAGATCTACAAGTACACAGCACGTCACATTGCGTTCTGAACTTGTAGATCGGCTTTCTGCTACTTTTGTGTGACACTGTAGTATGACAACGTAGGGCATTCATTAACGAAAAAACATGTTGGAATATGGAGATAAGAGGTTACAGCAACAATATTTTGTATTAGATGGTTGGTTTATGAGAGTAAATAAGAAACTGATCCTGGGCAATATTTTGAGTTTATCTTTTGTTTGACAAATAAATTAGACTAGAGAAGACTAGCACAAGGCTGTTGTTTGAGGATATAATGTATTTACATTAGAACCAGTATATTGTTCGATTTGTTATTACATTTTATTCTACATCCAACTGCCATTACTATAAGTCCCCATCAATGATCAATTTAGATAAGTCAGGGTGTATGATAGGAAAAATGGCTATTCTTAAAAATCCACTGTACAAAATTTACAATCAGTCGTCACATAATAATTTATCAGGAGAGAAGTCCACAGTGACCGCCAGTGATTTCCAGGGCTTGGCTAGCTTATTTTTAGAGCATCCTTCAAGGGTTTGATGCAGATCAAAGCACTCCGCAATATTAAGAATATACATCAACGATATAGGGTATGGACAGGAGGTCGTATACATGCTTGCCATTGTGGTTGAGAACTTAATACGGGCAATTTGGACTGAGTAATCCAGGAGGCTTGTTCTTCTCCTGTAAGGACAACCAGGCAACCAAAATATCTCCGCAATGCCAGGATGCCGACGTGCTTTTGGAAGCGTGTTAAGAATAGAATAGCTTCTCACAATGGGCCTCAGTCCCATCTTCTGTTGTCTGAGTGCAGAACAGTTGTCGCCACGACGGAGGGCAGAGGCAGAGCTAAGACTGAGGACTCACAAAGATTGACTTTGGACTTGTTTTTAAAACCCTGCAGCTCTGAAATGGAGCAGGATGGATTGAGTTGAATGGCCCCTGGCTGACGGCCCTCCTGGCAGCGTACTGTACTGGAGTTGTATCAGAAACGTATGGTGGTCAGTGTGTGGACAGAAACTGTTTGTTTGTGTGTGTGCGCGTGTGTCGTCCACCCCCCCCCCCCCCCCCCCCAGCAAGAGGGGGAGAGGGGGCAGGTAGCCTACTGTCTGAAGGAGGTGGTAGACATCAGGGTTGAGAAGCCCCTCTACAGGAAACATGGGTAGGAGAAGTGCCTCTGAGATCATCTGCCTCTCCGTCAATCACAGCATCACTTTAGTGGGTAAGTTGACCTCTTCAGATGAAACAGATTCCAGATCGCGTGATTATGAGAACCTGAATTGAGAAAAGTAGTCCAGTAATGAGAATGTGGAATGAGAAAGTAGCCTAGTCTACTTAAAATTTAATATTGTTTGGATTAAATAGGTTTCAGTGCAAAGTCATAAGAACAATGATGAAGTGGGTTTTATTACATTTAGACATTAGACATTTATACATTACATTTGCTGTTGGGTGGAAACCTTGTATGTCCAAAACTGTTACTTTTCAGGAAATGGAAAAAAGAGCCTGTGTTCCAATGTTGCTTATTTATAAAACCCACTGACACACTTACATTTTTACACACACACACACACACACACACACACACACACACACACACACACACACACAAATCTAAAATAGCAGATCTACAAGCTCACAATGAGACGCATTGTGAGCTTGTAGATCGGCTATGTTAGCTACTTGTGTGTGGCTCTGCATTCATTTACAAAATAACATACAAATTTGTATTTATGGAGATACAAGGTTTTTGCCGGACAGCGTCAGCGACAATTTGCACCTGACGGCAGTAAAATGTCTTTGTCTGAGAGCGGATCTTGACTAAATAACCAGATAATAATGACAGACAAGTGATTCCTGATTGCTGTAGTCTCGAGCCCGTAGCACTTGACCTAGCCTTGACGACCATGCAGTCTCATGCAATGGTTTAAATGTAATTTAGATACCATGTTATCTAGACAGATGCCAGGGTCATTTGTTGACCTGGCATCCGATAGTTTGTATAGTTTCAATGTACAGATAATTAATTTTTTGATATTATACTGTTTAGACTGATGCTAGGTTCTTGGTTTACCTGTGATCCTGAGGCACTACACTGTCTCAATGCATTTGATGTATGTGTTTACCGTGCTTTTTAACAAAGCATTTTTTTTTATCTACACTGGTTTTACCTCTAGGCTTTATGCCCTCATGTTTTAAATGTTTTGTTTCAGTTTCTTATGTTTTTTAATGGTGTGATGATAGTTTTTTTTATGAAATTGCCTATTGTAGCACTGAGATTTTCGCAAATGTAAAGTGCATTATAAATAAAATGTATTATTATTATTAGTATTATTAAGTCACTCTGGATAAAGTGCCTGAATTGTAAATTGTCAAGGATTCTGCACAATCGTTTCAATCATTCAGTCATTGTCCTGTCAGAAAAAATGCTAACATTGAATTGAGTGTGTGGCTCAATTGATTGAATGTCCCAAGTAATGAGGGACTTAACTAAACCATTGACGTTAGTGCATATAATTATTATGTTTAAAGCTGTCTGCTTTATTATAGAGCACTGGAGAGATAAAAGAGAGAGAGGTAGACAGTGGTTGTTTTTCCTACATTGCATTCCAAGTGAAAGTGGTTAATTGGGTTGTATAAATATTTAACCAAAGAAAAGTATTAACAAGAGCTTGTGACAAAATAATAACAACATTGGATCCTGTGTTTACAGGTTCCTTTTTCCATATCCTGAAAAGTAACTAAAAGTCCAAGTTTTTAGTGTATGATTTATATGTGATGTCTTTTGCTCTGTTTTTATTTGATTATTTATAGACATTTAATACAAAAGTCATATTGTTATGTATGTCATATAATTGAAAATGCCAATAAATATATTGTTAAAAGGACAAACTGTACAAGGTTTCCTCCAGACAGCAACAATATCCATCAGCAAATTAACACTCCATATTTGATCGTGTTTTTAAGCGATTTTGAAAGTGGTTAAGTGTGGGTTTTATAAAGAGTTAACCCATGAAAAGAATTAACAAGAGCTTGCGACTAAATAATAACTACATTGGAACTTTTTTAAATGTCCTGAAAAGTAACAGTTTTGGACATACAAGGTTTCCATTCGCCAGCGATGATATCCATCACCAAATGAACACTCCGTATTTGACTGGTGTTTCAGGCAAAGTGTGGCTGATGGTGATGGTTCTCCTGCGCATCCTGGTGCTCCTGCTGGCCGGCTACCCTCTGTACCAGGACGAGCAGGAGCGCTTCGTCTGCAACACCATCCAGCCCGGCTGTGCCAACGTCTGCTACGACCTGTTCAGCCCCGTCTCCCTGTTCCGCTTCTGGCTGGTGCAGCTGCTGGTCCTATGTCTCCCTTACTTCGTCTTCATCATCTACGTGGTGCACAAGGTGTCGTCGAGCCTCAGCGCCGAGCCGGACGCCGACCCGGAAACGAAGGACGTGTCTTTGAAGGTTATTATCGTTTAGCGATTTTCATTATTTTTCGATCTCCAGTCATATAAATGGGACCCAATGCCTCCCTGCTTGGCATTCAGCATCAAGGGTCGACACGACATACTAGCATTATGCCCAGGGGGTGTATTTGTACATCATGTGACATACTAGCAACATGTCCAGTGGGTGTACTTGAAACAACAATAAAATCGGCACACCAGAATACTGCTCCCCTCGTGAGTATTTTTGGGCAGTGAAACCGCCCCTATATGTGAGGTTTGGACATCGACACCCATTGCACCCCCCCCAACCCTGCGCTGTGATTGGCCACCAGTGTACCCCCCTAACCCTGCACCGTGATTGGCCAATCACAGTCTATTCAGGACTGTGATTGGCTAGTGAAACATGACACATGTGCATAGCCCTATAAATAGGACTATGCACTTAAAAAAAACACATTCATGTTTTTTTTTAAGTTAGGGGTGTACAATGGTTGGTCCACAATATTACTTTTCTTTAAGTGAACTTCCATCACTGTGATGACCACTGTGGACCACACCGCCCACTTCACACTGGGTGTGGTTTTTATTGGTTTGGTGACGTTTCGATCCTCTCAGACTATGGGATCTGGACACACGGCATAGCACAGCGGTGTCAGATTTCACTACAAACACACACACACACACACACACACACACACACGACACAGATGCACTCATTTTTTTAATATTGGTAGCCACCGTGTAAGTCTTGTTTTTTTGTTACTTAGTTTTAGTTGACTCTAACAACCCTGGTGTCTTTGCAGAAGCGGCGGTGGACGACGCAGCACTTCACGGGTGCGTACATCCTCCACCTCCTCCTCAGGATCGTGCTGGAGGCCGGCTTCGGGGCCGCCCACTACTACCTGTTTGGCTTCTACGTCCCCTCCAGGTTCCTGTGCCAGCAGCCGCCCTGCACCACCCAGGTGGACTGCTACATCTCCCGGCCCACCGAGAAGACGGTGATGCTCAACTTCATGCTGGGCGCCGGAGCGACGTGCCTGCTGCTCAACGCGCTGGACCTCATCTGTGCCATCAGGCGCTCCGTCCGGCAGAGGAGCAAGAGGAGGCTGCTGGTGCAGAAGGTGTTTGAGGAGGAGCGCTACTACACCAGCCAGAGGATAGATGCCAGCGCCCCACTGGCCTCTCAGGTATAGGCTCCGTCACAATGATTACATCGTCGCTGTCAGGCAGAAACCTATAGGCTCCGTCACAATTATTACATCGTTGCTGTCGGTCTCGTAACTTTCTGTGTTTTTTCGTGAATTCACGCTCTACCTGATCAATCCTACAGCATCACACAAAAGCATCAAAAGTAGCAGATCTACAAGCTCGAAAGGCGGCGTGAAGCGACGAGTTTTGAGCTTGTGGATCTGCTACTTTTGCTATTTTTGGATTTGAATCCTGAAAAGTAACTATTTTGGACATAATAATCGCCTGATCGCAATTATTTGAGATTATCGCAATTATTTAGCATAATCGTCATAGTGGTTTCCATGTTGAAACATGTTGAAACATTTACAAAAATAGTGGAAATAGCCAATAATACAATTAAAAAAAATTGTACGGATAATTTTTTTTAATATGGCTTATTTTGGCCATAGTATACTATTTGTTTTGATTATTAGTACTGGACCACTGGTCATTGTTAGTAATTTCTTTATGTAAGCTATTTTGTCATATCTGCCCTGTGCAACTTTTGTTCACGAAGCCTGAAAGGCAAACAGTGCATGTAAATTGTATTTATATGTTCCAATAACCAGTGCCAAAAACACAATTTAATGGTTAATTGCAATTATTTGTGTGACAACACCACTCTCAGGAGCCGGAGGGGGAGGGGGAGGCGAGTCACGCGGGGAGCTTCAGGAAAAAGGGGGTCGGTAAGGAGTCAACAGGAGGCCTGGAGGAGCAGTCCTCTCTCCCTGGCACCCCAGGCTCTCCTCCGCCCGGAGCTCCGGGTTCTAACACCAATGGGAACAACGTCTACGCCGAGGCTCCGGACGCACACCACGGCAGCGAGGTGGCTCTCTTTTCCATGGACCCCCTGGGGACCCCCAGAGCCATCCGCGTCAGCAAGCGGGGTCACAAGCCGCCGCCCCCTCCCAGGCGGGGGGACATGGCGCCGCCGCCGCCCGCCGCCACCTCGCTGGGGCGCGGTGTTGACGTCTCGATGGCGACGGCCGTGTGCACGAGGAAGGTGGGACAGTACACGCTGGTGGAGCTGACCAGCGGAGTAGAACTACAGGCCGGCGATGACGGACCGGACAAGAGGTCTGAGTGGGTTTGACTGAGAGGATGGATTTCATGGTGGATTTGGGAGGAGAGAAAGATACCCCGAAGCTCATATGGTGGAGAGTTGTGTTGCGTTGTCCAGCTCATTCCGCTAAACGCACACAGCACTGTCACTTAAGTAGAGCTGAAAACAGCAGTGGGATCACTATACTCATTGTCGTGGTCATGAGGCTTTAAGCATACTGTGATGTATAGCGTTGCATGTCAAGAGTGTATGACAGGGCGGCACGCTATCATAATAACAGAAGCCAAACAAAACAAGTGGGGAATGGCAGGCAACACGAAACTTAACCAAACTGTCCTTGATGACCAAATCACCAACCTTGAGAAAGTCTAAAACAAAGCAGCCAGCACCTGTCTTACCCCACCACCAGCCCCCTTCCGTCTATAAACAAAGGCAGGCCATGACCTGTCCTACAAATATATGAGCCCTGCACGCACACACACAAGCACGCACGCACAGGTGACCAATTCAGTCTAGGCGGTTTGTTGCTACACTTAAAATATAAACTATAAACCCATAGCCATTGAGATATTTCCAGTAGCACCTGGACTAAGTTCTTTCCTGCAGGAAACCCTGCACACACAAACAAAACAAGAACACACACTGTTCAGTCTACTCCTTTTTTTGTTGCTGGGGTCAAAGCAGACATGTGCAGTTGCTGGGCCCTTGGGGTTGGACCATTGGGAAGGAGAGATCATCAGGCCATGTTGAACGACCATGATCCAAGGTGAGCAAGGTGCTGCATGACGTGGCCTTGCCCACATCTTTCAGCGGTTGAATGGAATTCCTCCCTCACACACAAGTGAAGGACACTGCAATGGCTTCCCGAAAGCTCACGTTGGCTCACAAAGCAATTACCGTCCCCTGCAGGGCTCAGTATTTATGGAGGTGGCTTGTCACTCTATTTCAGGGCCTCACAGAGCTTAGGGAGGAATACAGGCTTTACAGCGGTGCTCCAAATAGTTCTGTAATTTGACACCGCCATGTTCCATAAAGCACGTGGTTCACAAACGTTTTCACAATGCTCATAACGCGGTGATCAAACAGATTTGGTTGCTATATTAACTAAATTAGCAGGGGACCCCCTGGAACCCCCTCAAGGACCCCAGGGGGCCCCCGGACCCCACTTTGAGAACCTCTGCCATAAAGGAAAGAAGAAATATATTATTTCTTTTGACTGGCCAACGCATGTTCGTGAGTGGGCAACATTATATCAAATATATTTGTACAAATATTTTTCAAGGTTCAGAATATTTATTTTTAAATGTCCTTTTGGCCTTTTTCCTTTTTTACTTAATTGTGAAATATATTTGAATTGAATACAACATCCAGTATCTATGTGCTGCTATTTGCAACCATTTGCTTGTGTGATGAGTTGTGAATCTGCTATTTTTTGCCAGTGGAACCATCGTATGACGGAGTATACATCATACGTCTTCAGTTTCAGCGGACACTCAGATGAATGTGTGGGGGTGGAGGGAACAGCGAGGCATTGCACACCATCTTATCTGTCAACGCACCACTAACTGTACTGATTCACCAAGCTCCTCTTGTACTGATAGTCAGGGGATATAAAAAATATCTTGGAATAAATTCCTTACCAAGAAATTTCTTCACCAATGTGTTTGTAAAAGTGTCTAGTAACACATCTCATAAAGACTGAAATGCAGTTTCCCTAGGGGAATTTTTGACAGCTGCTGAAAGTTGGGGTACCCACCATAACCTTATGCGGGGAAAAGAAATCTAAATTTAATTCTGTTTTAAGTAGCATGTGAGGGGTCAAACTAGGGTGTTTTTATGATTCAGAATCCATTGCAAGCATTTGTTTTGCACCAAAACCACTCCTTGGGCTAAAAACGGCCATAGCCAACCTTCATAAAAACACCCTAGTTTGACCCCTCACATGCTACTTAAAACAAAATTCAAAATTCAAACAAAAAAATCCCGCATAAGGTTATGGTGGGTACCCCAACTTTCAGCAGCTGTCAAGAGTTCCCCTAGGGAAACTGCATTTCAGTCTTTATGAGATGTGTTATTAGACACTTTTACAAACACATTGGTGAAGACATTTCTTGGTAAGGAATTTATTCCAAGATTTGACATTATTCTGATAATATTCCCTGACTATGAAACTGTTTCAGCAAATAGGTTTCTATATATCGTGGCTGTCGGGCTGAAATCTTGTACAGTATGGAAAAAGGTGTGATGGTACTCTTCCATCGATCCTTCGTGGAGAGTGCACTGACTTTCTGTTTTGTTTCCTGGTATGGCTCATTATCATTGGTTAATAAGAACAAACTCCATAAAATCATCAATGTATCCAGCAAGATAGCTGGGGTACGACAGGAGAGTATGGCAGCAATGTATGAGACCCGAGTGCTTAGGAAGGTGAGAGCTATTGCTAGGGATAGAACGCACCCGTTATACAGTCAATACCACCTTTTACCATCAGGACGACGGTACACAGTGCCAATGTTGCAGGCTAGGGCTTCAAGATCATTTGTCCCTACAAGTATAGGACTCCTGAACAAACAGGCCCCATCTCAGTTCTGTGCATAAAATGTAATGTGATGCCTCTTGAATCATGACTGGTGGCCTTTTCTAGTTTTCTCTCTGTAAGAGAGGAGCTGTGTAGCACTGTCAATGTATTGTGTGATCTGTCTATGTATTTTGTATTTATGTTATGTGTTTGTGATTTTTTTGTATCCTGATGGCTGCTTGGCACAAAATGAATTTCCGCAAGGACAAATAAAGTATCTATCTAGTATGTCCAAAATAACTTTTCAAGAAATGGTTCCAATGGTTCCAATGTAGTTATTTAGTCACAAGCTCTTAATATTTATAAAACCCATAGACACAAAACTATAGTGAACATCCTGCAGATCCTGAAGATCTTGTAGATCGGCTACTTTCTCTAGTTTTGCAGACACATAATTAAAAAATAAATATGGTTACATCTTCTGCTTCACAGCGACAATATATATCATGGTGATATATGGCTTATGTGAAATTGAATAGAAACTACAGTGACACGTAAATTCATTTATTTAGTGTTACGATTTTCATTGTCCATTTTGTTCTTAATCTATGAACTGTCTGTTTTATTCTTAAAGTCTGTAAGTTGTCTAGGACAGTGGTTCTCAAACGTTTTCATGTCAAGGACCTCCAAATACATATCAATGTATTTGACCATCTGAAAATATTTTGTGCCAGGGACCCTCATAAAAGATATGTCTTATAAGTGTTCAAATTTATCCAAAATGTCTAAAAGATATTCTAATATTTTTCAAATTATTTCGATAATAGTTCATTTACAAGCTCACAATGCATCATTTTTGAATATCCAAAGTATAAAAAATGGTTTAAAGTGGTTCAGCTGTTCCTCACTTTGCTGGGGACCCCCTGGAACCCCCCTCAAGGACCCCTGGGGATTCCCCGGACCCCACTTTGAGAACCACCGGTCTAGGAGGTCGGTGTGTCACGCAGGCAGCTGTAAATCACTGTCACATCATTGGGTTGGTTAGTTTTGGCCTACAGTCTCTCTCTGTAAGACGATAGCTCTTAATCATCATTGTTCTTTGTCTGTGGCCTCTTGCGGTCTCTTTGAACATGACAACAAAGGCCCACCTCTCTATCTTTAGAGTTGACATGCAGGGTTGGTTCATCCTGGACGGTCTCACTTCGCCCCCCCCCCCAGCAAGGCCACAGCTGACATCTGATCTGCTTACGTATACCTATACCTGTTGGGAACTCATTTTAATCTGGTTTTCGTAACTTGCTCCTCCATGTGAGGTAGCTCTCTTGGCGTTGTTTGTTACCTGCCGCTCTGCCGAGCTGGAGACTGGGGTTCGATTTCCAACTCGGTGCGTGCAAACGTTACATTGGTGTCAGAAGTGGGATGAGGACCGGTGGAGAGTGCCCTTGCGTGAGGGACGTTATGTACTCGAGAGTGAAGCGTGAGGGCGCATTTCAGGAAGGAGGGGGTAGTGTAGTGACCCCGCAAAAGACTCGGCTGAAACTTGCTCCTCCAAGTGAGCTAGCTCTCTTGGCGTTGCTTGTTACCTGCCGGTCTAATCTTTAATCTGCAACAATATATATAGAGTTGCTGTCAAGTGGTGGAAACCTTGTAATTCCAAAAACTGGAAAACTTTTCCAGGAAATGGAAAAAAATATCTTGTGTTCCAATGTAGATTTTATTTAGTCACAAGCTCTTCTTAATACTTTTAATAATTTCATTGGTTCCATATTTATGAAACCCACAGACTTTTGTGCGACATTGTCGTACGAGGATCCAGGGCATTAATTTATGGGGGGAAAAACATATTGAAATATGGATATACAGGGTTTGCACTGTATATTTCACAATTAGGATATTATGAAATTCTCTGATTAATAATTATTTGGCTTTATAATTGAATAATTGCAGATAATGATAATTGGCATGACATATATAATAATGTTTGATGAAATAATTTTGGAATTGTGGTCATATTTTAGTTTTTGTGACAATCTAAACTATTTTGGATTAACAAGGCTGTTTATTTTTCATGGTTGTTTTACTGTTCTGGTCTTTATAGGTATTGACATGGTCTTGACTAAAAAACAAAAATAATGATTTCCTCAATAACATACTGTTTGTCAGAAAACTAAGATCATTTTATAGAACACTCAATGCCATATGTTGATATGCAAAATCTTATCTTATTCTTAAAGTCTCTTCACCCTCCTTTACTGACGGAGGTATTGTAGTGCAATAAGACAATTAATTGTAAGTATGCTTTTACAATCTGTCTGCAATGTGTTGATGTGATTTTATAGCCTACAGCAGGGGTCTTTAACAGAAGGTCCTCAGAGTTACTTGAACCTAGCATCCCTATTCTGGGGGAACGTTTGCCAAAATATACAAGCTCACAATGCGTCACATGGTGGCACGCTGTGATCTTGTAGATCTGCCATGTTTGGCAAAAAGGTTTGGTGTAGAGGGGAAAAAGAGCAGACCAAGGCTATAGAGCCAAAGGTCAAGTTGACCAAGTATTGAGTGGTTAAGTGGTTAAATATGTGACAATACACGTTAACACGGATCCAACATACTAATAAACAATATGTGTAAACAAACAAAAAACATCAAGTCTATGGTGCCATCTATGAAATCTATAAAAAGTTTAATCTGCAACACAATTTTATACAATATGTAGTGGGGGTCCCTGCTCCATCTCTCTCGAAGGGCTCCTTGGCCTGATAAATGTTGAAGATCCCTGGCCTACAGAATAATCTCTGTATCTGAATGTTCCATTCATCAAGTAGGTTTAGGCCTACAAAATGTCAGTTTGTATGTTCAGAACTATTAGCTGCAGCTACAGTTACTTGATAAAGGACATGTTTTGTAATGAAAGCACTTTAAGGAGTTACTCCGTTGTTGACGTTTCATTGCTACTTTGGTTTGAAGTCACATGCTGCTCTCTAGTGGCAGAACATGTGAACTGTTTCCTATATGTGTCGACCTCAAATCAACACTTGAAGAACCATTAATTACTTTTCAGCTCTGTAACGATCATTGTTTTTGTTTTGTTATGGTTTTTGATATGTGCCTTTTGAATTTTTCAGATTTTTCCTCCCTGGCTATGATACTGTCTCTGATACTAAATAAATATGCAATGTGAAATTTAGTAAAGGGTCATTATTATAAGTGTAGGCTACATAACGTATCTTATTAAATATTTCTGTTATCAACACTATTCAGCTGTTGCCTACTTTTTTACCTTGACTTGCTCTATAAAACAACAATAAAAAATACATAACGTATCTTATTCAATATTTCTGTTTTATCAACACAATGCAGCTCTACTTTTTACCTCATACTTGATCTGCTGTATAACAACAACAACCATAACAATAATAATAATGGAATTAAATGGAATCCACTTCACAATGACCTGTACCTCTGATAATTCTTTTGTAAGATTTTACTGTGGAAAATTGAGAAATATCCCTTCAAACTCACCTATAATAACATATATTTAATATATATATATATATATATATATATATATATATATATATATATATATATATATATATATATATATATATATATATATATATATATATATATATATATATATATATATATATATATATATATTATATAGTATGTTCACCAGTTCAATTGAATTCACTTCACAATGACCTACTTTACCTCTGATAAAAAAAATGAATTTACTGGTTTAATCTGGAGATATCTCACTTCAAACTCACCTATAATAACATTACTCACAGACAATTCTCTGAACTTTGATCTCTCGCCAAAAGAAAACTATAGTATGTTTGTTCACCAGTTCAATGGAATCCACTTCACAATTAGCCTGGTAAACCCCCTCACAATGACCTCTACCTCTGAGGTACCTCTACCTTTTTGTTTGAATTTACTGGTTTAATCTGGAGATATCTCACTTCAAACTCACCTATAATAACATATATTTGTCTCACAACTCCTTGTGAGTGGTCCACAACTTTCTTTCTAGTACGTGCTTTGTATTTTAATATGTGTGTTGCAGATATCTTTAATAAAGATATCTGTCTATCTACTTGACATTGGAGAGCTGTACATGTCTATGCAGTCTTGAGTGTACAGGGAGTAAAGGTAAGCAAAAAACGTGTCACCAAGTGCACAATCTTGATGATTTTAACGAATTCCCTCCCAGCTATACCTGCAAGTTGGAATAGTAAAACATTTAAATAAAAAAATATATATATAAATAAAATATAAAAACAAATATATGGATATAGCACACCTGACACGTGGTCATGCTTTACTTTAGCTTGATATGAAGATATTTATCTTATCGCTAAATGCAGAGAAGAATGTAATTTTGAAACGTTGTTCCCGACAGATAGGCTATGTGCATAATGCATCTAATGACGTACTATAAAGCAAGTCCAGCCCACTGTCTGTGTTGCTGTCCATGGTGCTGTAATGGCCATCTCTCTGTCTCTGTCTCTGTCTCTGTCTCTGTTTCTGTTTCTGTTTCTGTCTCTCTGTTTCTGTCTCTGTCTCTCTGTTTCTGTCTCTGTCTCTCTGTTTCTGTTTCTGTTTCTGTCTCTCTGTTTCTGTCTCTGTCTGTCTGAGAGACTGTTTCTGTCTCTCACTCTCTCTGTTTCTGTCTCTGTTGTCTGAGAGACTGTTTCTGTCTCTCTGTTTCTGTCTCTGTCTGTCTGAGAGACTGTTTCTGTCTTTGTCTCTGTCTCTCTGTTTCTGTCTCCCTGTTTCTGTTTCTGTCTCTGTCTGTCTGAGAGACTGTTTCTGTCTCTGTCTCTGTCTCTGTCTCTGTCTCTGTCTCTGTCTCGCTGTTTCTGTCTCTGTTTCTGTCTCTGTTTCTGTCTCTGTCTGTCTGAGAGACTGTTTCTGTCTCTCTGTTTCTGTCTCTGCGTCTATCTGAGAGACAGTTTCTGTCTCTCTGTTTCTGTTTCTGTTTCTTTTTCTGTCTCTCTGTCTCTGTCTCTCTGTTTCTGTATCTGTCTCTCTGTTTCTGTATCTGTCTCTCTATTTCTGTCTCTCTGTTTCTGTATCTGTCTCTCTATTTCTGTCTCTCTGTTTCTGTCTCTCTGTTTCTGTCTCTTTATAGTACTATAATATAATGTAGTCTCACAACTCCTTGTGAGTGGTCCACAACCTTTTTTCTGGTACGTGCTTTGTATTTTAATATGTGTGTTGCAGATATCTTTGATAAATATATCTGTCTATCTACTTGATGACATTGGAGCTGTACGTGTCTATGCAATCATGAGTGTACAGGGAGTAAAGGAGAGGGCCCAGCACACATCCCTGAGGCCGTCTGTGCTGAGGGTCAGGGGGCCAGATGTGATGTTGCCCAGTCTCACCATCTGGCGGCTGTTCAGCAGGAAGTCTAGTATCCAGTGGCACATGCTTGGGTGCAGCCCGGGGTCTCTGATCTTTATGTCAAGCTTTGCAGGGACTCACTATGGCACTGTTTCCCAAACAATGGGGTGTCAGCCCCACCAAACAGTGGGCCCGATGATTTTTATGGGTCACAACTCACGAGTATTATTATTATTATTATTTTTGTTTACTACATTTAAAAACATATATTATTTCAAAATATTTTCAAAAAGAAAAACAGAAATCAAAGAGAACTTAAGAAGAAGTGAAAATAGCAGATCTACAAGCTCACAACATTGCGAACAATAGTTTGGGTCCCGGGGAGACATCAAATTTCTATTTTGGGTCTCAAGCTGAAAGGTTTGGGAACCACTGAAATATGATGTTGAACACAGAGCTGTATTCCACTACTAGAATGTAGTAGTATAGCTTCAGTGTATTCATATACTACTGGGATGTACACTATGACATTTGCCTGTTGTTGATAACTGTTAACGTTTCATTGTTGATAGACTGATCACTGATACACTCTTATATATTCACTCTTTTGTATTTCCTTTGTATTTGTTTATGACATCTATCTAGTATCTCTGTCTGTCTGTTTGTCTGTCTGTCTGTCTGTCTGTCTGTCTGTCTGTCTGTCTGTCTGCAGTGGTGTACAGTAACTTAAGTATTGTACAATTTTGAGGTATCTTTACTTAAAGGTAGGGTAAGTGATATTTTTTGGTATATATATTTTTTTGTTAAAAAGGTTTAAGTACTATATTCTGGTAGTAATCATTGCTACATAGCGTTTGTTCGGTCACTGTTGTTCTCATGTCTTACTAAATAAAGTACATCAGTCAATCAATCAAAAACAGGGGTCTCTCCAGCTCTTTAGTAAACAGAATATAGTACATTTTCAGGTATGGTGACAACATTTAAGCCAATAGGAGAGGGCACTGAAAATGCATTTTCTGTTTAATAAAGACCTGGAGAGACATGGAAGACTCCTTTTACTGAACAAACACTCTATAGCAACCAGTACTATCAGAATATAGAGCTATTTAACACTTATTTTAACCAAAGTAAATCACTTACCCTACCTTTAACTGGAGTATTTGCAATGTTCAGTACATATACTACTCCACTACATCTCAGAGGCAAATGTTATACTTTTACTCCACTACATTTATTTGAAAACTTTAGTTACTGGGCCTTCTACTTTGTAGATTTTGATTATTATTACAAAACATACAGTAACCAATTCATTCCATTATACATTTTCGGCCATTTGAAAATAGCCGATCTACAAGCTCACAATGCATCGCGACTCGTGATGTAACACATATATGAGCTTGTAGATCTGCTATTTTCAAAAGATTTGTATACAAATATTTTATACATTTGAAAACCTGTGAAATGGGACATTCTGCATAATTAGTACTTTCTACTTTTGGTACTTCAAGTACATTTCTATACCAATACTTTTGTACTTTTACTCAATACTCAAGTACATGTTGAATTCCGGACTTTTACTTGTAACAGAGTATTTCTACATTGCTGTACTTTTTCCACCACTGTCTGTAGTCTGTCTGTTCTGATCTGAAATGTTTCAATAAAGCTACACCGTTTTGAAGCGCTGTGCAGCGTTGCCATGTCCGCTTATTATAAGCGACTTTGGGCTTGTTTTTCTGTAAAGTTGCTTGTAAATATTGGTAGTTGCGGGTTCCGTTTTTTGGGGGCTTGTTTCTAAAGTGAAGTTGCTTATTTGCCAAATACTGATTGAAATAACATTAGGAAACAAGACCAAATAATATTTGGTCCTGTTTCCTAATGTTGTTTTAACTAGTGGTTCTCAAACATTTTCATGTCAAGGACCCCCAGATTAAAGTATTTGTCCACAGACCCCCTCCCATCTGAAAATATGTTGTGCCAGGGACACACTATGGTCCACTCCAGGGTCCACAGTCCCACCAGTGGTAGAAAGTACAAGTACATTTACTCAAGTTCTGTACTTAAGTGCAATTTTGAGGTATTTTTTACTTTACTGGAGTAGTATTTCAATACTTTTACTTCTACTCCACTACATCTCAGAGGCAAATATTGTGCTTTTACTCCAGTACAATTATTTGAAAACCTATATCTGCTATTTTCCAAAGATTTGTTTGAAAACTTGTGAAATGAGACATTCTGCATAATGAGTAGGCTGTAGGCTACTTTTGGTACTTTAAGTACATTTTGATGCCAATACTTTTGTACTGTTTTACTCAAGTCAATTTTGTCACAGACTTTTACTTGCAACAGAGTATTTCTAGATTACGGTATGTATTGTTACTATGCAATAGTACAGCTTGGATGGCCGAGCGGTCTAAGGCGCTGCGTTCAGGTCGCAGTCTCCCCTGGAGGCGTGGGTTCGAATCCCACTTCAAGCAGTAATTTTTCACTATGAATAGAAAACAAGAGGACTCCAATTGAAACAAGCCGATACCTTTTTAAAATCCTATAATTGAGTTGACCTTGTATCTGAACTGTACGTGCTTTTTGACTGCAAACTTCTAAATAAAGTATTCAATCAATCAAACCTCATGTAGCTAAAACCACAAGTAAAATAAGGAGACAAAGTAACGCAACTCACAATAATCTCAATCTGCATCACTTCATATTTGACACAGGACGGCACTATCGAGCTAATTTCTTAGTACAGGCGCATACGTTCAAGGTGGTCTAGTGCAGTGGTTCTCAACCTGTGGGTCAATTTTGTCACAGACTTTTACTTGCAACAGAGTATTTCTAGATTATGCTATGTATTGTTACTTTGCAATAGTACAGCTTGGATGGCCGAGCGGTCTAAGGCGCTGCGTTCAGGTCGCAGTCTCCCCTGGAGGCGTGGGTTCGAATCCCACTTCAAGCACTAACTTTTCACTATGAATAGAGTACAAGAGGACTCCAATTGCTGAGTGGTTAGTGAGCCCGCCTAGGGAGCCGGAGTCCCTTGTTGCCCCAGGTTCGATTCCAGGCCGGGCCAACATATGTGTCGATGAAATGAAATTTGTCCCTGAGCAAGACTCTTAACCACTAATTGCTCACAGGTTCTCATTGGAAACAAGACCGCAAGGACTTTCATGAACGACCTGTTTAAAGGAATTATCCTTATCCTATCCCAGAAGGGTCATGATTGGGGGGGGGGCGGTGACAGTGAAGTGGACTAAGACCTAAAAAGAAAAGGTCATTAATGCATCAAAAGTAATCAACAAACTATACAAAAAAAAAACTGGTGAAACATTGGGAAAATTGTCAAATAATAGCCTAGAAAATAGTGAAAATAGCAGATCTACAAGCTCTCAACGTCTCGCAATGCAAGGCATTGTGAGCTTGTATACGTCTCGCAATGCAAGGCATTGTGAGCTTGTATAGATCTGCTGTTTTCACAATCTTTATCTGTGGAATAGAGTCAAACAGGATTGGTCGCGGAATGTTAAACATTCTCCCCCCCTTCTCCCCCATTGGTTCAAATGCTTAGAATGTTGGAGGGGGATTATTGGCTTCATAATAATAATAATCATAATAATCATAATATCGCCTATTATTGACCTGCTCCTGCAGGGGAAATTCGGTTTCAGCTCAACCCAGCTGATCACTAGCCTGGTAAACCCCCTCCCTCCGGAAATCTCATTTGCATTTGATTTCAGGGAGGTCTGGGATTGCGCAGGGAGTAGAGATGGCCGAACACTGCGTGTCCGAACCAATCAGCGGCTGCTAGGGGCGGGATCATCCAATCACCTGCCTAGTAGCTTGAAAAAAAGAAAAACTGTCTGTCATCGATTCTGCGACCGGAGTCTCAGATGGGAAGTAGGCTGTGAAACAAATGTGTGTCGCAAGCTTCTTCCATTTGACGGTGTCAGGTTAGCTGATCACTGCCCACAAGGGGCATGGAGCAATTAGGGGTTACTGTAGGGGTCTTGCTCAAGGACACTAAGACCAGTCATATTGCTGGCCAGGCCTGGAATCATAGGGACAACTGAGGACTGCGGTTCCCCAGGCAGGCTCTCTCACCATATGTCGCTCCCATTGGGGGCGGTAAATCAATCCTATTGGCTCCGAGTGTCAAATATTTAGATATTTTGGGGACTAATTTAGTTCCTGGTAATTGATAGATCATATGCCTACTTTATTTATTTTCTTCTTCTGCTGCTACTGAGAAGGAAAAAAAATGTTGTACACATACTGTAGGCTAGACAGTGAGTGTAGTGAATGGCTTGGGGCACCCCTATACATATTTTTTCACAGCACCCCTAAATTATATTACTTTTCACTCTACCACCTTATATTTATGGCATCTTTTACTACTTTGACATTATCATAACAGTATGATAGGCTCTACTATACTATAAACTACTATTTGTATCATAATGATTATTGATCTCCACCAGGCCAAACATTCAGCAGACCAGTGCACTGGCACATTCATTCATGAATGTGTCAACAAGACAAATAAGCACACTATGTGATGCTGCTATCCCCACTGCAGGTCTCACGGTTAATGGTGCCATTGCTTGTATGGGGGTCCCTGAGGGACCCCCATACAAGATTTGTGTTGTTAAAATGTTTTAAAAAATGTTCAAAAATTAACTATTTTTCCACCAAGATTATTTCTTAATTTTTTTTTTAAATAGCAGACCTACAAGCTCACAACGCGTCGCATTTCGAATTTCGCGACGCGTTGTGAGCTTGTAGGTCGGCTATTTTCAAATAAGCTGTAGCATAGTCGCTTCTTCTGGGCTTGTTTTCATAGACCTGGTTGCATTTGCTCCTACACTGTGGAACGCTCCCTTTGCGATAAAATAAAATGCTCAGTCAGTTGACGGTTTTAAGAACTTGTTTAAAAAAACACATTTAATTTGTTTCGTAGGCATTTTGTCTAATTAAGTTTTTACCTGACCCACTTGTGCAGGTCAATGTTTTGCTTTACTTCTTGTTGCCCTTATGTGCCAGGCAGGCAGCACCTTGTAATTGTTTCGAAAGGTGCTTTATAAATAAGATGTACTTACTTACTTATTTCTCTCGCAGAATCTGGCAACACTGGCGCTGTGGCGGGCGCATGCGCACATGCCAACACAGGCGGTCTATCGTATATCGGCCACTTCAACGTCGTCACGCGTAACACCGTCATTTCCCTCCGTCTGTAGATCACTGTAAATACTAACTATACTACATTTAGACTACACACTCCTTCTAACACCACGGCAAACAACGAGCTAGAGGCCTCAAGAATATGCCCAAGAATAAAGGTAAGATATTATAGGTCCCTATTCGCCATTTCGTTATCTTTCCGTTGGCGGTGTCTCTCTCTCTAGGTCTCTCTCACACACACGCATTGAAAACGTGACACAAACCTAGCTAACATGTTTAGCTCAACATAAGGATGATAATGTTACTGTAATGTTACAGTAACAGCCTATAGCTGTCGTTTTACGACAATTGTTGTATTAAGACCTGTTTAAAATGACCGTTGGCGAAGTTTATTGTGTCATGGTTGAAGTCTTGAATATTGTTTTAAATGGGTGCTAACTGGACTAGCATTCAAGCCATTGTAATTCTGTTAGCTAGCAGCGTTGCCATGTTCTGGGATAGAAACAAGCAACCAACCAGGTCTATGAAAAGAAGCCCAAGAGAAGCGACTGACTAGTCTACGGTTATTTGAAATATATTAAAAATATGTATATATATTTAAAAAATAAAATAATATAATTTTGGAGGAGGAATTTTTTTTTTTAACACTTTTCTTTTACATTTTAACACACATCTAGCTGTAGTATACAACCCTCGTAGACGTATTTATGATTCTGAAACGTCAGAATCATAAATACGTCTACGAGGGTTAAACGTCAGAATCATAAATACGTCTACAAGGGTTGTACTACAGCTGTACACTGTGCTAACCACCAATATTAACAAGCAACTTTACAGAAAAATAAGCCTTTTAATAAGCGGACATGGCAACACTGGTCGCTTGTTAGCCTGCTAGCTAACTCAACCAACCCCACCCAGGCCGGCCTGTGGCTGACTGTCATCCTTTTGTAACATCACTTACAACAAGTTAATGTTAAATTAGTAACTAACTAGCTTCTAACTGGCCCGTCTACGACGACACCTCGTTTTAGTCCAGATAAGTTTATTTGGCCAGGCCGTTGCCACCTGCTGGGTTAACAGCAGTGGTGGAAGAAGTAACCTACTCAGATATTTTTTTAAGTAAAAGTATCAATACCACAATGTACACATACTTTGTTACAAGTGAAAGGCCTGTTTTCAAAATGTTACTTGAGTCAAAGTACTAAAGTATTGGCATCGAAATGTACTTAAAGTACTTAAATGTTTGAAAATAGCAGATCTACAAGCTCACAACGAGCCTGTAGATCAGCTATTTTCAAATAGGGCTAAAGTGGTTAATGTATGTTTTATAATATAATCATTTATATCTGGAAAGTAACTAGTAACTAAAGTTTTCTAATAATTGTAGTGGAGTAAAAGTACAATATTTGACTCTGAGATGTAGTGGAGTAAAATTAAAAGTACAGTACTTCAGTAAATGTACTTAGTTACTTTCCACCACTGGTTATCGTTGAAGTGAACCCAGTGGCGCTAAACTAACGTGACCTTGCCACTATGAAAGCAGCACAACTTTTAACTGATATATTAACGTTAATGGCGGTCTATTGTTTACACATTGACAGTAGTAACCACTCCAATAGAGATGTAACCTAATCTCAAACCTTTCTTTATCTGTGTCCATATAGGAAAAGGAGGAAAGAATCGGCGACGTGGTAAGAACGAGAATGAATCTGAGAAGAGAGAGCTGGTGTTCAAAGAGGATGGACAGGGTACGTATTGGTTATCAGAGGTTTCTTTTTCAAAGCCCATGGATTGCTGGCATTTTGGCCTTGGTCAGAATGGTGCGCTAGTGGCTGGGAAGGTGGCCAAGCTGATTCCTGATTCAGTTCGGTCATAGGAAACTGAATGTGAGCATCAATGTACATTTTGTGAGTGGTTAAAACTATCTCCTGTAGTCCCCTGGCCTTTTATCCGAGACATCAGCCTGCCATGTTGTGCACAATTCACTAACAGAACAAGGTTTGTTGTGTTATTTGTCAACCATGACGAAGTGAAGAAATTCCCCACCACCAGTCATAAATGTTGGAAAAATGTCTGCGTTGGATGGGATACAAGTCTTGTATACGCTGTCAGTGGATTCCACACAATATGACGGGATGTGTGTAAATGCATATTAACCTGCTCTTTAGTCAAAAGAAAATCAATTTTAATGGGTCAGGATACCAATTGTATCCAATCAGGAGAGAGAACTCTTACAGGATACCAGGTAAATAAGTGAAATTAGAAGTGATGAAATAAAAACAAATTAGACAAAATTGGAACTGGTACGTTATAAAAATTGTGCCTGATAAATGATCTTCAGTACTCTCTCCTGAATAGTATCCTGATCTAAAAATGTATCTTTTGTTTACTAAAGAGCTATGGTTAGTCCCTTTTACTGAACATTCCATATTGGAATATAGAGCTTTAACTTTTTTTCTTTTACAAAAACATTTGGCTAAGCAGTGTCTGTATGTGTTGATAAAATGTATATGAATAAAATACATTATAATATGACCAGGAGTATTAACCCTATCCATTTCAAACTATGTGGAACCTTACATCTTAGATGTGACAATTACTTGGGTTGCTATGTTGAAGAGCAGGGGCAGATTCTTACTGCATGCAGCAGACCTACATTTGGAATCCACACACTCTTAATTCCACTTATTGCATTGGCCAGCTTTGTATTTCTTGCTGAATAATAGACCGAAATAAGAGTTCCATAATTAATGTCATGCTTCCTGAATTGTTTTCTTTCCTAATCAAGTACATTGCTCTCAATTGAGTATTCTAGGGAAATGGGAATATATTTGACACAAAGTGTCAGGGCACTTTGGCTCTGACCCTTGAACTCAAATACTATTAGTTATGATGTTGATTATTTAACCAATTCAGCTTTCGCTGCAGCCGTTGCGATTAAAAGCGTTGCATGAATGTGTAAATTATAAAAGTATATATGTGGTCTAATACATTTTTCCCGGCTCCCAGAATATGCACAGGTGATCAAAATGTTGGGGAACGGGCGGCTGGAGGCCATGTGCTTTGACGGAGTCAAGAGGCTTTGCCACATCAGAGGAAAACTCCGGAAAAAGGTAGGAATTTCCCCCAGCCCATCCTATCTTTCTCCACTAACGCACAGAGAAGCTCCCCCCCCAAACCCCCTGACATATTGCTGACGTGCCGCTTTCTCAGCGGTCAGTCAGCAGCCATCACTGTGGCACCGTGGGCTCAATGGCTCTGTGAGAGAGGGGTCATAAAGTGCATTTTAGTGTCATTCTTTTTTTCAGCTTGAGGTACAGTATGACACACACAGGGCTCTTTGTGATTTAACTGACTATACTGTTTGTTTTTGTTTGCTTCTCCTAGGTGTGGATTAACACGTCGGATATCATTCTGGTCGGGTTGAGAGATTACCAGGTGTGTTGGTCATTCACATAGATCACAGGTCTTATGTTTTCATACTGAAAATGTATGTAACTAACAAGCTTTAATTCCCTGATCGCACGCATTGTGAGCCAGACAACATTTCTTGTTTCTCTGCACTGATGCTGCGTGTCCGTGCCAACACTGTGTTGAATCAGCGATTCTCAACCTTTTTCTGATTTCAATATGGATTAGGCCAGTGGTTCTCAAACGTTTTCATGTCAAGGACCCCCCAATGTATTTGGCCGCAGACCCCCATCCGAAAATGTTTTGTGCCAGGGACGCCCTGAAGAGAAGAAAACATATCAAATTTATTCAACATTTTCCTATGCTTTCAAGATTTCTTATTACATTTTCAAAAATAGCAGATGTACTAGCTCACAGCTCGGCACAAAGTGACGCGCTGTGAGCTTGTACATCTGCTATTTTTTTAATGGCCAATGGATTGTAAGTGGTTAAAATTTGTGTGATGTTGTATTAACACATTTTGCTGGGGACCATCTGGAAGTCCCCCAAAGACCCCACCTTGAGAACCACTGGATTAGGCCACAGATCCCAATTTGATACCATTTTTGAAAATGTATCTCTTGGACCCAAATTTACACAGTAAAATACTCAGTGCTTATTTAACAGTGAGCGTGTACAAATGGAACCAAATTGACCCATAAGTGTCCATTTGGTTACATTTGTACACTCTTTGAGTTACAGACTCATAAGGATCCTTTAACATTGTTTTAAGACGTGTTCTCCTTTCAAACCACTAACCGATTGGACTCTTCCGCAGGACAACAAAGCTGACGTCATCCTGAAATACAATGCAGATGAGGCTCGCAGTTTGAAAGCTTACGGAGAGCTGCCAGAGCATGGTGAGTTACAGGGAACATATTCATTGGCAACAGTGCCACAGTTCAGGCAACAAACAGTACTGCAACAAAACACTGCAGGATTTGTTGTCAGTTAATACAATTGTGTACCAAACAGTTCATAATTGTGGGTTGTAAGGATACGTGCTTTACTGTTTCATAGCAATAGAAAGGACCAATGACTATCACGGCTTGTTCATGTGATAAAATGTGCCAGTTAATAATGGCTATGTTTGGTTTTCTTTCGCATAACTTCTTTCCACCACTCCTGCCCCACACAGCCAAAATCAACGAAACAGACACCTTCGGTCCTGGGGACGATGACGAGATCCAGTTTGATGACATTGGCGATGATGATGAGGACATTGATGACGTAAGTACTACCATTGACCTGTCATTGTTTCCGCAGTAAGTTTTGTGTCAACGGCCACCTAGTTTGTAGTTTTTCTTTCATGTGCCCTGATTTAAATGGATTCCCACAGGTGCTGCAAATCCTTGAATATACTTAAGCATTAATATTACTTTAAAGGTGAAAAATGCAATGATGGGGGGTTTAAATAAATGTAATTTGTATTAGGGAATTTGTGACCATTGACACCAGGGCATGTCAAAATATTCCAACCGGCCATCGTCAGCCCAAATATCGGCAATATTCGCACGAGAAAAGCAATTCACTTGAGAACAGCTTCCCAGGCACCAGATTTGAAATGACACGACTGTCTTTCTCCTCTCGCACTCTCTTATCACCCTCTTGTTAACACAAACGTGTTTATACAACGAAGAATTGTAAAAGCCATTGTTGGCTTGCTGTCAATGGTGCAGAGAATATATAGATCCTAGAGTAGGCTACCCCTATGAACCATTTATATTGGTGCAATTTGCACCATTGACAGCAAACCAACGATGACAGCAAACCAACGATGTTGCAAAACACACAGCATCCAAGTTTCTGTTGTCTTCCACAGTGCTCTTCTCTCTCTCTCCCTCCATCCCCCCGAAAGGGACCCGCAAACCGTGTAAAACCCAACACTTGTATTTCAAATTGTACCCTCTGATTAACCTCTGATATAAGCATAATTGACACAAGGAATTGTCAACCAGGAATTGAACCAAATTGATTAGAATTTCGCACACACTTGTATTGTGCTCTACATTAGGTTATATTTGCCGAGTTGAATTCTCGAGGAGGGAGACCATTACATTTGCTAAATAAAATGGCAAGAATTACTGACGATGGACTCATCAATCGCTGATTGCAATTTATTCATCCAATTGCCCAATTCTAATTGACACCCGCTGTAACGAAACATAGCCTAATGCTTTATTAGTTAAGTAATATCTGGAGATGCTGCTTTTGAACTAGTCTGCTACAAATGTCTATGCACCTTAATTATGCTTGAATTTCATCTTTGAAATCCCCCAATACCTGTGAACACCCAAACGAATGTCTTATTGCGTCCTGGATGTACGCATAAAAGCACATTTCATATGCAGGTCTGAAAAGTGATTCTGACAAAAAAAAAAACGATCGATAGAAAGAAATGTCGTGACAGTATCTAAGTAGTGAAGAATTTAACTATTACATTGCCGTTTTCTTGGCCATCAAAAAGATCTGCAACCTTTAAAAGTTGAAATGGAAAAATGTACTTGAAGGAACACTCTTAAACCAAATCCCATGTTATGGGAATAAAGTAAATGTGTAAAACATTGCTATGTATTTATATCTGAATCATTATATTGTGTTTTTCTTGTCTTTTCCCAGATCTAAGGACCTGCTACAGGAGGGGAAAGGTGGGATTTTACTAGCGATGTTCCCATTTTGGATTTTTTGAGCCGATAATCCTATCATTATATTGTTTTTTATCAGCCTATGCCCTATGCCAGTCCAATATCAGTTTAAGATACAGTATGTTCCACCATTAGTTTGTTTACCACCATCAATAATTTTTTTGTGTGCAAACCTTTAAAGTGCAGTTCAGTAGAACAACATTGATACATACATTGAATTCACAGTTGTGAATGTTTAATTGAGCACTTGGAATGATGGTGGATAGAACGTCACATTTATTGCTTGCTGTCCAACGGAAGTTACAGTAGTTGAGAAAGCTGTATGGGCGACTGACAGATCAACGTGTGCACGTCGCCCATCACACAATTTGGATTGGAGACAAAGAAACAGGCTGATAATCGTTACCCTGTTGATGCTGTCGGGGGGGGCCTGCTCAATTGGAGCATCACTAGACTTTGACCCTTTATTTGCTTCTAGTGTCACCGGAATGAGAAATTACCGGCCCCATCTCCGGCATCTCTCTCTTGCTTGTCTGAAAAAAAACACTCATTTCATCGAGGTTCGAGCCTTCCTCTTCTCCTTCCTCATACTGATACGACTGCAAGCAACTCATGAGAAACAGTACCCAATGTGTTATCTTTTTAAATGTATTTATATTGATTTCACACTGTGTGGAATTTAGTAACAAGTACAGAATCTCTGGATTCGCAAATAAAAAGATAAACCATTTTGTGTTTTTGTCTGGCAGTCTTTATCATTATAGCTAATGGTCTAACAATTTATATTCAGTAGTATAGATAGGTTAAAATATGTTTATTGAAGATGGGGGGGGGGGGGGTTGAGAAAATACATTTTGAAGATGCCTATGTATGTTTTGCATTTCTTGTTTCACTCAGACTGTTTTGGAATGTCAACATCTGTTATTTGCTTGTTTGGTTTGAGTCATGGCCAAATTAAGACAACCCTTCCCTAAAACAGGGAAGACTAATTTTCCCTAATTTGTGTGTTTGTCTGCTCTGCTTTGTTTCCTTGTTTTTGTTTTTGCTTTTTTAAATGGCCTCTATTGTTTGAGACACATTGAAGTGCCCTCGGATTGGCTGCTTCTGCTCTCTAGACCTCACAGAGAGCCTGTTGTGTTTATCAGAGCCAATGAAAAATGTTCTATGATGTCTGAAGGTTGAGTGTAGGGGGTGTTGAATAAAGATCTTAACTCCATCCATTTGGAATTATGTTCTTGAACATGCCATTTCATTGTGCTGGTATTTCAGATCAATGGCACCATCTTAAGATGGTCTTAAGATGGTGCTATTGATCTCCAATTCAGTCGCATGGTCACAGTTGACCATATGCTGTACATTCTGAGACTACTGAAGCCTAAAGTAATCTGGTGTGTCAAACACTAGAATTCAGCAAATGACAAGTCAGATGTACATAAACAATAGCATACTGACTATGGCAATCATGCTGCTGTAACATCCATACATATAGTTAATTCATATTACCCCACTTAACTTGGCGAATGCACTGTACGATCCTGCTCATGTACTGTAGATGCTTTTGGGACTGGGGAGTAAAGACACATTGAAAATTAAAAGTGACCTTTTTTGTGGACATTAGTGTTTGAGCAGTATGCAAACGAAGCAAATGAACCTAGATAGGGTGAATTAATTAAGACTGGCCTTTGATTCTTATACTTGACATGCATATTAAAATACTTTCTCAACATAACGGATTCCCACCGTATATTGCTTTTCTTTAGCATTTCAATGCAAAGATTATTTTTAGAACCGCTATCAGGCTCTGCTATGAGTAATCCCGTCCCCTTGTGGTGGTGGGAGGGGGGGATATATGCTAAACAATGACGTAATCGTGCCTCTAGCACGTGTGCTCTTCCATGACTATGCTTTCTCCAGCACACACAGCACATGCAGGCAGTGAGGCAGATGAAACGAGGCTATTTCCATGTTCGTGTTGTAGAGGTAGCCTGGTGATAGAAATATAGGCTACTGTATAAGCCTAGGTAAAGGTAGCCCACGTATATATAAGCCTATAGTATAGAAGAGATAAGCCTATAGGTGATGCTGCTGCTGGCTCCCTAATAATCCGTTTTTAGGACACTTGAAAAGATTTTGTGGGGCGGGCAAACACCTATAACTATACGTACATAGCCCCCCCCTCCCTCTCTATATCTCTGTCGGTCTCTCTGTCTCTCTGTCTCTCTGTCTCTCTCTCTCTCTCTCTCTCTCTCTCTCTCTATCTCTCTCCCTCCCTCTGCCTCTCTTTGTCTCTCTCTCCTCACTCTCTCCCTCTCTCTCTCTCTCTCTCTCTCTCTCTCTCTCTATCTCTCTCTCTCGCTCTTTCTCTCCCCCCCTCTCTCTCTGGCATAAGCTCTCTCCACACTTGGCATGTAGTGATCGCTCCTTGCCGCAGTGGTTGTATTGAACTGTCAGAGAGGGTCTGCAGTGTTTTAATCCTATCGTCAACACAGCAGGGCATCGGGGTCCAGCCTGAGACATATCGACGAACGGCAATCGACAACCGAGATGACAGCAGGTGAGGTGCATCCATCTCTTGTATTTCCTGTAATATATAAAATAATAGGCAACATCAAGAGGATATCAGGATTCAGGCTATTACCTGTACACACAAATCAGTCGAGTAGATTGATAATAGATGAATTGATTGTGCGCAAGCTATTGCTGCAAATCAGCAATTTATTTTCTTAACCACCTAAACCCCATATGGGTGACTGTCTCTGGATCGGAATCCCTCAGGGCTCTATATTAGTGTATTTTCTGTTTTCTGTTTTCTGTTATTGTGGGGAAAGCTTTGGCTGAAAATAGTCGACCGGCAAGCTCACAATGCGACGCAACGCATCGCATTGTGGGCTTGTCGATCTGCTATTTTCAGGCAATGCTTTCCCCACAAAAGCTTCTGTTATTGTGTTATATATGTTATTGTGGGGCAAGCTTTCGTTGACAATAGCCAATCTGTCGCAATGCTTGTGTCGATCTGCTATTTTCAGCGAAAGCTTTCCCCACAATACCGATGCTGGGGTTTAAGTGGTTAAAGTGTTTGTGTGTAGACTTAAGTTATGAAGGAGAAAATACATTGCTGTGTGAAATCATAGTATGTATGTGTCTGACATAACTTGGAGTTGCATATTGTCACAGGCTACATAAAGAACATTCAACTGTAGTTGTCTCAGATATGCATCAAATGTTTAGAGATGACCAAAGAACAAGACTACAGAATAGGCTGCTATACACACCCTGTGGTCATCATCCACCCAGAACATTGACTTTTGACCCCTGCAGTTGACTGGCAGAACGTTCAACCACTTAAACCCCATATGGGTAAGCGGAGTCCCTCAGGGCTCAATACTAGTGTATTTTCTGTTTTCTGTTATTGTGGGGAAAGCTTTCGCTGAAAATAGCCGATCGACAAGCTCAGCGTGGCAGTGCGTTGTGAGCTTGTCGATCTGTTATTTTCTGTGAAAGCTTTCCCCACAGTAAGGATGCTGGAAAACCAGACTTTGGGGTGGGGTTGGGTGGGATGAGTGCGTGCGTGCTTGCTTGCTTGCTTATGGCTGTGTTTGCATTTCTAGCTAATGTTAACATGAATAATTTGTGAATGTCCTGTCCAGCCCTGACCACTCCGCCAGTAAGGGCTCTGACCAGTGGGCACAGGTCGCCTTCTGGACACAGGTCTCCTTCTCGTTCACCGACCACTCACAGTCCTGCAGGTAAACCCATTGCAGCGTACCAGAGTATGACAAGATAGCAGACACAGTCTAATAATAGAACCCTGCATTGGCAAATTGACTTTGTGACTGTGTGTGTATGATGTGTGACTGAATGTTTGTTGTGTGCGCATTGTGTATATTTCAGTACAGAGCTATAAATACATTATATGCTACGTTCAGCAATGCTGACGGCACGTAATGCTGCTTTCAAAATGTTTTTCTACTGATAACATTTCATACATCAAGAAATGTAGATTTTCTGTGTGTGTGTGTGTGTGTGTGTGTGTGTGTGTGTGTGTGTGTGTGTGTGTGTGTGTGTGTTTGTGTGTGTGCGTGTGTATGTGCGTGCTCGCGTGTGCGCACATGTTTCATCTCTGTGATAACCCAGACATTTTTACATCTTTGACAGCTAATCCACCAGATGTTGTTGTGGTTGATGAAGAGTCCAGAGAAGTGTCTATTAGAGATAGAGAGCCTGCACTTTTGACCCTAGCCTAGAGGAAGCCTTTATGACCAAGGTCATTAAATACCAACCACTCCTACATACCGTCTCAGAGCTGGGCTATAGGTGCAGAGACTGCAGACTATTTGTTTTTATATTTGGCAGCCTAAGACATATCCACAGACTGGTTGTTAGAGGGTTTCAACAACTTTGGATGCCCAAAAAGGAGGCAAAAAGGCTGACAAAGTACTGTGTTGTCGCCGCCAAATATGGTGGAGATGCTGTTACTTATACCCATAGAGTACTGAGTGACATGCTTATTGTATCATGAAGACATAGGCCATGATTTTGTGAATGTAACCTTAACTGTACCTTTAATATTTGTGTCCTTGTATGCTCTCCTTTATGTGGACATGAATACATTGTTAAAATGTGTGTTTAATAGCAGTGAGGTGTAATGGAGGCACATGGAGTCACACCTGCTTATAGCCAGTGAGTGAGGTGAAGCCAGTTTAACGGTGAGAGTGGTGCTGAAGGGACAGCTCCAGTGTTTCCCAGCCAGTTCCTAGCATGGCCTCTTATCAGCTGCCTTGTAGGTTTTCCTTGGCCGTCATAGACTGACACCGTTTTCCTTTCACTGAAAACATTGTATTTAGTTCATGGGTCTTCAAGGGGTCCGGGACCCCTAGGGGGCCATCAGAGTTACTACAGAGGGGCCGCCAAATCTTTTTTTGTGATAGAAACTTATTTTTTTTACATTAACCACTTGAACCCTAGCATCACTAGTCATCCCTATTCGCTGAAAATATCTGATCTACAAGCTCACAATGCGTCACGCTGCGACACGTGAGCTTGTAGATCGGCTATTTTCAGCAAAAGGATTTGGTGTAGAGGGGAAAAAGAGCACACCAAGTACAGAGCCAAAGGTCTCAGAGCCAAAGTGGTTAAATGTCTGAAAATACACATTAACATGAATCCAACATTTACACAGCACTGTCAGACAAGTCTGAATTAATCTATGAAAAAGTTTAAGCTGCAACACAGTTTTATACAATATGCTTCATCTCTCTCTCAGCTAAGAGGTCCTTGGGCTGAAATTACGTTTAAAACAAGCTCCGCCAGTTAGTAATGCACAGATACTTCTTGCGAGCGCGAGGACTCGGGTTCGAATCTGACCCCTGTCTTGCCTTGCTCTTCTCTTCTCCCTCTCTCTCTGTCCTTGGTTTCCTGACTCTCTATCTATGCTAATCTTTTGGAATAACGCATACAAATTACAAACAAAACAAGAGAGGGTGGTCCCATTCTAGTGAAGCAGGGCTATGCAATGTCTGTATCACTATTAGTTTAATTCAGTGGTTAAAAGTAGGGTCCAGGGACCTTCAGGGTTCCTTGAGGGGGTTCCAAATGGACCCTTACAGGTCTGTAACTCGGAGAGTGTACAAATGGAACCAAATGGACCCTTATGGGTCCATTCGGTTCCATGTATACACTAAGAGTTGTGGTGGTCCTTGAAATTAAAAGGTTTGAGAATCTCTGGTTTAATGGTAGGGTAAGTTATATTTTTTGGTGAAAACAAAAACGTATTTGTTAAAAGGTTAAAGCACTAGTAATCATTGCTATATAGTCTTTATTCAGCTCTTTAATAAACAGGAAATCCATTTTCAAGTGGGTTGCCAATTTCAGCCAATCAGGAGAAAGTACCCATTTATCAGCTTCAATTGTGTAGTGTTCCGGTTCCAATTTGGTCTGCTCATTTCTTTGTGTCACCACTTCCAAATTCACTTTTTTTCCCCCTGCAATCTCTGTGAGTTCATTTTCCTGATTGGATGACATTGGTATCCTGACCTGAAAATGTATTTTCTGTTTACTAAAGAGATGGAGAGACAGGGAGACTCCTTTTACTGAAAAAACAGTCTATAGCAATGAGTACTATCATAACAAATATCACTTATCCTACCTTTAGTTGACCTCCTGTTCAGTCGGTTAGTGATTCTTACATAATATGTACTTTTCTTTTTCCTACTATGGAGGTTCACCACACATGGACAGACTCCAGCTAGCCAGAGAGAAGACACACAGGGCATGACTAACTGACCAGCTGGAGGCGCTGCATGCCGTCCGTCTCTCAGCTGTTTACACACACACACACACACACACACACACACACACACACACACACACACACACACACACACACACACACACACACACACACACACACACACACACACACACACACACACACACACACACACACACACACACACACACACTCACATGTATGTGTGGGGGAAGAACATGCATGCATCTTGTGTGTAACATTTCTTTTTTATTGTACAAGACAGAGGGAGATCTGTCAAATATAGGGAGAGAGACCTATACAGTGGAAGAAAGTGTATGCTGTCTATGTTTTATGATGTTTTTGAGTGCGTGCGTGCGTGCGTGCGTGCGTGCGTGTGTGCGTGCGTGCGTGCGTGCGTGCGTGCGTGCGTGCGTGCGAGAGAGAGCATTACATGCATAATATTATATGCATGTAATAAAGCGTGTGCACTTTGTCATAATGTGATAATCATAGACTGTTTTCGGTCCCAAAAAGCAACCAGAAAGAATGCTATTTGCTGGAAGGGCAGCAAGGGTGCGTCTTCACTCAGTAGAACCAGTAGAAGCCCTAGAAGCATACCCTACTTTTATCATACATTTTAAAATGAATGGGACCATAATTTCCAAAATTGCATATCATGGTCATTGAAAGAAGACTTTAAACAAACAAAAAAAACAAAAAACACAAAAGGGCTTTAAACAAAACCAAAAAAAAAAAATACAATAAACAAATCAACACAGGCGACAGTACTAATTTATCCAAGGGGTAAGATTTTTTTTTCTTTCTCCAAACACAGACGTTATCAAATGTAACTCAATATCATAAACGACAGACGACAGAGTCATATACCTGACAAAATCGCTGGTGTGGTTTGTTTATCTTTGGAACACAGTTCTTATATGGCGCGATCTAAAAAAATAAAAATAAAATATCAACATTGCAAACTACATGAATAATAATCTTATATGGCGCGATCTAAGGTCCGCATTCATATCGAGAACCGAATGCTTGCCGCCTCGTGATAATACTGTGTGTGTGTGTGTGTGTGTGTGTGTGTGTGTGTGTGTGTGTGTGTGTGTGTGTGTGTGTGTGTGTGTGTGTGTGTGTGTGTGTGTGTGCGTGCGTGCGCACATGCAGAGATGTCAGAGCTGCTGCGTGACAAGGAGCGTCGAGCGCAGCAGCAGCTGGAGCGCCGCTCCGAGGAGCGTGGGAGGAAGATGGAGGAGCATAGGAAGAAGGAGCAGCTCCGCCGTCAGAGAGCCGAGGAGAAGAGGAGGCACTGGCAGGAGGAGGAGAAGGTCAGAGGTCAATGCAGCTCCTCCACTCCCATCCATCTCATCGCTGTTTCTTTCACTTCCTGTTAAAATCAGTGTTATCATTTCACCGTCCCAGCACCTCTCTCTCTCTCTCTCTCTTTATCTCCCTCACTTCCCTTTTTGTGTCTCCCTGTACATCTGCCTCTCTCTCTCTCTCTCTCTCTCTCTCTCTCTCTCTCTCTCTCTCTCTCTCTCTCTCTCGCTCTCCAGTTCCAGTTTATTTGTCCCGAGAGGGGCAATTTGTTCTGCAGCAAGTATAAAATCATGTAGCAAATATAAAAACATACTCTGCACCACAAGTACCGCAAGCATATAGCAGTTACAGACAAGGTGAGTGTCCACAGGGAGCCACCCCCAAGTCACAGCACTCTGCGCAAATCCGCGAAAAAAGTATTGCACCTTGTGTGAGTATAGAAGTCAAAGTCTCTGGATCATTATCAATCTACAACAATGACAATGACAACATAATCCTCATCAGTGGTAGAAAGTAACTAAGTACATGTACTCAAGTACTGTACCTAAGTGCAATTTTGAGGTATTTTTTACTTTCTTCGGTATTTACAATTTTCAATACTTTTACTTCTACTCAACTACATCTCAGAGGCAAATATTGTACTTTTACTCCACTACAATTATATGAAAACTGTAGTTACTAGTTACTTTGTAGATTTTGATTATTATTACAAAACATACATTAACCATTTCAGCCCATTTTGGCCATTTGAAAATAGCAGATCCTACAAGCTCACAATGCGTCGCATCGCGACGCATTGTGAGCTTGTAGATCGGCTATTTGTAGATCGGCTATTTGTATGTTGATATACAAAAGATTTTTATACATTTTATACATTGAAAAACTTGTGAAATGGGTCATTCTGCATGATGAGTACTTTCTACTTTTGGTACTTTCACATTTTGATACCAATACTTTTGTACTTTTTCTCAAGTAACTTTTGAATTCCGTACTTTTACTTACTAACAGAGTATTTCTACATTGCAGAATTGATACTTTTACTTAAGTAAAAAAATGTGAGTACTTCTTCCCCCACTGATCATCATCATCATAATCATTATCATCATCCTCATCATCACAGTCTCTGTATCATATCACAGTCTAGTATCATCATCATCATCATCAGCACCATTACTTCATGAGATGATCTGGTGATGATCTGGTGAATGCTGAAATGAGTTCTCAGGGACAATAGGTGACTCAATGTTTCGCTGGTAGCTCCCCCATGAATATGCATTCATGTATTCATCGCCGCATGTCATTAAGTAGAACATGCAAGGTCTCGCTGATTCAGCCCTTCAGCTAATCTATTACTATTCCAAGTGGAACGAACTGGTTGAACTGGTGTTAGTCATTGTATTGACACCTGTCACACCGTGTTTTGGGAGTGATTACCGGTGTTTATGGACGTGTCACCACGAAGAGGGAGTGAAAATCAAAGGGAAGATTGTAACGTTGAGTTGGGAAGCGTTATTTTCAAAAGAAAAGAGAGAATGTGTATTGACAGATGAAGAGATTGTGTTTCATCAAAAAAGTAATCCACTTTTACTAATTACTCATTGATACCTTATAATGTACACTGGGGCGTACCATAGGCATTTTATTAATTCCCTAATGCTTGCAATTTACATGATGGGTTGTGTCGTGTCTGTATTGGATGCAGACCTGGTTGAGTTTTGTTCCCGGCTCTGGTTGGTTTCTGTACCGCGCTGCTGATGTAAGGCTTCCTCACCTTAGGTGACTCTGCTTGTGCTGTTTTTCCGACTACTCTCCCCTCCATCAATCTCTCTCTCTCTCTCTCTCTCTCTCTCTCTCTCTCTCTCTCTCTCTCTCTCTCTCTCTCTCTCTCTCTCTCTCTCTCTTTTTCTCTCTCTCTCAGAAGATTAGTACATCCCAAGTACATCCCACAAGGCTTACTATTTTGTTTTCTCTGATGGAACAAAATAATATCTTGAAATAAGATGGCTATTGCTATGCTGCAGTGCAGTAGCTCGTTCAAATGATAAAACAAAACAGGAGAGACACAGTAATATTCCAGACTTGCCTTTAATTGTTGCTCCCCACATCATGTCCCTTTTAACTGTGACTTACTGTGCCATATTCAACCCCTGTTTGTAATGTTACGCAGTAGATCAAGGGTTAACAAGCCCTATTTGTCAGTGACAGGCCGGTCCACTGAGACCGATCCTCATTCTTCACACGCCCATGTGTGTTTATTGATGCCCCCCCCCCCCACACACACACACACACACACACACACACACACACACACACACACATATGCATATCTTGATGACATAATGATTGGTTTGTCTCAAGGGGGCCGCTGTACCATGACATCACTGCAAGTGAATCATGTGCCATTTACTGGAATGGAAGCTCCATGAGCGCTGTGTTGGTTTAGAAAGAATACATTTGGATGCTCTATGTGCACAGTGTTGGTTTAGAACAGGGATCTTCAACATTTTTCAGGCCAAGGACCCCCTAGCTGAGAGAGAGATGAAGCAGGGACCCCCTCTATATTGTATAAAATTGTGTTGCAGATTAAACTCTTTTTTTTTTACTTGGTCTGCCCTTTTTTCCCTCTACACCAAACCTCTTTGCCAAAGGAGGCGTAGTGAGCTTGTAGATCGGCTATGTTTGTCTAAAGTTCTCCTCAGAAAGGGGATGCTAGGGTTCAAGTGGTGGTTAATGTAAAATAATATTATATCATATCACACAAAGATTTGGCGGCCCCCCTGTAGTAACTCTGAGGACCCCCTAGGGGTCCCGGACCCCCTGTTGAAGACCCCTGGTTTAGAATACGTCTAGATGCTCTATGTACATTGTTGTTGGTTTAGAATACATCTGGATGCTCTATGTACAGTGTTGGTTTAGAATACATCTAGATGCTCTATGTGTACAGCGTGGGTTCAGAATACATCTGGATGCTCTATGTGTTGGTTTAGCATACTGTACGTCTAGATGCTCTATGTACAGTGTTGGTTTAGAATACATCTGGATGCTCTATGTACAGTGTTGGTTTAGCATACTGTACGTCTAGATGCTCTATGTACAGTGTTGGTTTAGAATACATCTGGATGCTCTGTACAGTGTTGGTTTAGCACACATCTGGATGCTCTATGTACAGTGTTGGTTTAGCATCTAGAATCTCTAGATGCTCTATGTGCACAGTGTTGGTTTAGCGTAGATATCCAGAGCTAGTTTACTGTTAAATAAATTGAATCACTGTGTAGGCCTAAAATGTGTCATGACCTCGTCAGACTTGCTTGTATTTCTGCTGAACAGTTTTTATTGGGACAGAATTCAGAATTGTTTTTCTGAATTCTGAAAAAAGCTTTTATGTCCTGAGTTGGTTTCATCTGTGCCTTGTGTTGTGTTGTGCACCATTATTTTGGTGAGGACATTTGTGTTGTGTTGTGTTGTGTTGTGTTGTGTGCCCACGAATATGTCTCTCCCAACAAAAGAAAAAGCAAGCCAATACTCTGATCATCCTTCTTTGTTCTGATCCATTGACGATCAATAGACGACTGACTCTCTGGACAGCCACTGTAATCAAGCTGTTTTTTTTGCTGGGGATATGTATTCCTCATTCCGGTTCATAAATATATCCATAAAAAGAGAATTGAATGTAAAAGCTCAAATCAAGATTTTACGAGCTCCATGAAGTTTGCCCAATGGTTCAGTGGAGCAGCTCCATAAATATCTCTTGTTCACATATTACAAGCTCAGTTCTACTGTATGCACAGCAGCCATGTTGGAAAGAAATTGGGCCTCTTTCTTACTTCCTTCACAGGTGATACCGATGATACTAATGAAGGGTCTGTTCCATTCTGGTCAAACAGAGTCAGGGTGCTGATATTGGCTCACTGGAAACACTCTGCTACACCAGTGGACAGTCCAGGGACCCTCATGGTTTACAAATGGCCCCTTACGGGTGTATAACTCTGAGAATGTACAAATAGACCAAAGTACACTCTCAGAGTTATGGGGTTCCTTGAAATTTTAAAGTTTGAGAACCACTGTGCTACCCAAAATGTAACAGAGCCTTCATTAGTATTTAGTACCATTGGTAACACCTGTGAAGGACGTAAGGAAGAGGCCCAATTTCTTTCCAAGCACATTGGTCATGAAGTGACCACTGAGTCACTGGAATACCATGTGACAATTTGTTTTAAAGATGATCTCATTATGCATTTTTGCTTAAGTTATTATTACAGTAACACATGTAGAGAATGTAAAGAGAGCATGTCACGCTAATGCTTAATTTATACACCATTGTATGATGAAGTATAAATCAGGCTTAAGGGAGTCAGCTACGTAGATAAGCCCCGGGTGGTTAAAATTATTTTGATGATTTATAGACATACTTACAAACAGAGATCATCAACGTATCAAGGCTAACGTTGTAGGATTATATCTGTAGATTTCATCTCTGTCGCTGACAACAATGTAGCAACATCAGTGTATTTTGATAATACATTCTATTATTGAAGTATCTTCTTATATTGTATCTTATGTAGAGCACCGAAGTCTGACATCACTGCCACTAGAGTATTTTTTTGTATTGGAATCCCGTAGGCAAATCTTAGATCGCATCATATAAGAACTGTGTTCCAAAGATTAACAAATCACCCTGGCTATTTTACTCATATGGATATGAAGCATCAACTGAGCATCAACTGAAAAAAAAGTCCTATCACACAAAGATTTGTCTGTAACTCTGAGGACGCCCTAGGGGTCCCAGACCCCCTGTTGAAGGGCCCCTGTGTCACATGACGTGTTGCTTTTTCGTCCGTACTGGATGCAGACCTGGTTCTGTTCTTGCTCCTGGCTAGTTGTTGGGGTTCTGTGCCGCGCTGCTGATGTAGGTCTTCCTCACCTTAAGTGACTCTGCTTGTGCTGTTTCAGTCTATCCCTTCTCTCTCTCTCTCTCTGTCTGTCTGTCTCTCTCTCTCTCTCTCTCTCTCTCTCTCTCTCTCTCTCTCTCTCTCTCTCTCTCTCTTACCCCCCCTCTCTCTTGCCATCATCTTCCGTTTCTCCCCTCCCCTCCCCGTCTCTCTCATCCTTATTAATTCTACCCCCCTCTTCTTATTGATTCCTCTCAGCCTTCTCCCCTCTCCTCCTCCAACATCCGTCCGTCCTGCAGTTTCTTTTTTTGGGTTCTGCATACACCCTCAGTCTCCCCCTACAGCTGTGGTTCTCAAAGTGG
>NC_137623.1:30047996-30050496 GCF_963280865.1 Gymnoscopelus braueri
TGGTGTCGGTCATTGTCATTTATTCGCGTATTTCAGTTTATTTTTGCCCCCTGTGCAACTTTTGTTTACAAAGACCTAAAAGCCACACAATTAAATCATTTAATCGCGATTATTTGTATGACAGCTAATAGTCAAATAAAATCGTGACAGCCTCTTATTGTTACGTCACCCACACAACAAAGTCTGCAACCTCTTGCCCATGTTGCACATGCACATCTCCACGTAGGTCATCCTCATCCCGGGCCAGCAGTGATGCATGAGCCTGCCCTGGAACATGGCTGAACGCTGGCTGTATAGCTCTGTGGTGCATTCATAATGCCATCAATTATTCACAGCGGCACACACACACACATCGAAGCAAGTCGGGGTCCCGTCCGTCACCTACTGCTGCCCCAGGATCGGTGCCCACGCCCCGGGTACTGTAGCTGTTGCGTGTCCTGGCTACCAGGCCAGGGGGTGGAGGTGGAGAAGAGCTGGTCTGAGATCAGCTCTCGGGGGCCGTATCAGAGATAATGCCCTCTGCAGCAGAAATACAGCAGAGCAGAAGCTCAACTTACAGTGTTGTTGCATTGGAGGGGACAGTGTTGCATTAAACTAAAGGACAGGGGCTGTGTGTGCGTTCTTGTGTGTGTGTGTGTGTGTGTGTGTGTGTGTGTGTGTGTGTGTGTGTGTGTGTGTGTGTGTGTGTGTGTGTGTGTGTGTGTGTGTGTGTGTGTGTGTGTGTGTGTGTGTGTGTGTGTGTGTGTGTGTGTGTGCGTGCGTGCGTGCGTGCGTGCGTGCGTATCAGTGGAAGGTTTGCGTGTATGTGAGAAAGTGGCTGTGACTGTCAGGGCATTAATGTCTTTCTGTGTGTGCGTGTGTGCGCGTGTGTGCGCGTGTGCGTGTGCTTGAGAGAGAGACATTTATGTATTTGAAAGGCACATTTTGTGAGGTATACAAATGACAGAATATTGGACTATGAACTCTCTCTTAACTGTTTATTGAGACACAAAAAGACACCATTTTGATTCAACAGCGTCTTTGCCATCTTCACTAGTTTCAGTTCAGAAGTTGTTGTCCTCGTTTCAAAGCTGTTCATCATTACCAGTTTGTACTGTATGACGTCGGCTGTGTGCTAGCAACGCAGACGTGTTGTCTGGGTGTGTGTGTGTGTGTGTGTGTGTGTGTGTGTGTGTGTGTGTGTGTGAGTGTGAGTGTGTGTGAGTGTGAGTGTGAGTGTGAGTGTGAGTGTGAGTGTGAGTGTGAGTGTGAGTGTGTGTGTGTGAGTCTGTACGTGTGTGCATGCGTGCGAGTGTAATGCTTTGCTTTTTCCCACTCTGCTACACCTGCTTCCCAGGTAACCCTAAGAAAGCGCCTTGCCATGCCATTGGCTCAGCTCAGGCGGCCAATGAGCTTCCCGCCGCTTCAAGTCCCAGCAGCAAATCCCGGAACGGTACAGAAAGACCTTGTGACTCTCTGTGTGCCACGCCCATAAGACCCATAAGGCTGTCGTTCTGCCTTTGTCTGCATGATGTGTGTGAACATCTGTGAACATCTGTGTGCTTTCACAGTGCTTGTTAAATCCAGTGTTGCCAAGTCTGCTTATTATAAGCTTTCTTACTTACTTCGGCTTGTTTTTCTGTTAAGTCGCTTGTAAATATTGGTAGTTGCGGGTTGTGTTTTTTTGGGGCTTGTTTTTAAAGTGTAGTTGCTTATTTGGGCTTGCTTCCAATTTTTTTGATTATTGTTTTAAACCAGTGGTTCACAAAACCCCCAAGACCCCCCCCCCCCGTATGTATTCGTCCACGGACCCCCATCTGAAATTATTTTGTGCCAGGGGGACCCCCGTACCAGATTTGTGTTGTTAAAATGTTTCAAAAATATTCCACATTTTACACTTTTTTCAAGATTTCTTTGAAAATAGCAGATCAACAAGCTCACAGAGCTTGTAGATCAGCTATTTTCAAATAGGCAATGTATATAGGTTTAAAGTGCTCATGTGGCCTATAGTCGCTAGTTTTTATAGACCTGGTTGCTCATTTCTCTCGCAAAAATCTGGCAACACTGGTTAAATCACACCCCATAAGTGTGTGTTTGTGTGTGTGTGTTAATTGTGCAGCGCAATCCTGCTGAAGTCCAGCCTGCATTATCAAGCTCCTCTATTTGTGTACACATGCGTTTTTTGTTTTAAGTCTGTGCGAGTGCGTGTTTGTGAGAAGTTGTGTGTGACAGTGAGTGAGACAGAGCAATGCCGAAGAGATCGGAGAAAGACAGGTGTATAATACATCGTTTTGAGCAGTTCACCCCAAAAATGACTTATTTTCTATCAATTACAGTCACAGTCACTAATTTGATGGCCGGCCGGGGTGGCTGGTCAGTAGGAGACTCCGCTGGTCATCAAATTATTGGCTTAGGAATGCGACAAAATCAAAAAAATCTCCATGAATTCAAGGCTTCATGGGGTGTGTAATTGATAGAAAATACGTAATATTTTTGGTGAACTACTCCTTTAAAGCACACT
>NC_137623.1:30052996-30147996 GCF_963280865.1 Gymnoscopelus braueri
CACCCACACACACACACACACACACACACACACACACACACACACACACACACACACACACACACACACACACACACACACACACACACACACACACACACACACACACACACACACACACACACACACACACACACACACACACACACTCCCATTGATCACATGGCGGCCATTATGTCCGGACGGCCGCTGTCTGAATATGGTCGATGGCTTGCATCAATTTGACTTCTGAAAAAGTCCCAATTGTCTTCCATGTAGCCATAAAATGTTGCACTTAAAGTTCTCATCGGCTGACCCCATTAGACCATGCCCCTTCACTCCCAAGCATGGCCTTCTGAATTGACTTTAAAGGGCAGTTAAGATGGTCTCGTTGAATTTAATTACTTTAGTAATGCTATGAACATTCTTCATAGCATGTTAAAAGTGGAGACCAAATCAAGGTATTCTATGTTGCATGAAAATGTGAAGAGGCTTTCATGTTATGTCCCATATTATGTCCCAACAATGGGAACTGTGAGATTCTACGTATGAAGACTTCCTTTTCTAAATGTTGTATACCCACTTTGGGGAAAACAAAACAAAAACCAAACTCATTACCTTACATTGCTTTGTTATTACTGATAGAGGATCCAATCTGTGTTGTGAAATACTTTCCTGTACAAAAGTACCACAATCTGTTCCAATAATGTATTATGGATACATTTCTTTGATTTATCTCATTATGGAGTGAGACTCTTGATAAATACAGTAGCCATAATAGAGTACCGAAGTCCTGACGTCACTCCCACTACCCTTGGGTCACTGAAGTATTTTTTCTATTGAAAACAACATTGGGAAATCAGATTGCGTGTTCCAAAAATAAACAAATCAGCCCTGCGGTTCTGTATGTGACTCAGTGTGGTTTATGATATTGAGTTACATTTGATAACTTCATGTATTTAATAATAACTAAATGTATTTATTTTCTTACTCTTTGGATAAATTAGTACTTTTTCACCGTCAGTTGATTATTCATTCATATCCATATCAGTGAAATTGCCGGGCTGATTTGTTTATTTTGGAATGCAGTGCTTATGACATGACGATGATCTAAGATCTCCCTATGGGGATTTTCAATAGAGAAAATAACTCCATGATCCAGGGCGATAGTGGCCTCTAGTGGCAGTGATGTCAGACTTCGGTGCTCTATATCCTCTTATACTTTTAAGGGGGAAGGACTTTTGTAAATTGCGAATGTGTTCTATTGACTTACTGTCTGGATGTGTGTTTGTATTTGTGTTTTTCTGTGTGTGTGTTTTTCTGTGTGTGCGTGTGTGCGTGTGTGTGTGCGTGTGCGTGTGCGTGTGCGTGTGCGTGTGCGTGTGCGTGTGCGTGTGTGTGTGTGTGTATGGGGGTGGCGGTTCTTCTGTCTGTGTCTGTCTGTGACCTGTCAGTCTCTGGTGTGTCCCACCGTTTAGCGGCCCCCAGTGCGCCGAAGCCGCACAGAAGTTCCTCCAACAGAAGGAGTGTCGCTGGGTACCCTGAGGAGAACGCGGGAGCCAAGACTCCCACAGTCAGTACTCTCTCTCTCACACACATGCACACACACACACACGCAAGCACGCACGCACGCACGCACGCACGCACGCACGCACGCACGCACGCACGCACGCACGCACGCACGCACGCACGCACGCACGCACTCACACTATTATAATTAATGTTGTTAAAGCAATGGTTCTCAAACGTTTTCATGTCAAGGACCCCCAAATTGTTATGTATTTCTGATCTTGTCCATCCTTGTCACATCCTCCTGTCTTTTCATCAGTGCCACCGTTGCAAAGCCGGACAGTATGACTGGTCTCATTACTGTCTTAAACACCTTCCCTTTCCCTCTTGCTGGTACCCTTCTGTGACAAATCACTCCTGACATTCTTCTCCATCCGTTCCACCCTGCCTGCACTCTCTTTTCCACCTCCCCGTTACTTTGGACAGTTGACCCCAGTTGGACAGTTAAACACCTCCACCTTCACCTTTCATTTCACAGAAATATACATGAGTAGATCCCATCCATTTGTGAACTGGTTGTGTGCTTTGAGAGACCTACAGTATAAGCTTTTATTCATCAGAAGTATAACTGAGTACTCACAGCACAAAGATGAGGCAGAAGTTCGCTATCAATGTTCCACCCCTCCACACACCAGGTGTGTGTGCTATTTTCCCCAAATAGCGTTCCCTGGCTCACCTTATTTGTCCCGGTAAATTCTCAAATCTCTCTCTCCCTTGGGGAGGCTCCTCTGTCCTCGGAATGTCATCGACACACCCATGAACTCAATGCACCTGGTACTCCATTCATACATTAAGCTGTTTGGGCTAAATCGGACATTACAGTGACTCAACTCAAAGGAGGTGGATTGTCAAGTCTGTTGCATGTCAGGTCTACTGAGTTTGACATTTGCGCTCACACATACAGCCCCACCACCGGTTCATGTCGAAATTCAAGGTCGCAGAGCATGTGAGAATGAGGTTACAGAATGCCAGGGGCAGAGAGAGCAGCTAGCAAAGACCCCCCCCCCCCCTACATGACAGAGCAGTAACAATGACACTGATGAAAGCAGACATAAAAAGAGGAGCTTAGGGTGGAGGTGGATTAGTGGAAGTTTGTGGGTGGGTATGCGTACGCTGTAGCATGAGTAAGCAAAATGAAGCTGTTTTAAACATCATTCCATAATAACATGAAAGGCCAGTGACACGTGACAGCAGCGTTGATGGAGGTGGGCTTTACAGGAGTCTGCTGAGGAGACACCTTGGCAAGAATCAGGGCGGGGCATGGTTTGTTCAGTTAGCCTGAACTCACACTATGCTCCATTTATTCCGGCTTTAAGCTTTAATGCAGGGGTCTTCAACAGGGGGTCCGGGACCCCTAGGGGGTCCTCAGAGATACTACAGGGGGGTCACCAAATCTTTGAGTTATAGGATATTTTTTTTTACAATAACCACTTGAACCCTAGCATCCCTATTCTGAGGAGAATTATTTTGCCAAAGATAGCAGATCTACAAGCTCACAACGCCTCGTGCTGCGACTCCTTGCGAGGCGTTGTGAGGTTATAGGTCGGCTATTTTCGGCAAAGAGGTTTGGCGTAGAGGGAAAAAAGAGCAGACCAAGTTTATTGAGTATTGATGACGGTTTAAGTGGTTAAATGTCTGAAAATAACTATCTATGAAATCTACGAAAACGTTTAATCTGCAACACAATTTTCTGGGCCAAGGGGTCCTTGGCCTGAAAAACGTTGAAGACCCCTGATGTAATGACTATGGAGACAAATTTAAACAAATGCACAATCTAAAAATGAAGCCATTAACGGGAAAGTGATGAATGCTGTATAACCAACGCTGTGAATGTAGGCAACGACATGTACAGTGTGGACGGTGGTATGGTCCTTGAATGTACTGAAATATAAACATTAATGTTCTATCGTATTATGTGATTTCCAGACAGAATCTCCGACCACACCTGTCCGCAGTGCTTCATTCAGGTCCCAGAGCAAAGGCCCTGGCACACCTAAACGGTACACTACACACACACACACACACACACACACACACACACACACACACACACACACACACACACACACACACACACACACACACACACACACACACACACACACACACACACACACACACACACACACACACACACACACACACACACACACACACCCCCACACACACACACACACACACACACACACACACACTTTATATTTTAGTAACATTTAGGGTTATGACTTTGTAGTTGCATTTCTATAACATTGAAGTAATAACAAAGCAAGAAGCTCCTTGAATGCAGCAAACAGAGTTCCATCAGCACTATAGGAGCAAGGAACAGCTGCCGATGTTCCTTGCTGTTTAAGTGCTGTTTGAACTCTTGTTACGATGCAATGCTGGGCATTAATGTCATTATCTTATCAATCAGCCGCGGGTGGCAAGCATCCGGTTCTGGATATGAAGACAATAAAAAGGAAGTCATTAAAACGCTGATTTTACATTCCATTGGAGTCAATGGTGATTTGACGCGACTTTGTCATTGTCATAAATACTTAATGCTTCCAGTCGCTTGTTTAAAGTCTTCTTTCAATTATCAAAATGCGTTTTTGGAAATTATGGTCCTATTCATTTTAAAATTGATCTAGGGCTTCTAGCTTCTACTGGTTCTACTGAGCGCAGCCAAGATGGTGGATTTCAATTTGGTGAAATCGTAGCTTCAAAGCGAGTCCGTAGAAACCAATGGATGACATCACGGCTCCCCTTACAGTCTATGATCAGCACTTGTTGTCTAGGCTCCCAGAACAGTTTCATTGGCTGTGCATATTCAACAACACGTGGTTCTGAGAGCTTAGTTTCTATTGTAACTCTCGAATGGCTCTTTTCGACAACGAAAGGGTTAACCAGAACCCACAAAGTTCTGTGATGTTTTTTTGTTTGTTTGTTTACATTTCCATTATAACCAGAAAGGGGAGGTACGTCAGAAAAATCCACAAGCTCACAACACATCGCAATGTGACACGTTGTGAGCTCGTAGATCTGCTATTTTGAGAACCTTACCTGCCACCAAGCCATAGTAGCCTATACGGAAACAAATCCAGAACCCGTGAAATGTGTTTCACGGCACAGCGCGATGTGCTTACCTCTTGTAGTTGGTCCCTGGTGTTCTGGCGCGCTCTGCTGCATGCTCCTCTTCTGGGCAGCTGTCAACCCTTTCCAATTAGTGGCTCCACTTTCCTGTGGTTGGGCCCACATTACCTGTAGTCAGGACTCAGGACAGCTCTAAGCAACAGCCAATAATAGGTTAATGGGATCAAGTCATGGCATAATTCATATTAGCCAATAGGGACGTTGGATCTGACGGTAACACTCTGCAGTACTTTAATAGCGCTAAAAGAATATTTGCTGCATTCGAGGATCTTCCAACTTAATTAGTTCTCTTTGTTTTGGGTCAGTTTGGAAGCCCACCCATCATGCTGCGTTCACGGCACGCTGGCAGCTACAGAGATACAGTCTATTCATTTTCAATGGAAGCCAGCCAACATGAAGACACAAAGATACATGTGACATTTGTAGCTGCTACAAAATTTGTAACAGCTACAAAGCTACACATAAGTTGAGCTGGCTTCATCTTCAGATACAAAGCTTCAAAGCGACAGATATGCTTTGTATCTTTTGTATATGCCAGTGCGATCGCAGCATCACCTTTTTTTTGTGGTTACATTACATAAACTCTAGTCTTTTCTTGACATGTAGTCTTGTTCTATCTATCTGTTGTGGTTTTCAGGGTGAGGTCGGCCAAGAACCGGCCACAGTCTCCCTGCTCCCCGGGACAGTACCCTCCGTCCCCTCTCCGACAGCGTCCCTCCACCCCCGGCACCGATGACAGGGGCCACGTCGAGGGCAAAGGTCACGGGAGCCTGGAGAGGAAGATCTCCAAGTCCGAAACGTCAGAGAAGAAGATCCCCAAGTCCACCAGCAGAGAACTGGCTGCAGGTGAGGCAGGAAGCTGTGAATTATTGCGTGTGTGTGTGTGTCTATGTGTGTGTGTGTCTAAGTCCGAGCCCACCTTTTTCAATGTCCACCTCAGCTAATTTGAAGGAGCACTTAAGCACTGGCATCATGGAGCTACTGTTTAATCTCAGAGTGTCCAATGAGCTGAATTATGATGATGTTTTCAGAGCCCGCTGCCTCAGAATGATGTTCTGTCCTTGAATAGAGAGAGAGAGAGAGAGAGAGAGAGAGAGAGAGAGAGAGAGAGAGAGAGAGAGAGAGAGAGAGAGAGAGAGAGAGAGAGAGAGAGAGAGAGAAATTTGAACTACCCTGTGGGATAGAACATCTTCCCCTATTTGGCTGCAGTCTCTATCTCTATTTCTCCCTCTCTCCCTCCTCTCTTTCCGGTCTGCATTAAATCTATATGGACAGTATGTGTTGGTATATCTATGTATCATCTTTGATAGACTGTGCTATACAGTATGTCTCTCGATGCCGGTCTCTAGGTCTGCCTGTCTGATGGCCTTCCTGTCCAAGTGTCTACTAAACAGAAAATGTGTCTGTCTGTCTGTCTGCCTGTCTGTCTGCCAGTCTGTCAGCCTTCTGATGACTCTATCTATATCTCTGTCTATGTGTACATCTATCAGTCCAGCTGCTGGATTCTCTGTCCATAGACAGAGCGGCAATCATAACTGCGGTGTCAAGCGGGTGCCGCTTCGCACCGCGACACCGCAGCTCCAGGCAGGGCCAGGGGCGTGCTGGGACCAAAATTCAGCTCTGGGATTCTCCGAACCGGCCCACCGTTTTGTCAACGGGGGGGGGGGGGGTGATCTTTTTTTTTTTTGGGTTGGCCCACCGGCTGTCTGGCGGCCCGTAAATGGCGCGGCCGTTCTGGAATTTTCCCGAATTTCCCAGTGGCCAGCACGTCCCTGGGCAGGGCTCTGTGGATTCGTCTATATGACAGAGATGTCATATAGGCATTTCTATCCCTCTGTCTACCGCAATGGTTCTCAACCTTTTCAGACCGTGACCCCCCAAAATAATCATATTTGAACTCTGACAAGCACTTGGAATTGTAGGAGTTGAGGCTCAGTTCCACAGATAAAATAGCCGATCTACAAGCTCACAACGCCTCACAACGTTGTAGATCGGCAAAAATAAAATCTAAATTGCCTCTTTCTTATATAATTTGACAATTTGGCCAATGTTTGACCAGTTTTTATAGTATAGTTTGTTGATAACTTTTGATGCAGTAATTGTATTTTTTCTTTTCTTTCTTTTTGAAATTGTCACTTCACTGTCATCTGGGGACCCCCCCCCCCCCCCCAAATCATGTGGTTTACCGATCGGTTTGTCTGTTGTTGACCTTTGTCTCGATTTCTCGATGTCCGGTCACATCGGAATCAGAATCAGCTTTATGATTTGTCACGTCACATGGTTACAGGTGAAAGCTCTCAGCGTTTGCAGTTACAAGGAAGAGCTAGAATAGAGAAAGAAATAATAGAGAAGAAAGGATTAAAGAACAGGTCAGGCGAAGACCTGTTCAGTCTGCGCCTGACCGAACAGGTCGGCACAGAGCGGAAGGCTCTGTGCCGACGGAAGGCACAGAGCCTTCCGGAAGGCACGGAAGGCTCAGAGCCAAATCAAATAGACAATGTCAAATATACACAAGGTGTATGATTTAAAATAGAAATGGTCCTGGATAATTAGCAATACAGAAGAATATACTATCTACTGGAGAAAACCGAGCAATATAAAAGCAGAAACATTTCTGTTTGTCTACCAGTTCGCTTGTCCTGTCCTCATCAATTCAATGCCCCACTCTTGACTCTTGACTTCCTTGTGCCGCCCCCCCCCCTCCACAGAGTCTCCAAGCACACCTACAGGAGGCAGGAGTTTCGGCGGAACAACGGACGCAGAGGAGGCGTCCAGACTGCTGACCGAAAGACGCCGCCTGGCCAGAGTACAGAAGGAACAGGAGGAGAGACAAAGGCAGGAGGAAGAGAGGTATGTGTGTGGGGAGTTCAGTGCATTTTGTACATTTTGATCATCATAGTGCTATTGTTCTGCTGTTGTCTGGCATAATACGTTCTTGTTTTTATGTTAATTTTGTGTGGGGTTGGCACCCAAGCATGTTGATAGTGCTTTGAATCGTGCAACTTAAAAAGCAAACAAAACTAATCCTGATTATGCACTAGTGCTATGGTAATTAGAGCCACTTGTTCATTACAGGAAAACTATTTTGAAACTTATTGATCAAGGATTAGGATTACATTCTCCATTTAACTCCCTGTTTTTGGTGCTGAAAAACCATATTGATTAGCAATTGATTAGCAACAAGTATTGTGATTCATATCACAATCGCAATATTCTGCATAAGATTTTGACAATATGACATTTAGTCAATACCTTTCCTGTAGTGTCTGTATGTGTCATGTATCTCTTAATGCATTTGTGTGTTTCATTCTTTGTTTCTCTCCGCCTCCTCCGTAAGGCTGAGGGCCGAGGAGGAGCAGAGGAGACAGGAGGAGGAGCGCGTGCGCCAAGAGAGAGCTGCACTACAAGCAGAGGAGGATAAAGTGAGGCGTGAGGAGGAAAGGAGGACCAGGGAGGAGGAAGAGCGAAGACAGAAGGAGCAACGATGGAAGGACATGCAGGACCAGCTGGACAGAGAGGTCAGAGTAAACGATGGTGATCAAGAGTAGAAATGAATTTAATTCAGTCTTCTTATTGTTGCTGTCGGGCAGAAACCTCTTATCTAGTATAACCTTTTGTGTTTTTTCGTAAATGAATGCCCCACTTGATCATAGCCTACCACAGCGTCACGCAAATGTAAAAAAAAAAAGTAGCACAAGATCAGAAATGTATTTTGTTTTGGCCCTAAAACATTCAAAGCTTTATAGTCCAACAGTAGTATTTTGAAATACATTTTTTGACACTGAGGGAGCCTGTGTAATACTATTACTACTGTGATGTTTGAATTTTACCCTTACAAATCTGTCTGTTACTATCTGTACGGTAATTTCTCTTACAAGGCCAGACGCATTGTCACTTGACAGAAACGGTATTGGGTTTATCCGAGTATAGCTTAGCTTATGTTTGTGCTAATGTTGGCTTATTTTCAATTAACATTTAATCAGGCTGTTGCCCTCACCTAGGGGGCACCGGCGAATGAACCAGCAGCCTACTGTAGAAACAAACCAATGAAAAGAGTCATCAGTAATTCATAACTCTCTCATAACAATCGAATCGACCATACTGCTTTCAGAGAGAGGAGGCTTTTCTGCGCGCTCAGCGGGAGGCAGAGAGGAAGATGCAGGAACGAGAGCTACTGCACATCCAGGAGGAACAGGAGAGACTAGTGAGGAAGAAGGTATACACACATAGTATGCACTCATCGAGTGTTAAAGTTCCCCTTGCATTGGATTTCAGTACATTTACACTCACTGAAGAACAAAAAAGATTTAGATAAAAAAAATGTACAGCGCTAGCTATCTATCTGTCTATCTGTCTATCTATCTATCTATCTATCTATCTATCTATCTATCTATCTATCTATCTATATATCTAGGTACTGTATATCTATCTATATCTACAGTACTATACAGCAGGGTTCTTCAATGTTTTTCAGGCCAAGGACTCTAGTTGAGAGAGACGAAGAAAGCTGTCCATGCAACGTGATCAATGTCTGTTAACTGTTGAGAGATTTAAGACTAGCTTGGAAATATTCCACAGGTTTTTATTTTAAGTGATGCTGCGGCTTTGGTGATTTGACAGCACTGTCATCAGTGCTGTGTAAATAACATGTTTTTTGTTTGTCTAATATGTTGAAATCATTATTAATGTGTAAAAAAACATCCTGGAGTAACACTGAGGACTGCTTTTACACAAATACATTTTAATCGATTTTTTATCAATTAGTCTGATTATGAAGGGCACCGAGCTCTGGCATATAATAGTAATTTTTAATGGTGATTGCGAGCGCTACAGCCTGTGATAAAAATCAACATGTCCATCTGTACCGAATGATGATACATTTCTGTTGATACCTTATAGTCTTCACATTTACCTCAAATAGTAAAAATTTGTTTGTTTTGTTTGCCTTTTTTTTCCTGTGTCTCATCCAACCCTGCAGAGAATTGAGGAGATTATGAAGAGGACACGGAAGAGTGAAGTAGACATGCCTTCTGCTCCAGGTACCGTGATGCGTACATACAACTGTATACCATCTCTAACTTGTGTACACACACACACACACACACACACACACACACACACACACACACACACACACACACACACACACACACACACACACACACACACACACACACACACACACACACACACACACACACACACACACACACACACACAATAATGTAATAATAATAATAATGTATTTATGTCCACATAAGAGACACAATACAAGGACACAGATATTTAAAAGATGCTGTAAAAAGTGCAGTCAGCAAATCATGGACAACTACCCAAACACCCCTCAGGGCTACAAATAACAGCATCTTTGCCAGGTTTGGCGGCTATTGATAAAATAGAGTGCGCTGAATTTTGCAGGCCGTTTAGCTGCTTTTTTTGGCATCCCAAGTTGTTTGAAGCTTCTTACAACCAACCTATGAACCAATGTCCTACTAGGCTGCCAAACACAAGTAGAATTGCACCTATAACCTAGCTCTGTGATGGTATGGAGGAGTGGCTGGCATTTAATGACTTTAGTCATAAAAGCTTCCTCTAAGCTAGAGTCAAAGGGGCAGTCAGGCCACTTCAAGAATCAAAACTGATTTGGAGACTTTGTTGACAACAAAAACAACATCTGGTGTATTGGCAGAAAGATGTGCAAAGATTTCAGGATTATCTGTACTGAGTTGAAACATGGAATGTTTGACACAGGAATGTTTGTACATTCTCACTGACGGTGGAAAATGTTTGGATATGTCCTTTTTACTTGAGCTAAAGGATTTTTTTCAATTTTCAATTTCAAATATACAAAGACATCAGGTAGTAGTAAACAATAAACAGCACACATCATAAAGAAAGCACAAAAAAACAGTAAAGTGTGTCTGTGTGTGCGTGTGCGTGCGCGTGCGTGTGCGTGTGCGTGTGCGTGTGTGTGTGTGTGCAGTGTGTGGTGTGATGTGATGTGAGTCAGCTGCAGTGTGACTCAGCAGTGTCCTGTAGAGCTGGACTGCAGCTCCCTCCCATGGTCAGAAAGAGCATGACGTTTTACCAAAGGTCTACAGCAGTGGTTCTCAAAATTATTCATGTCAAGGACCCCCAAAATGATATGTATTTGGCTGCGGACCCCCATCTGAAAAATATCTTGTGCCAGGGACGCCCAGAAGAGAAGATTTATGTTAAAGAAATGCAAAATTATTATTTTGTTTTCAAACAATTACGATATTTTTCAAAGATTTTCAAAAATAGCAGATGTACAAGCTTGTAGATCTGCTTTTTTTGAATTTCCAACATATAAATGGATAAAGGGGTTAAAATGATTGTGATGCTATATTAACTACTTTGGCTGGGGACCCCCCTGTAATCTATATTTTGAAAATAGCCGATCTACAAGCTCACATGCGACGCATTGTGAGCTTGTAGATCTGCTATTTTCAAATGGCCAAAATGTATTCACCTGTTTCCTAGGCTGTGTGTTTTCCACTTCCTGTCGATTTGATCCAATGAAATCCAATGAAACTGGTCAGATGACCAATGATATCCAATGAAATCGACAGGAAGTGGAAAACACACAGCCTAGGAAACAGGTGAATATGTAGGGCTAAAGTGGTTGGTGTGTTTTGAAATAATAATGAAAATCTACAAAGTGAATAGTAACTAAAGCTTTCATATAATTGTAGTGGAGTAAAAGTACAATATTTTCCTCTGAGATGTAGTGGGGTAGAAGTAAAAGTATTGAAAATTGTTAATACTGAAGAAAGTAAAAAATACCTCAAACTGTACAGTACTTGAGTACATGTACAGTAGTTACTTTACACCACTGGCAAAAAGTTGCAGCACACCGGCAGGTAAACATCCACATGGTAGATCCACACAGGAAAGAAGTCCACATAGGAGGTATCCACATGAAGGGAGGTATCCAACATGAGGCAAAACAGTCCGTCGTCCATCAAAGGAAAGTGTTCCAGTGTGGCAGACCAGTCTGGTGACAGGCGGTGTTCAGGCCTTGTTCAACAGTCTGATGGTAGCCAGCTATGCCGGGTGGAAGCTGTTCAGAAATCTGGTGGTCTTGCCCTTGATACTGCGGTAGACCTCCTTGCCTGGCCGCGGTCGCAGTAGTGGTGTAAACAGATTGTGTTTGGGGTGGTGAATGTCCTTGATGATACGATGAGCGTTGACTATTAGCATGCACCGCTTCTCATGCAGTTCCTGGAGGGAGGGAAGCTCACCTCCCATTATGCACTCAGCCGTCCTCACCACCCGCCGTAGGTTTTTAGCCCGATCTACGTTGTGAGCTTGTAGATTTACTTTATTACAACCATGTGTGTTCCTCCAGTGCCTGAGGTGAGGAGTGAAGCTGATGGGGCTTTAGAGGAGGAGGAGGCCCTGATTCCAGGGCCCGAGGCCCCCATCATCTCACTGGGACCCCTGGAGACTAAGAGCTGCGTGGACGAACTCTCTGACGGAGTACAGTCCATGGATGTCAGGTAGGATATCTGTGTGTATGTGTGTGTTTGATCTACTTTGAGGTACCCTGAGAAAGCACATCACATCTCCCTACCTATAGGGATTCAGAATTCCCCATTGTACATAAAAGTAGATCCAAAACAACAGGTGGGGTGGTGGAGGGTGAGCAGCAAGTTTTAAAACAGAAGCAGCAAGCAGCAGCACAGACAGCAGTAGGCAGCAGCAAACAGCAAGCAAGCAATGAGCAATGAAACGTCCCCATTTAAATAGTGTGCTCTATCATGAAGGCAGTATGTAATTGGTTGAGAATAGAAGCATGGAGCTGAGACCTACCAATGGTCGGCCAGTTCCCTGGCAGAACTTGTTCTGCGCATTAGAGGAAATTCAACTGTCTTCCAGTCTGCAGAATGCAGATGTATATTTATTGTTTATGTTCATCCCAATTACATATTTATTTTTTTCATCTCCAAATGCCTAGTCTTGCATGCTTATAGACACCTCTTGCGTGAGTATGAAGTACTGTACCGGAAACATTCATCTCTAGTGAGAACAGTCACATGGCGGTAAGGAGCACAATGTGTGAACAACTCTGGAAGAGTCCCCCCCCCTCCTTGCCTATGCCGGCAATTTATATGAATGTTTTAGCCGGCAATACTGGCATTGCAGTGTAAACACAGGTGTGTGTCTCCATGCAGCCCGGTGTCTAGGGACGAGCAAGCCAGCGCTCAGGACTTCTCACCGGTCATTGAGGGAATAGAGGGCGACATGAGCAACGCCCGCAACCTGGAGCACCTGTTGGACCTCGCTGCCCAGGGGCGGGGCCCAGGGCAGGGTGAGGAAATGCCTTCGTACCCCAAGCTGGGGGACCTCAACAAGAACCTGCTGATACAGGCCTGCAATGCCGCCGCCTCCGAATCCTCTCAGCTCATCCACAGCATCAGTCCTGGCAAACTGGACGTCCAGTAGCCAGGTAGAGGAACACACTCACATAGACAGAGTACCTCTATCATGTAGTACCAATATCATGGTATAGCACAACCGTGAGTGTATTATTGTGATTATACCACAGTTTAATTATCAATATTTATTAAAATAATAATGAAAAATAAAATACAGCTGGCGGCGGCCGTTGCTAGGTACAGGTAAGGTAACAAGGTGGCGTTCGGAGTGCTTGTTGTCGAGATATTGGCACTTATTGCAATGCCTCTCAGCCAATCACAATGAGAGTTTGAAACAAACTGTGATATAATACCAAACGCTAGAAAAAGTAAATTTGTTAAAGAACCCAACGAACGAGTGGCTTATAAACAAAGTCTCGACTCAAAACAAGTCAGGATGATGTCGATGTTTACTTTGCACAGATCGTCTCTGTCGGGGTGGAAAGCTCTTATGTCCAAAACAGCTTCCAGATCTGCTACTTTTGATGCTTTTGTGTGACGTTAATTTACGGGAAAAAAACACAAAAAAAAATCATTTTACATTGTACAACATGGAGATGAGAGGTTTCTGCCCGACAGCAACGATATCAAGCTATTATTCGTGTACTGCATTTCTTTATCTCATCTGTCATCTCCTCTTCCTCCAGGATCACAGCGTTGCTGAGACTTTTAGGTTGAGTGCAGGAAAATAGAGGGTGAGAGACCATCACCCTACTGTCTCTGCCCCTCCAAGCAATTGCAAGAAGGACAGAACTGCTGCTGACCGTCTGGTTCTTCATCTATATTACTCACACTTTTGCGCAATACCCTGGAGAGACAGACACACACACACACACACACACACACACACACACACACACACACACACACACACACACACACACACACACACACACACACACACACACACACACACACACACACACACACACACACAAACATTTCATAGTGATACTCTCTTAAGTGTAAAGCTTTCACTCTCGTCTCTGCCTATGTAACACTCTGTATATAGATCTGTCTCAATGTGTTGGAACCTGATGATAATGAACACAGTGTCTCTGGGTGGGGTTAGGGTGTGTGACTGTAGCATTTTGTCCAGTGGCAAACGGTGGGAGGCTTATTCTGTGATTCTTGTGTAGCATCTTTAGTTGGAGACTAGATACATTTCCTGTTTATACCATTATACACACACTGAAATGGGGGGGTCTGTTTTAGGCTGTAGTTGTGGTTGTGTAGCTAAACTATGTCTGGGAGTTTCTCTCTGACTTGTCTTTGTCAATGTTTCTGGTGGTTGCTGTCTGTGTGGTCATGCCACCACAGACCTGCTGTTCCATTGACACTAAGGTCTACTGGACCACTTTATCATGACCACCTATATTCAAATCCAGCTAATCAGTTGTACTAATGTAGATATGCTATCAGCCTGAAGACTGGAGAAAACCTATTGACCACTGATGTTATAATCCTGCTGTTAATCCTTAAAACGTAGCCTATAGCTTTGGGTTTCTCTGCTGCTCGTCCCTTGATCTATTGGAACCGAAGCAAGGGTAGAGAAGAGAGGAATAACATTCCATTGTCAGAATACAAAAAAATGATCAATCAGGGGCTGGGGGGGGGGGGGGGGCAACGACTAGGTAGCGGGTTTTAATTGTCCTGTATCTTTATGTGCAGGGTGGAAGATACTGACACTGCATTCTGTTTGTTTATTTAATGCCCGATTTATACTAGATTGCGTGTCAGTGTCGTGCAGAGAAAACACACCGTCACGCAACTTGAGTATGAACCTCTTAAGACTCACTGCAACTGTGTTACTGTACATGTAGCTTAGCTCGCACTTTGATGTGTGTCACTGCTCTGAAGCTACGTATACCTCTGCTCCACACATGGTCCGGATTTCTCATTCTGTAACTCAAACAATTAGTATTAAAATATACTGTACCTCACCGATTAAAGAAAACCCAGACTGCAACGTTTATCAATAGCCATCACCAAATGCATACTGTAAGTCATTACCTTGAGGCCTTAAACCTCTCAAAGATCTCACTTGGCGGGACATCGCTCTCTGCTGTGACTATCAGACGAGTCACTCCTTTGCTTTCTGTTGCTGCACACATGTTTGCGTAACACCTGTTTGACTTTGCTTTGCTCTCAGGGTCTGCGTCGCACAGCATGGGTGCTCGCTATTTTAGTACTGCTGTAAGGTGTCACGTCAAGGGACGGTCATTATTGGAGAAGAATTAAGTGTTTATCACACTAATCCTACAATTTTTTTTTTTTTGTACCATGTGTGTGTCAGTAATCCTTCCATATTCGATCGTTATTTTCCAGATTCTATTGATGTTCATGGTATAAAGGTTTCCTGGGTAATTTTGGTTGTAAGGGTTCCCTTGTATACAGAAAAAATAAGGAACAGAATGTTTAACAAACAATATTACATAATTCTATGTCACTGCAGCTTGGTGGAATATAATATTGTAGATGTGGTGCATGGATAACTGCTGAAAAAGAACAATAAAACTTCATCAAGCCTTTTGTGTCAGTGAAATTGATAAATTCACACAACACCATGACCAACACCTGAAATAGTCATAGGTCACAAAGTCAGTCAGCTTTCCAAATATAGATGACTTTGCACATGCAAAAGGGAGTTTCTTTATACATAAAATGCTTCTTAACATGTTTTTTTCTTTTTTTTGTTGCTTTTACACCATTTTGTGACAGTAATGCCTGCGCAACACCGGGGCCTAAGTAAGCATAAATCACCCTTACGTGTTGGAATAGAACAGTTCATTTGTCAGTTTTAGCTGGTCCCTGTCATTTCACAAATCCAGCAGTGCAGGATTTTCAGGTTGGTCAACAGAGAGCGCAGTGCAACGCATCGTGTTCCACAGCTGTCATCAACATAAACATAATGTGAAGAATAGTACCAAATAACACACTCATTTTTATAGAATAAGTAGGAGCTGCTGTTTTGGCAACACTTACTGTTGAGGCTGAGTATATTTATGTATTCAGTACTCCTCCTTAGCATTTATTCTGTATAGACCTTTTTCACGTCAGACTTATTGACATGAAATTGTAGGGTAGAGCCAACATGCACAATAGAAGCACACTGTTTGACCTGATCACCTGAATGATCCAGCACCAGCACTGTCCTGGCTGAATTACAGACGGCCAATCGGCCATGCCATGAAATAAATAAAATAAATATGTCTCATGAAATAAAAAGTTGGAGAAAAATTTAATAAATATGTCTCATGAAATAAAAAGTTGGAGAAAAAAACATAAAATTAATTAAATAAGTTTATGTATTTATTTCTCTGTTTTTTTAATGGTGGTTCTTATTTATTTAATTTGGGAACTGATGGTCTTCCATAGGTGGGTGATCATTAAAGGCTTTTATTTATCAGTAAATCCCACTTTAAAAACTGATTAGCCTTATATTCTCCTGCAAAAACATTGTGCGATGTGAAAACAATATCGCTGCACTTCTTTCAGGGTAGGCAATTTGAATGACAATGTGGCTGGGCTTGGAAGTTGTTTAATGTCCATCTCTGTTATGAATATTTATAATTTTCCGAATCATCATCTAAATTACAATTGTTGGACTTTGACAAGGGGGTATAACTATAACGAAAAAACATCACATGGATGCACCTGGGACGTATCATCAGTGTTGTAGCCTAGGGTCAACAGGTGTTTCGGGTCTCGCAACATACACCCTCGCCCAGGTGACCCAGCCGGGGTCGATCAAGCCCCGACTTGGGCTTCTTCCTCACGGAAGACACAGGCTGGGGCGCCAAACCATACTGCTCCCGGATGCCGTCTACATTCCGGCTGTCACCCGTCTACATTCCGGCTGTCACCCGTCTCTCCGGTGGTCCATAGAATAACTATAACGAAAAAACATCACATGGATGCACATAACTATTATTATTAAAATATATTAATTCTCTATTAAATAGAGCAGTGGTTCTCAAAGTGGGGACCAGGGACCCTCAGGGTTCCTTGAGGGGTTTCCAAATGGACCTTTCAGGTCTGTAACTCTCAGAGTTATGGGATCCTTGAAATTAAAACATGTTTGAGAACCACTGAAATAAAGAAATCAATCATAAAGCTGCGTTATGTAACTTTCCTGTTCTACCCAGGATTTGAGGTCCTGGGTCTCCTATGCAAGTCTCCTATGCAAATGCTGACATTATTTCCACCACTGAGCTAAGAGTCTGCCTGCTTGCTCTGGGAGAAATACAAATTTGACCTTCAGGTCAAAATTTGTGTCAAACTCAAACCAGTAAAAGGATCTATGTCTCAACAGAAGAGCAGGGAGACCAGACCAAAGCCATCAGTGGTGGAAAAAGTACTTTTTCTTTTGCTATTTGAAATCTGTTCGAATGTTCAGAAGGCAGACAGGAGCACATAAAAACACCATATGTTCTACCCTATGTCTGTGTGTTTTTTTTTCTCCGTTTTCACTGTTTGTCTTTGTCAGGACAGGGGGGCTGTATGGGCCACTTGCAACCAGTGGTGGAAAAAGTACTTAAATGTTTTACTTAAGTAAAAGTATCAATACTGCAATGTAGAAATGTAGAAATATGTTACAAGTAAAAGTCTGGTAATCCAAATTTACTTGAGTAAAAGTACAAAAGTATTGGCCATCAAAATATACTTAAAGTACCAAAAGTAAAAGTACTCATTATGTAGAATGTCCTGTTTCACAAGGTATATGCATAAAGTTTATAAAAAATCATTTGAAAAGAGCAGATCAACAAGCTTGCTATTTTCAAATAATCAAAGTTTAAATAGGGCTAAAGTGGTTAATTTTAATCAGTAACTAATGTTTTCAAATAATTGTAGTGAAATAAAAGTACAATATTTGCCTCTGAGATGTAGTACAGTAGATATTAAAGTATAGAACATTGGAAATACTCCAGTAAAAAATTTAAGGGCAGTGCTTCAGTAAATGTAATTAGTTACTTTCCACCACTGTAAGTTATATTGTATTAACATACTCTACCATACAGATTGGTCAAAGTAACATTTTATTAACTAAAAGAAACTTAAATATTAAACAGCTTTAAATAATGATATTTGCCTAATGTGAAGTAGTAGAAGTCCATGTTAGTACAGTAGGTGGCATAGACGCCGGAGGCGGGGTCACACGGTCCTCTGTGTTCAGCTATCGACTTCTTTTTTTATATATATATATAAAAAAAATTGGAGAAAAAAAAAATGTATTTTTTTCTCTCTACCGGCGCAGTATCCGCAGCCTCCGCCCACCCCACCATTCCCATTGTCAAGCGGCCCCAGCCAGACATGCTAATTGCCTCTAATAAACAAGTCTTGATCTCTGTGGCTGTGCTAAACATGTTCTGCAGGTTTTGGCTCTGCCGTCTGCCCTTATTGAAATGAAAGGTCGCTATGCTGTGTCCCTCGACTCCCTCGTCCTGTGTGCACTAACAGTCACTCACTGCATGCACTGAATACTATTCAGTGCATGCAGTGAGTGACTGTTAGTGCACACAGGACGAGGGAGCAGTGGTGGAAAAAGTACTCAAATTTTTTACTTAAACAAAAGTATCAAAGTATCAATTCTTCAAGTAAAAATACTCTGTTACAAGTAAAAGTAAGGTATTCAAAATGTACTTGAGTAAAAGTAGAAAAGTATTAGTATCAAAATGTATTTAAAGTACCAAAAGTAAAAGTAGGCTACTCATTATGCAGAAAAAAGTTTTCTAACCCTTGATACTTTTACTTAAGTAAAACATTTGAGGATGGGACACACTGGGATGGGTAGAGTGTTGTTAACTGTTTTATGGTCATTTAATGAATTAATTAAGCAAAAAAAATCGCGCGCGCTTCGCACGCGTACTTGCCCACAACGCAGTGGGTGGGGGGACGGGGGGAAGGGGGGAGTCATGACGTCATCACTGTCCCCCCACTATTTAACCCCTTCCGGCGTCCCTGACGGCCATACCACCCTGAACACGCCCGATCTCGGAAGCTAAGCAGGGTCGGGCCTGGTTAGTACTTGGATGGGAGACCGCCTGGGAATACCAGGTGCTGTAAGCTTTTTTTCATTTGCCACATTGAATGAGCAATCGTCATTTATGAATGCAGCACTAACTAAGAAAATGGCACTGCTCAACAATGTCACTTCTAACCTTTAGCAGCCCAGCCTATAATAGAGGAATAAACACACTCCACAGCAGGGCCACTGTCATCTATATAAGACCTACCGGCCGTTATGCTGTTGCTTACGGCCATACCACCCTGAACACGCCCGATCTCGTCCGATCTCGGAAGCTAAGCAGGGTCGGGCCTGGTTAGTACTTGGATGGGAGACCGCCTGGGAATACCAGGTGCTGTAAGCTTTTTTTCATTTGCCACATTGAATGAGCAATCGTCATTTATGAATGCAGCACTAACTAAGAAAATGGCACTGCTCAACAATGTCACTTCTAACCTTTAGCAGCCCAGCCTATAATAGAGGAATAAACACACTCCACAGCAGGGCCACTGTCATCTATATAAGACCTACCGGCCGTTAGGCTGTTGCTTACGGCCATACCACCCTGAACACGCCCGATCTCGTCCGATCTCGGAAGCTAAGCAGGGTCGGGCCTGGTTAGTACTTGGATGGGAGACCGCCTGGGAATACCAGGTGCTGTAAGCTTTTTTTCATTTGCCACATTGAATGAGCAATCGTCATTTATGAATGCAGCACTAACTAAGAAAATGGCACTGCTCAACAATGTCACTTCTAACCTTTAGCAGCCCAGCCTATAATAGAGGAATAAACACACTCCACAGCAGGGCCACTGTCATCTATATAAGACCTACCGGCCGTTATGCTGTTGCTTACGGCCATACCACCCTGAACACGCCCGATCTCGTCCGATCTCGGAAGCTAAGCAGGGTCGGGCCTGGTTAGTACTTGGATGGGAGACCGCCTGGGAATACCAGGTGCTGTAAGCTTTTTTTCATTTGCCACATTGAATGAGCAATCGTCATTTATGAATGCAGCACTAACTAAGAAAATGGCACTGCTCAACAATGTCACTTCTAACCTTTAGCAGCCCAGCCTATAATAGAGGAATAAACACACTCCACAGCAGGGCCACTGTCATCTATATAAGACCTACCGGCCGTTATGCTGTTGCTTACGGCCATACCACCCTGAACACGCCCGATCTCGTCCGATCTCGGAAGCTAAGCAGGGTCGGGCCTGGTTAGTACTTGGATGGGAGACCGCCTGGGAATACCAGGTGCTGTAAGCTTTTTTTCATTTGCCACATTGAATGAGCAAACGTCATTTATGAATGCAGCACTAACTAAGAAAATGGCACTGCTCAACAATGTCACTTCTAACCTTTAGCAGCCCAGCCTATAATAGAGGAATAAACACACTCCACAGCAGGGCCACTGTCATCTATATAAGACCTACCGGCCGTTATGCTGTTGCTTACGGCCATACCACCCTGAACACGCCCGATCTCGTCCGATCTCGGAAGCTAAGCAGGGTCGGGCCTGGTTAGTACTTGGATGGGAGACCGCCTGGGAATACCAGGTGCTGTAAGCTTTTTTTCATTTGCCACATTGAATGAGCAATCGTCATTTATGAATGCAGCACTAACTAAGAAAATGGCACTGCTCAACAATGTCACTTCTAACCTTTAGCAGCCCAGCCTATAATAGAGGAATAAACACACTCCACAGCAGGGCCACTGTCATCTATATAAGACCTACCGGCCGTTATGCTGTTGCTTACGGCCATACCACCCTGAACACGCCCGATCTCGTCCGATCTCGGAAGCTAAGCAGGGTCGGGCCTGGTTAGTACTTGGATGGGAGACCGCCTGGGAATACCAGGTGCTGTAAGCTTTTTTTCATTTGCCACATTGAATGAGCAATCGTCATTTATGAATGCAGCACTAACTAAGAAAATGGCACTGCTCAACAATGTCACATCTAACCTTTAGCAGCCCAGCCTATAATAGAGGAATAAACACACTCCACAGCAGGGCCACTGTCATCTATATAAGACCTACCGGCCGTTAGGCTGTTGCTTACGGCCATACCACCCTGAACACGCCCGATCTCGTCCGATCTCGGAAGCTAAGCAGGGTCGGGCCTGGTTAGTACTTGGATGGGAGACCGCCTGGGAATACCAGGTGCTGTAAGCTTTTTTTCATTTGCCACATTGAATGAGCAATCGTCATTTATGAATGCAGCACTAACTAAGAAAATGGCACTGCTCAACAATGTCACTTCTAACCTTTAGCAGCCCAGCCTATAATAGAGGAATAAACACACTCCACAGCAGGGCCACTGTCATCTATATAAGACCTACCGGCCGTTAGGCTGTTGCTTACGGCCATACCACCCTGAACACGCCCGATCTCGTCCGATCTCGGAAGCTAAGCAGGGTCGGGCCTGGTTAGTACTTGGATGGGAGACCGCCTGGGAATACCAGGTGCTGTAAGCTTTTTTTCATTTGCCACATTGAATGAGCAATCGTCATTTATGAATGCAGCACTAACTAAGAAAATGGCACTGCTCAACAATGTCACTTCTAACCTTTAGCAGCCCAGCCTATAATAGAGGAATAAACACACTCCACAGCAGGGCCACTGTCATCTATATAAGACCTACCGGCCGTTATGCTGTTGCTTACGGCCATACCACCCTGAACACGCCCGATCTCGTCCGATCTCGGAAGCTAAGCAGGGTCGGGCCTGGTTAGTACTTGGATGGGAGACCGCCTGGGAATACCAGGTGCTGTAAGCTTTTTTTCATTTGCCACATTGAATGAGCAATCGTCATTTATGAATGCAGCACTAACTAAGAAAATGGCACTGCTCAACAATGTCACTTCTAACCTTTAGCAGCCCAGCCTATAATAGAGGAATAAACACACTCCACAGCAGGGCCACTGTCATCTATATAAGACCTACCGGCCGTTATGCTGTTGCTTACGGCCATACCACCCTGAACACGCCCGATCTCGTCCGATCTCGGAAGCTAAGCAGGGTCGGGCCTGGTTAGTACTTGGATGGGAGACCGCCTGGGAATACCAGGTGCTGTAAGCTTTTTTTCATTTGCCACATTGAATGAGCAATCGTCATTTATGAATGCAGCACTAACTAAGAAAATGGCACTGCTCAACAATGTCACTTCTAACCTTTAGCAGCCCAGCCTATAATAGAGGAATAAACACACTCCACAGCAGGGCCACTGTCATCTATATAAGACCTACCGGCCGTTATGCTGTTGCTTACGGCCATACCACCCTGAACACGCCCGATCTCGTCCGATCTCGGAAGCTAAGCAGGGTCGGGCCTGGTTAGTACTTGGATGGGAGACCGCCTGGGAATACCAGGTGCTGTAAGCTTTTTTTCATTTGCCACATTGAATGAGCAATCGTCATTTATGAATGCAGCACTAACTAAGAAAATGGCACTGCTCAACAATGTCACTTCTAACCTTTAGCAGCCCAGCCTATAATAGAGGAATAAACACACTCCACAGCAGGGCCACTGTCATCTATATAAGACCTACCGGCCGTTATGCTGTTGCTTACGGCCATACCACCCTGAACACGCCCGATCTCGTCCGATCTCGGAAGCTAAGCAGGGTCGGGCCTGGTTAGTACTTGGATGGGAGACCGCCTGGGAATACCAGGTGCTGTAAGCTTTTTTTCATTTGCCACATTGAATGAGCAATCGTCATTTATGAATGCAGCACTAACTAAGAAAATGGCACTGCTCAACAATGTCACATCTAACCTTTAGCAGCCCAGCCTATAATAGAGGAATAAACACACTCCACAGCAGGGCCACTGTCATCTATATAAGACCTACCGGCCGTTAGGCTGTTGCTTACGGCCATACCACCCTGAACACGCCCGATCTCGTCCGATCTCGGAAGCTAAGCAGGGTCGGGCCTGGTTAGTACTTGGATGGGAGACCGCCTGGGAATACCAGGTGCTGTAAGCTTTTTTTCATTTGCCACATTGAATGAGCAATCGTCATTTATGAATGCAGCACTAACTAAGAAAATGGCACTGCTCAACAATGTCACTTCTAACCTTTAGCAGCCCAGCCTATAATAGAGGAATAAACACACTCCACAGCAGGGCCACTGTCATCTATATAAGACCTACCGGCCGTTATGCTGTTGCTTACGGCCATACCACCCTGAACACGCCCGATCTCGTCCGATCTCGGAAGCTAAGCAGGGTCGGGCCTGGTTAGTACTTGGATGGGAGACCGCCTGGGAATACCAGGTGCTGTAAGCTTTTTTTCATTTGCCACATTGAATGAGCAATCGTCATTTATGAATGCAGCACTAACTAAGAAAATGGCACTGCTCAACAATGTCACTTCTAACCTTTAGCAGCCCAGCCTATAATAGAGGAATAAACACACTCCACAGCAGGGCCACTGTCATCTATATAAGACCTACCGGCCGTTATGCTGTTGCTTACGGCCATACCACCCTGAACACGCCCGATCTCGTCCGATCTAGGAAGCTAAGCAGGGTCGGGCCTGGTTAGTACTTGGATGGGAGACCGCCTGGGAATACCAGGTGCTGTAAGCTTTTTTTCATTTGCCACATTGAATGAGCAATCGTCATTTATGAATGCAGCACTAACTAAGAAAATGGCACTGCTCAACAATGTCACTTCTAACCTTTATAGTAGGGGGTACTAAGTGAAAAATCGTTACGCGGCGGATAAAAGCATGAAATTTGATACAGATGTCCCTTGGGTCATCCTAAAACATCCTAGAAGGGGTGCCCAAAAAAATCTTAAACAGGAAGTGAGTTATGGACAAAATCCAAAATGGCCACCTAAACTGTTGACCGTTGACTCAAAAGACACCAAAATAATCTCCAAAAAGCATAAAATGTGGCACACATGTCCCTTGGGTCATCCTATGACATCCTAGAAGGGGTGCCCAAAAAAATCTGAAACAGGAAGTGAGTTATTGACCAAATTGAAAATGGCCGCCTAGTGTTGTCGATTGACTCAAAAGACAACTAAAGAATCTCCAAAAAGTATAAAATGTGTCACACATGTCCCTTGGGTCATCCTAAGACATCCTAAAAGGGGTGCCCAAAAAAGTCTTCAACAGGAAGTGAGTTATTGACTAAATTGAAAATGGCCGCCTACAGTGCTGGCGATTGACTCAAAAAGCCTATAGAATCTCCAAAAAGCATACAATTTGGCACATATGTCCCTTGGGTCATCCTAACACATCCTAGAAGGGGTGCCCAAAATAATCTGAAACAGGAAGTGACAGTCACTTAGTGGTAGCAGGGACAACATCTTAACTGTTGCGTGACATACAGGTAGCAGGGACAACATGTTAACTGTTGTGTGACATGCAGGTAACAGGGACAACATCTTAACTGTTGTGTGACATACAGGTAACAGGGACAACATCTTAACTGTTGTGTGACATGCAGGTAGCAGGGACAACATATTAACTGTTGTGTGACATGAAGGTAGCAGGGACAACATCTTAACTGTTGTGTGACATACAGGTAACAGGGACAACATCTTAACTGTTGTGTGACATGCAGGTAGCAGGGACAACATGTTAACTGTTGTGTGACATGCAGGTAGCAGGGACAACATCTTAACTGTTGTGTGACATACAGGTAACAGGGACAACATCTTAACTGTTGTGTGACATACAGGTAGCAGGGACAACATCTTAACTGTTGTGTGACATGCAGGTAGCAGGGACAACATCTTAACTGTTGTGTGACATACAGGTAGCAGGGACAACATCTTAACTGTTGTGTGACATACAGGTAACAGGGACAACATCTTAACTGTTGTGTGACATGCAGGTAACAGGGACAACATCTTAACTGTTGTGTGACATACAGGTAACAGGGACAACATCTTAACTGTTGTGTGACATACAGGTAACAGGGACAACATCTTAACTGTTGTGTGACATGCAGGTAGCAGGGACAACATGTTAACTGTTGTGTGACATGAAGGTAACAGGGACAACATCTTAACTGTTGTGTGACATACAGGTAACAGGGACAACATGTTAACTGTTGTGTGACATGCAGGTAGCAGGGACAACATGTTAACTGTTGTGTGACATGCAGGTAGCAGGGACAACATCTTAACTGTTGTGTGACATGAAGGTAGCAGGGACAACATCTTAACTGTTGTGTGACATACAGGTAACAGGGACAACATGTTAACTGTTGTGTGACATGCAGGTAGCAGGGACAACATGTTAACTGTTGTGTGACATGCAGGTAGCAGGGACAACATCTTAACTGTTGTGTGACATACAGGTAACAGCGACAACATCTTAACTGTTGTGTGACATGCAGGTAGCAGGGACAACATGTTAACTGTTGTGTGACATGAAGGTAGCAGGGACAACATCTTAACTGTTGTGTGACATACAGATAACAGGGACAACATCTTAACTGTTGTGTGACATGCAGGTAGCAGGGACAACATGTTAACTGTTGTGTGACATGAAGGTAGCAGGGACAACATGTTAACTGTGTGACATGCAGGTAGCAGGGACAACATGTTAAAGGGATATTTCACTTTCAAAAAAACTTTGGGTCATTTTATCGTCTACTCAGGCTTTTGTGAGCCCCCCAGACCGTTTTTAAGGGGGGGGGTACTGGTGTGTGTGTCTTTGATCTTCTGCTTTCCCGCACAAGGTTGCAACTTTGTTTAATTTCAAGCACGAGAACCTGTCTGCTCCCACACTCCAAGCACGAGAACCTGTCTGCTCCCACACTCTCCTACATTTTTGGGGCATTAAAACGCTATGGAGTTGTGCCCCAATAGAGGGCTTGATCTCTGGTCATATGAAGATTTGTACAATATATTATGTATTGGTAATCATTCATAGGGTCTTTTAAAAGTTTTAGAAAACAATTAAGTATATTTGGCATTGACAATATATCACTTAGAAAAGGATTAATGTGGAAGGTCATCTTATTCAGAGTGGTTTTTAAGACAATTTTGGGCATTTAGAGTTGTTTAAAAAATATTTAAGACATTTTTCATGGGTTATTTTTGCCAAATCCTTTAATATCAGTCTATTTACTATAAATGTAAAAGTTATATTTAGCACAATCAGCCAAAATGTCAGAATTATATCAACTTTTAGGAATCATGGGTCATTTCTGGCGGCCATTTTTGATTTTTCCTTTAAAAAACCCTTTAATGGGTCCAAATTTTTGGGCACCCCTTCTGAGATGATGAGATACATCCTAAAGAGTGCGTGTACCAAATTTGGTGCTTTTATCCGCCGCGTAACGATTTGGCCATTTTTTGTGCTTAGTACCCCCTACTATTAGCAGCCCAGCCTATAATAGAGGAATAAACACACTCCACAGCAGGGCCACTGTCATCTATATAAGACCTACCGGCCGTTATGCTGTTGCTTACGGCCATACCACCCTGAACACGCCCGATCTCGTCCGATCTCGGAAGCTAAGCAGGGTCGGGCCTGGTTAGTACTTGGATGGGAGACCGCCTGGGAATACCAGGTGCTGTAAGCTTTTTTTCATTTGCCACATTGAATGAGCAAACGTCATTTATGAATGCAGCACTAACTAAGAAAATGGCACTGCTCAACAATGTCACTTCTAACCTTTAGCAGCCCAGCCTATAATAGAGGAATAAACACACTCCACAGCAGGGCCACTGTCATCTATATAAGACCTACCGGCCGTTATGCTGTTGCTTACGGCCATACCACCCTGAACACGCCCGATCTCGTCCGATCTCGGAAGCTAAGCAGGGTCGGGCCTGGTTAGTACTTGGATGGGAGACCGCCTGGGAATACCAGGTGCTGTAAGCTTTTTTTCATTTGCCACATTGAATGAGCAATCGTCATTTATGAATGCAGCACTAACTAAGAAAATGGCACTGCTCAACAATGTCACTTCTAACCTTTAGCAGCCCAGCCTATAATAGAGGAATAAACACACTCCACAGCAGGGCCACTGTCATCTATATAAGACCTACCGGCCGTTATGCTGTTGCTTACGGCCATACCACCCTGAACACGCCCGATCTCGTCCGATCTCGGAAGCTAAGCAGGGTCGGGCCTGGTTAGTACTTGGATGGGAGACCGCCTGGGAATACCAGGTGCTGTAAGCTTTTTTTCATTTGCCACATTGAATGAGCAATCGTCATTTATGAATGCAGCACTAACTAAGAAAATGGCACTGCTCAACAATGTCACATCTAACCTTTAGCAGCCCAGCCTATAATAGAGGAATAAACACACTCCACAGCAGGGCCACTGTCATCTATATAAGACCTACCGGCCGTTAGGCTGTTGCTTACGGCCATACCACCCTGAACACGCCCGATCTCGTCCGATCTCGGAAGCTAAGCAGGGTCGGGCCTGGTTAGTACTTGGATGGGAGACCGCCTGGGAATACCAGGTGCTGTAAGCTTTTTTTCATTTGCCACATTGAATGAGCAATCGTCATTTATGAATGCAGCACTAACTAAGAAAATGGCACTGCTCAACAATGTCACTTCTAACCTTTAGCAGCCCAGCCTATAATAGAGGAATAAACACACTCCACAGCAGGGCCACTGTCATCTATATAAGACCTACCGGCCGTTAGGCTGTTGCTTACGGCCATACCACCCTGAACACGCCCGATCTCGTCCGATCTCGGAAGCTAAGCAGGGTCGGGCCTGGTTAGTACTTGGATGGGAGACCGCCTGGGAATACCAGGTGCTGTAAGCTTTTTTTCATTTGCCACATTGAATGAGCAATCGTCATTTATGAATGCAGCACTAACTAAGAAAATGGCACTGCTCAACAATGTCACTTCTAACCTTTAGCAGCCCAGCCTATAATAGAGGAATAAACACACTCCACAGCAGGGCCACTGTCATCTATATAAGACCTACCGGCCGTTATGCTGTTGCTTACGGCCATACCACCCTGAACACGCCCGATCTCGTCCGATCTCGGAAGCTAAGCAGGGTCGGGCCTGGTTAGTACTTGGATGGGAGACCGCCTGGGAATACCAGGTGCTGTAAGCTTTTTTTCATTTGCCACATTGAATGAGCAATCGTCATTTATGAATGCAGCACTAACTAAGAAAATGGCACTGCTCAACAATGTCACTTCTAACCTTTAGCAGCCCAGCCTATAATAGAGGAATAAACACACTCCACAGCAGGGCCACTGTCATCTATATAAGACCTACCGGCCGTTATGCTGTTGCTTACGGCCATACCACCCTGAACACGCCCGATCTCGTCCGATCTCGGAAGCTAAGCAGGGTCGGGCCTGGTTAGTACTTGGATGGGAGACCGCCTGGGAATACCAGGTGCTGTAAGCTTTTTTTCATTTGCCACATTGAATGAGCAATCGTCATTTATGAATGCAGCACTAACTAAGAAAATGGCACTGCTCAACAATGTCACTTCTAACCTTTAGCAGCCCAGCCTATAATAGAGGAATAAACACACTCCACAGCAGGGCCACTGTCATCTATATAAGACCTACCGGCCGTTATGCTGTTGCTTACGGCCATACCACCCTGAACACGCCCGATCTCGTCCGATCTCGGAAGCTAAGCAGGGTCGGGCCTGGTTAGTACTTGGATGGGAGACCGCCTGGGAATACCAGGTGCTGTAAGCTTTTTTTCATTTGCCACATTGAATGAGCAATCGTCATTTATGAATGCAGCACTAACTAAGAAAATGGCACTGCTCAACAATGTCACTTCTAACCTTTAGCAGCCCAGCCTATAATAGAGGAATAAACACACTCCACAGCAGGGCCACTGTCATCTATATAAGACCTACCGGCCGTTATGCTGTTGCTTACGGCCATACCACCCTGAACACGCCCGATCTCGTCCGATCTCGGAAGCTAAGCAGGGTCGGGCCTGGTTAGTACTTGGATGGGAGACCGCCTGGGAATACCAGGTGCTGTAAGCTTTTTTTCATTTGCCACATTGAATGAGCAATCGTCATTTATGAATGCAGCACTAACTAAGAAAATGGCACTGCTCAACAATGTCACATCTAACCTTTAGCAGCCCAGCCTATAATAGAGGAATAAACACACTCCACAGCAGGGCCACTGTCATCTATATAAGACCTACCGGCCGTTAGGCTGTTGCTTACGGCCATACCACCCTGAACACGCCCGATCTCGTCCGATCTCGGAAGCTAAGCAGGGTCGGGCCTGGTTAGTACTTGGATGGGAGACCGCCTGGGAATACCAGGTGCTGTAAGCTTTTTTTCATTTGCCACATTGAATGAGCAATCGTCATTTATGAATGCAGCACTAACTAAGAAAATGGCACTGCTCAACAATGTCACTTCTAACCTTTAGCAGCCCAGCCTATAATAGAGGAATAAACACACTCCACAGCAGGGCCACTGTCATCTATATAAGACCTACCGGCCGTTAGGCTGTTGCTTACGGCCATACCACCCTGAACACGCCCGATCTCGTCCGATCTCGGAAGCTAAGCAGGGTCGGGCCTGGTTAGTACTTGGATGGGAGACCGCCTGGGAATACCAGGTGCTGTAAGCTTTTTTTCATTTGCCACATTGAATGAGCAATCGTCATTTATGAATGCAGCACTAACTAAGAAAATGGCACTGCTCAACAATGTCACTTCTAACCTTTAGCAGCCCAGCCTATAATAGAGGAATAAACACACTCCACAGCAGGGCCACTGTCATCTATATAAGACCTACCGGCCGTTATGCTGTTGCTTACGGCCATACCACCCTGAACACGCCCGATCTCGTCCGATCTCGGAAGCTAAGCAGGGTCGGGCCTGGTTAGTACTTGGATGGGAGACCGCCTGGGAATACCAGGTGCTGTAAGCTTTTTTTCATTTGCCACATTGAATGAGCAATCGTCATTTATGAATGCAGCACTAACTAAGAAAATGGCACTGCTCAACAATGTCACTTCTAACCTTTAGCAGCCCAGCCTATAATAGAGGAATAAACACACTCCACAGCAGGGCCACTGTCATCTATATAAGACCTACCGGCCGTTATGCTGTTGCTTACGGCCATACCACCCTGAACACGCCCGATCTCGTCCGATCTCGGAAGCTAAGCAGGGTCGGGCCTGGTTAGTACTTGGATGGGAGACCGCCTGGGAATACCAGGTGCTGTAAGCTTTTTTTCATTTGCCACATTGAATGAGCAATCGTCATTTATGAATGCAGCACTAACTAAGAAAATGGCACTGCTCAACAATGTCACTTCTAACCTTTAGCAGCCCAGCCTATAATAGAGGAATAAACACACTCCACAGCAGGGCCACTGTCATCTATATAAGACCTACCGGCCGTTATGCTGTTGCTTACGGCCATACCACCCTGAACACGCCCGATCTCGTCCGATCTCGGAAGCTAAGCAGGGTCGGGCCTGGTTAGTACTTGGATGGGAGACCGCCTGGGAATACCAGGTGCTGTAAGCTTTTTTTCATTTGCCACATTGAATGAGCAATCGTCATTTATGAATGCAGCACTAACTAAGAAAATGGCACTGCTCAACAATGTCACTTCTAACCTTTAGCAGCCCAGCCTATAATAGAGGAATAAACACACTCCACAGCAGGGCCACTGTCATCTATATAAGACCTACCGGCCGTTATGCTGTTGCTTACGGCCATACCACCCTGAACACGCCCGATCTCGTCCGATCTCGGAAGCTAAGCAGGGTCGGGCCTGGTTAGTACTTGGATGGGAGACCGCCTGGGAATACCAGGTGCTGTAAGCTTTTTTTCATTTGCCACATTGAATGAGCAATCGTCATTTATGAATGCAGCACTAACTAAGAAAATGGCACTGCTCAACAATGTCACATCTAACCTTTAGCAGCCCAGCCTATAATAGAGGAATAAACACACTCCACAGCAGGGCCACTGTCATCTATATAAGACCTACCGGCCGTTAGGCTGTTGCTTACGGCCATACCACCCTGAACACGCCCGATCTCGTCCGATCTCGGAAGCTAAGCAGGGTCGGGCCTGGTTAGTACTTGGATGGGAGACCGCCTGGGAATACCAGGTGCTGTAAGCTTTTTTTCATTTGCCACATTGAATGAGCAATCGTCATTTATGAATGCAGCACTAACTAAGAAAATGGCACTGCTCAACAATGTCACTTCTAACCTTTAGCAGCCCAGCCTATAATAGAGGAATAAACACACTCCACAGCAGGGCCACTGTCATCTATATAAGACCTACCGGCCGTTATGCTGTTGCTTACGGCCATACCACCCTGAACACGCCCGATCTCGTCCGATCTCGGAAGCTAAGCAGGGTCGGGCCTGGTTAGTACTTGGATGGGAGACCGCCTGGGAATACCAGGTGCTGTAAGCTTTTTTTCATTTGCCACATTGAATGAGCAATCGTCATTTATGAATGCAGCACTAACTAAGAAAATGGCACTGCTCAACAATGTCACTTCTAACCTTTAGCAGCCCAGCCTATAATAGAGGAATAAACACACTCCACAGCAGGGCCACTGTCATCTATATAAGACCTACCGGCCGTTATGCTGTTGCTTACGGCCATACCACCCTGAACACGCCCGATCTCGTCCGATCTAGGAAGCTAAGCAGGGTCGGGCCTGGTTAGTACTTGGATGGGAGACCGCCTGGGAATACCAGGTGCTGTAAGCTTTTTTTCATTTGCCACATTGAATGAGCAATCGTCATTTATGAATGCAGCACTAACTAAGAAAATGGCACTGCTCAACAATGTCACTTCTAACCTTTATAGTAGGGGGTACTAAGTGAAAAATCGTTACGCGGCGGATAAAAGCATGAAATTTGATACAGATGTCCCTTGGGTCATCCTAAAACATCCTAGAAGGGGTGCCCAAAAAAATCTTAAACAGGAAGTGAGTTATGGACAAAATCCAAAATGGCCACCTAAACTGTTGACCGTTGACTCAAAAGACACCAAAATAATCTCCAAAAAGCATAAAATGTGGCACACATGTCCCTTGGGTCATCCTATGACATCCTAGAAGGGGTGCCCAAAAAAATCTGAAACAGGAAGTGAGTTATTGACCAAATTGAAAATGGCCGCCTAGTGTTGTCGATTGACTCAAAAGACAACTAAAGAATCTCCAAAAAGTATAAAATGTGTCACACATGTCCCTTGGGTCATCCTAAGACATCCTAAAAGGGGTGCCCAAAAAAGTCTTCAACAGGAAGTGAGTTATTGACTAAATTGAAAATGGCCGCCTACAGTGCTGGCGATTGACTCAAAAAGCCTATAGAATCTCCAAAAAGCATACAATTTGGCACATATGTCCCTTGGGTCATCCTAACACATCCTAGAAGGGGTGCCCAAAATAATCTGAAACAGGAAGTGACAGTCACTTAGTGGTAGCAGGGACAACATCTTAACTGTTGCGTGACATACAGGTAGCAGGGACAACATGTTAACTGTTGTGTGACATGCAGGTAACAGGGACAACATCTTAACTGTTGTGTGACATACAGGTAACAGGGACAACATCTTAACTGTTGTGTGACATGCAGGTAGCAGGGACAACATATTAACTGTTGTGTGACATGAAGGTAGCAGGGACAACATCTTAACTGTTGTGTGACATACAGGTAACAGGGACAACATCTTAACTGTTGTGTGACATGCAGGTAGCAGGGACAACATGTTAACTGTTGTGTGACATGCAGGTAGCAGGGACAACATCTTAACTGTTGTGTGACATACAGGTAACAGGGACAACATCTTAACTGTTGTGTGACATACAGGTAGCAGGGACAACATCTTAACTGTTGTGTGACATGCAGGTAGCAGGGACAACATCTTAACTGTTGTGTGACATACAGGTAGCAGGGACAACATCTTAACTGTTGTGTGACATACAGGTAACAGGGACAACATCTTAACTGTTGTGTGACATGCAGGTAACAGGGACAACATCTTAACTGTTGTGTGACATACAGGTAACAGGGACAACATCTTAACTGTTGTGTGACATACAGGTAACAGGGACAACATCTTAACTGTTGTGTGACATGCAGGTAGCAGGGACAACATGTTAACTGTTGTGTGACATGAAGGTAACAGGGACAACATCTTAACTGTTGTGTGACATACAGGTAACAGGGACAACATGTTAACTGTTGTGTGACATGCAGGTAGCAGGGACAACATGTTAACTGTTGTGTGACATGCAGGTAGCAGGGACAACATCTTAACTGTTGTGTGACATGAAGGTAGCAGGGACAACATCTTAACTGTTGTGTGACATACAGGTAACAGGGACAACATGTTAACTGTTGTGTGACATGCAGGTAGCAGGGACAACATGTTAACTGTTGTGTGACATGCAGGTAGCAGGGACAACATCTTAACTGTTGTGTGACATACAGGTAACAGCGACAACATCTTAACTGTTGTGTGACATGCAGGTAGCAGGGACAACATGTTAACTGTTGTGTGACATGAAGGTAGCAGGGACAACATCTTAACTGTTGTGTGACATACAGATAACAGGGACAACATCTTAACTGTTGTGTGACATGCAGGTAGCAGGGACAACATGTTAACTGTTGTGTGACATGAAGGTAGCAGGGACAACATGTTAACTGTGTGACATGCAGGTAGCAGGGACAACATGTTAAAGGGATATTTCACTTTCAAAAAAACTTTGGGTCATTTTATCGTCTACTCAGGCTTTTGTGAGCCCCCCAGACCGTTTTTAAGGGGGGGGGTACTGGTGTGTGTGTCTTTGATCTTCTGCTTTCCCGCACAAGGTTGCAACTTTGTTTAATTTCAAGCACGAGAACCTGTCTGCTCCCACACTCCAAGCACGAGAACCTGTCTGCTCCCACACTCTCCTACATTTTTGGGGCATTAAAACGCTATGGAGTTGTGCCCCAATAGAGGGCTTGATCTCTGGTCATATGAAGATTTGTACAATATATTATGTATTGGTAATCATTCATAGGGTCTTTTAAAAGTTTTAGAAAACAATTAAGTATATTTGGCATTGACAATATATCACTTAGAAAAGGATTAATGTGGAAGGTCATCTTATTCAGAGTGGTTTTTAAGACAATTTTGGGCATTTAGAGTTGTTTAAAAAATATTTAAGACATTTTTCATGGGTTATTTTTGCCAAATCCTTTAATATCAGTCTATTTACTATAAATGTAAAAGTTATATTTAGCACAATCAGCCAAAATGTCAGAATTATATCAACTTTTAGGAATCATGGGTCATTTCTGGCGGCCATTTTTGATTTTTCCTTTAAAAAACCCTTTAATGGGTCCAAATTTTTGGGCACCCCTTCTGAGATGATGAGATACATCCTAAAGAGTGCGTGTACCAAATTTGGTGCTTTTATCCGCCGCGTAACGATTTGGCCATTTTTTGTGCTTAGTACCCCCTACTATTAGCAGCCCAGCCTATAATAGAGGAATAAACACACTCCACAGCAGGGCCACTGTCATCTATATAAGACCTACCGGCCGTTATGCTGTTGCTTACGGCCATACCACCCTGAACACGCCCGATCTCGTCCGATCTCGGAAGCTAAGCAGGGTCGGGCCTGGTTAGTACTTGGATGGGAGACCGCCTGGGAATACCAGGTGCTGTAAGCTTTTTTTCATTTGCCACATTGAATGAGCAAACGTCATTTATGAATGCAGCACTAACTAAGAAAATGGCACTGCTCAACAATGTCACTTCTAACCTTTAGCAGCCCAGCCTATAATAGAGGAATAAACACACTCCACAGCAGGGCCACTGTCATCTATATAAGACCTACCGGCCGTTATGCTGTTGCTTACGGCCATACCACCCTGAACACGCCCGATCTCGTCCGATCTCGGAAGCTAAGCAGGGTCGGGCCTGGTTAGTACTTGGATGGGAGACCGCCTGGGAATACCAGGTGCTGTAAGCTTTTTTTCATTTGCCACATTGAATGAGCAATCGTCATTTATGAATGCAGCACTAACTAAGAAAATGGCACTGCTCAACAATGTCACTTCTAACCTTTAGCAGCCCAGCCTATAATAGAGGAATAAACACACTCCACAGCAGGGCCACTGTCATCTATATAAGACCTACCGGCCGTTATGCTGTTGCTTACGGCCATACCACCCTGAACACGCCCGATCTCGTCCGATCTCGGAAGCTAAGCAGGGTCGGGCCTGGTTAGTACTTGGATGGGAGACCGCCTGGGAATACCAGGTGCTGTAAGCTTTTTTTCATTTGCCACATTGAATGAGCAATCGTCATTTATGAATGCAGCACTAACTAAGAAAATGGCACTGCTCAACAATGTCACATCTAACCTTTAGCAGCCCAGCCTATAATAGAGGAATAAACACACTCCACAGCAGGGCCACTGTCATCTATATAAGACCTACCGGCCGTTAGGCTGTTGCTTACGGCCATACCACCCTGAACACGCCCGATCTCGTCCGATCTCGGAAGCTAAGCAGGGTCGGGCCTGGTTAGTACTTGGATGGGAGACCGCCTGGGAATACCAGGTGCTGTAAGCTTTTTTTCATTTGCCACATTGAATGAGCAATCGTCATTTATGAATGCAGCACTAACTAAGAAAATGGCACTGCTCAACAATGTCACTTCTAACCTTTAGCAGCCCAGCCTATAATAGAGGAATAAACACACTCCACAGCAGGGCCACTGTCATCTATATAAGACCTACCGGCCGTTAGGCTGTTGCTTACGGCCATACCACCCTGAACACGCCCGATCTCGTCCGATCTCGGAAGCTAAGCAGGGTCGGGCCTGGTTAGTACTTGGATGGGAGACCGCCTGGGAATACCAGGTGCTGTAAGCTTTTTTTCATTTGCCACATTGAATGAGCAATCGTCATTTATGAATGCAGCACTAACTAAGAAAATGGCACTGCTCAACAATGTCACTTCTAACCTTTAGCAGCCCAGCCTATAATAGAGGAATAAACACACTCCACAGCAGGGCCACTGTCATCTATATAAGACCTACCGGCCGTTATGCTGTTGCTTACGGCCATACCACCCTGAACACGCCCGATCTCGTCCGATCTCGGAAGCTAAGCAGGGTCGGGCCTGGTTAGTACTTGGATGGGAGACCGCCTGGGAATACCAGGTGCTGTAAGCTTTTTTTCATTTGCCACATTGAATGAGCAATCGTCATTTATGAATGCAGCACTAACTAAGAAAATGGCACTGCTCAACAATGTCACTTCTAACCTTTAGCAGCCCAGCCTATAATAGAGGAATAAACACACTCCACAGCAGGGCCACTGTCATCTATATAAGACCTACCGGCCGTTATGCTGTTGCTTACGGCCATACCACCCTGAACACGCCCGATCTCGTCCGATCTCGGAAGCTAAGCAGGGTCGGGCCTGGTTAGTACTTGGATGGGAGACCGCCTGGGAATACCAGGTGCTGTAAGCTTTTTTTCATTTGCCACATTGAATGAGCAATCGTCATTTATGAATGCAGCACTAACTAAGAAAATGGCACTGCTCAACAATGTCACTTCTAACCTTTAGCAGCCCAGCCTATAATAGAGGAATAAACACACTCCACAGCAGGGCCACTGTCATCTATATAAGACCTACCGGCCGTTATGCTGTTGCTTACGGCCATACCACCCTGAACACGCCCGATCTCGTCCGATCTCGGAAGCTAAGCAGGGTCGGGCCTGGTTAGTACTTGGATGGGAGACCGCCTGGGAATACCAGGTGCTGTAAGCTTTTTTTCATTTGCCACATTGAATGAGCAATCGTCATTTATGAATGCAGCACTAACTAAGAAAATGGCACTGCTCAACAATGTCACTTCTAACCTTTAGCAGCCCAGCCTATAATAGAGGAATAAACACACTCCACAGCAGGGCCACTGTCATCTATATAAGACCTACCGGCCGTTATGCTGTTGCTTACGGCCATACCACCCTGAACACGCCCGATCTCGTCCGATCTCGGAAGCTAAGCAGGGTCGGGCCTGGTTAGTACTTGGATGGGAGACCGCCTGGGAATACCAGGTGCTGTAAGCTTTTTTTCATTTGCCACATTGAATGAGCAATCGTCATTTATGAATGCAGCACTAACTAAGAAAATGGCACTGCTCAACAATGTCACATCTAACCTTTAGCAGCCCAGCCTATAATAGAGGAATAAACACACTCCACAGCAGGGCCACTGTCATCTATATAAGACCTACCGGCCGTTAGGCTGTTGCTTACGGCCATACCACCCTGAACACGCCCGATCTCGTCCGATCTCGGAAGCTAAGCAGGGTCGGGCCTGGTTAGTACTTGGATGGGAGACCGCCTGGGAATACCAGGTGCTGTAAGCTTTTTTTCATTTGCCACATTGAATGAGCAATCGTCATTTATGAATGCAGCACTAACTAAGAAAATGGCACTGCTCAACAATGTCACTTCTAACCTTTAGCAGCCCAGCCTATAATAGAGGAATAAACACACTCCACAGCAGGGCCACTGTCATCTATATAAGACCTACCGGCCGTTAGGCTGTTGCTTACGGCCATACCACCCTGAACACGCCCGATCTCGTCCGATCTCGGAAGCTAAGCAGGGTCGGGCCTGGTTAGTACTTGGATGGGAGACCGCCTGGGAATACCAGGTGCTGTAAGCTTTTTTTCATTTGCCACATTGAATGAGCAATCGTCATTTATGAATGCAGCACTAACTAAGAAAATGGCACTGCTCAACAATGTCACTTCTAACCTTTAGCAGCCCAGCCTATAATAGAGGAATAAACACACTCCACAGCAGGGCCACTGTCATCTATATAAGACCTACCGGCCGTTAGGCTGTTGCTTACGGCCATACCACCCTGAACACGCCCGATCTCGTCCGATCTCGGAAGCTAAGCAGGGTCGGGCCTGGTTAGTACTTGGATGGGAGACCGCCTGGGAATACCAGGTGCTGTAAGCTTTTTTTCATTTGCCACATTGAATGAGCAATCGTCATTTATGAATGCAGCACTAACTAAGAAAATGGCACTGCTCAACAATGTCACTTCTAACCTTTAGCAGCCCAGCCTATAATAGAGGAATAAACACACTCCACAGCAGGGCCACTGTCATCTATATAAGACCTACCGGCCGTTATGCTGTTGCTTACGGCCATACCACCCTGAACACGCCCGATCTCGTCCGATCTCGGAAGCTAAGCAGGGTCGGGCCTGGTTAGTACTTGGATGGGAGACCGCCTGGGAATACCAGGTGCTGTAAGCTTTTTTTCATTTGCCACATTGAATGAGCAATCGTCATTTATGAATGCAGCACTAACTAAGAAAATGGCACTGCTCAACAATGTCACTTCTAACCTTTAGCAGCCCAGCCTATAATAGAGGAATAAACACACTCCACAGCAGGGCCACTGTCATCTATATAAGACCTACCGGCCGTTATGCTGTTGCTTACGGCCATACCACCCTGAACACGCCCGATCTCGTCCGATCTCGGAAGCTAAGCAGGGTCGGGCCTGGTTAGTACTTGGATGGGAGACCGCCTGGGAATACCAGGTGCTGTAAGCTTTTTTTCATTTGCCACATTGAATGAGCAATCGTCATTTATGAATGCAGCACTAACTAAGAAAATGGCACTGCTCAACAATGTCACTTCTAACCTTTAGCAGCCCAGCCTATAATAGAGGAATAAACACACTCCACAGCAGGGCCACTGTCATCTATATAAGACCTACCGGCCGTTATGCTGTTGCTTACGGCCATACCACCCTGAACACGCCCGATCTCGTCCGATCTCGGAAGCTAAGCAGGGTCGGGCCTGGTTAGTACTTGGATGGGAGACCGCCTGGGAATACCAGGTGCTGTAAGCTTTTTTTCATTTGCCACATTGAATGAGCAATCGTCATTTATGAATGCAGCACTAACTAAGAAAATGGCACTGCTCAACAATGTCACTTCTAACCTTTAGCAGCCCAGCCTATAATAGAGGAATAAACACACTCCACAGCAGGGCCACTGTCATCTATATAAGACCTACCGGCCGTTATGCTGTTGCTTACGGCCATACCACCCTGAACACGCCCGATCTCGTCCGATCTCGGAAGCTAAGCAGGGTCGGGCCTGGTTAGTACTTGGATGGGAGACCGCCTGGGAATACCAGGTGCTGTAAGCTTTTTTTCATTTGCCACATTGAATGAGCAATCGTCATTTATGAATGCAGCACTAACTAAGAAAATGGCACTGCTCAACAATGTCACTTCTAACCTTTAGCAGCCCAGCCTATAATAGAGGAATAAACACACTCCACAGCAGGGCCACTGTCATCTATATAAGACCTACCGGCCGTTATGCTGTTGCTTACGGCCATACCACCCTGAACACGCCCGATCTCGTCCGATCTCGGAAGCTAAGCAGGGTCGGGCCTGGTTAGTACTTGGATGGGAGACCGCCTGGGAATACCAGGTGCTGTAAGCTTTTTTTCATTTGCCACATTGAATGAGCAATCGTCATTTATGAATGCAGCACTAACTAAGAAAATGGCACTGCTCAACAATGTCACATCTAACCTTTAGCAGCCCAGCCTATAATAGAGGAATAAACACACTCCACAGCAGGGCCACTGTCATCTATATAAGACCTACCGGCCGTTAGGCTGTTGCTTACGGCCATACCACCCTGAACACGCCCGATCTCGTCCGATCTCGGAAGCTAAGCAGGGTCGGGCCTGGTTAGTACTTGGATGGGAGACCGCCTGGGAATACCAGGTGCTGTAAGCTTTTTTTCATTTGCCACATTGAATGAGCAATCGTCATTTATGAATGCAGCACTAACTAAGAAAATGGCACTGCTCAACAATGTCACTTCTAACCTTTAGCAGCCCAGCCTATAATAGAGGAATAAACACACTCCACAGCAGGGCCACTGTCATCTATATAAGACCTACCGGCCGTTATGCTGTTGCTTACGGCCATACCACCCTGAACACGCCCGATCTCGTCCGATCTCGGAAGCTAAGCAGGGTCGGGCCTGGTTAGTACTTGGATGGGAGACCGCCTGGGAATACCAGGTGCTGTAAGCTTTTTTTCATTTGCCACATTGAATGAGCAATCGTCATTTATGAATGCAGCACTAACTAAGAAAATGGCACTGCTCAACAATGTCACTTCTAACCTTTAGCAGCCCAGCCTATAATAGAGGAATAAACACACTCCACAGCAGGGCCACTGTCATCTATATAAGACCTACCGGCCGTTATGCTGTTGCTTACGGCCATACCACCCTGAACACGCCCGATCTCGTCCGATCTAGGAAGCTAAGCAGGGTCGGGCCTGGTTAGTACTTGGATGGGAGACCGCCTGGGAATACCAGGTGCTGTAAGCTTTTTTTCATTTGCCACATTGAATGAGCAATCGTCATTTATGAATGCAGCACTAACTAAGAAAATGGCACTGCTCAACAATGTCACTTCTAACCTTTATAGTAGGGGGTACTAAGTGAAAAATCGTTACGCGGCGGATAAAAGCATGAAATTTGATACAGATGTCCCTTGGGTCATCCTAAAACATCCTAGAAGGGGTGCCCAAAAAAATCTTAAACAGGAAGTGAGTTATGGACAAAATCCAAAATGGCCACCTAAACTGTTGACCGTTGACTCAAAAGACACCAAAATAATCTCCAAAAAGCATAAAATGTGGCACACATGTCCCTTGGGTCATCCTATGACATCCTAGAAGGGGTGCCCAAAAAAATCTGAAACAGGAAGTGAGTTATTGACCAAATTGAAAATGGCCGCCTAGTGTTGTCGATTGACTCAAAAGACAACTAAAGAATCTCCAAAAAGTATAAAATGTGTCACACATGTCCCTTGGGTCATCCTAAGACATCCTAAAAGGGGTGCCCAAAAAAGTCTTCAACAGGAAGTGAGTTATTGACTAAATTGAAAATGGCCGCCTACAGTGCTGGCGATTGACTCAAAAAGCCTATAGAATCTCCAAAAAGCATACAATTTGGCACATATGTCCCTTGGGTCATCCTAACACATCCTAGAAGGGGTGCCCAAAATAATCTGAAACAGGAAGTGACAGTCACTTAGTGGTAGCAGGGACAACATCTTAACTGTTGCGTGACATACAGGTAGCAGGGACAACATGTTAACTGTTGTGTGACATGCAGGTAACAGGGACAACATCTTAACTGTTGTGTGACATACAGGTAACAGGGACAACATCTTAACTGTTGTGTGACATGCAGGTAGCAGGGACAACATATTAACTGTTGTGTGACATGAAGGTAGCAGGGACAACATCTTAACTGTTGTGTGACATACAGGTAACAGGGACAACATCTTAACTGTTGTGTGACATGCAGGTAGCAGGGACAACATGTTAACTGTTGTGTGACATGCAGGTAGCAGGGACAACATCTTAACTGTTGTGTGACATACAGGTAACAGGGACAACATCTTAACTGTTGTGTGACATACAGGTAGCAGGGACAACATCTTAACTGTTGTGTGACATGCAGGTAGCAGGGACAACATCTTAACTGTTGTGTGACATACAGGTAGCAGGGACAACATCTTAACTGTTGTGTGACATACAGGTAACAGGGACAACATCTTAACTGTTGTGTGACATGCAGGTAACAGGGACAACATCTTAACTGTTGTGTGACATACAGGTAACAGGGACAACATCTTAACTGTTGTGTGACATACAGGTAACAGGGACAACATCTTAACTGTTGTGTGACATGCAGGTAGCAGGGACAACATGTTAACTGTTGTGTGACATGAAGGTAACAGGGACAACATCTTAACTGTTGTGTGACATACAGGTAACAGGGACAACATGTTAACTGTTGTGTGACATGCAGGTAGCAGGGACAACATGTTAACTGTTGTGTGACATGCAGGTAGCAGGGACAACATCTTAACTGTTGTGTGACATGAAGGTAGCAGGGACAACATCTTAACTGTTGTGTGACATACAGGTAACAGGGACAACATGTTAACTGTTGTGTGACATGCAGGTAGCAGGGACAACATGTTAACTGTTGTGTGACATGCAGGTAGCAGGGACAACATCTTAACTGTTGTGTGACATACAGGTAACAGCGACAACATCTTAACTGTTGTGTGACATGCAGGTAGCAGGGACAACATGTTAACTGTTGTGTGACATGAAGGTAGCAGGGACAACATCTTAACTGTTGTGTGACATACAGATAACAGGGACAACATCTTAACTGTTGTGTGACATGCAGGTAGCAGGGACAACATGTTAACTGTTGTGTGACATGAAGGTAGCAGGGACAACATGTTAACTGTGTGACATGCAGGTAGCAGGGACAACATGTTAAAGGGATATTTCACTTTCAAAAAAACTTTGGGTCATTTTATCGTCTACTCAGGCTTTTGTGAGCCCCCCAGACCGTTTTTAAGGGGGGGGGTACTGGTGTGTGTGTCTTTGATCTTCTGCTTTCCCGCACAAGGTTGCAACTTTGTTTAATTTCAAGCACGAGAACCTGTCTGCTCCCACACTCCAAGCACGAGAACCTGTCTGCTCCCACACTCTCCTACATTTTTGGGGCATTAAAACGCTATGGAGTTGTGCCCCAATAGAGGGCTTGATCTCTGGTCATATGAAGATTTGTACAATATATTATGTATTGGTAATCATTCATAGGGTCTTTTAAAAGTTTTAGAAAACAATTAAGTATATTTGGCATTGACAATATATCACTTAGAAAAGGATTAATGTGGAAGGTCATCTTATTCAGAGTGGTTTTTAAGACAATTTTGGGCATTTAGAGTTGTTTAAAAAATATTTAAGACATTTTTCATGGGTTATTTTTGCCAAATCCTTTAATATCAGTCTATTTACTATAAATGTAAAAGTTATATTTAGCACAATCAGCCAAAATGTCAGAATTATATCAACTTTTAGGAATCATGGGTCATTTCTGGCGGCCATTTTTGATTTTTCCTTTAAAAAACCCTTTAATGGGTCCAAATTTTTGGGCACCCCTTCTGAGATGATGAGATACATCCTAAAGAGTGCGTGTACCAAATTTGGTGCTTTTATCCGCCGCGTAACGATTTGGCCATTTTTTGTGCTTAGTACCCCCTACTATTAGCAGCCCAGCCTATAATAGAGGAATAAACACACTCCACAGCAGGGCCACTGTCATCTATATAAGACCTACCGGCCGTTATGCTGTTGCTTACGGCCATACCACCCTGAACACGCCCGATCTCGTCCGATCTCGGAAGCTAAGCAGGGTCGGGCCTGGTTAGTACTTGGATGGGAGACCGCCTGGGAATACCAGGTGCTGTAAGCTTTTTTTCATTTGCCACATTGAATGAGCAAACGTCATTTATGAATGCAGCACTAACTAAGAAAATGGCACTGCTCAACAATGTCACTTCTAACCTTTAGCAGCCCAGCCTATAATAGAGGAATAAACACACTCCACAGCAGGGCCACTGTCATCTATATAAGACCTACCGGCCGTTATGCTGTTGCTTACGGCCATACCACCCTGAACACGCCCGATCTCGTCCGATCTCGGAAGCTAAGCAGGGTCGGGCCTGGTTAGTACTTGGATGGGAGACCGCCTGGGAATACCAGGTGCTGTAAGCTTTTTTTCATTTGCCACATTGAATGAGCAATCGTCATTTATGAATGCAGCACTAACTAAGAAAATGGCACTGCTCAACAATGTCACTTCTAACCTTTAGCAGCCCAGCCTATAATAGAGGAATAAACACACTCCACAGCAGGGCCACTGTCATCTATATAAGACCTACCGGCCGTTATGCTGTTGCTTATGGCCATACCACCCTGAACACGCCCGATCTCGTCCGATCTCGGAAGCTAAGCAGGGTCGGGCCTGGTTAGTACTTGGATGGGAGACCGCCTGGGAATACCAGGTGCTGTAAGCTTTTTTTCATTTGCCACATTGAATGAGCAATCGTCATTTATGAATGCAGCACTAACTAAGAAAATGGCACTGCTCAACAATGTCACATCTAACCTTTAGCAGCCCAGCCTATAATAGAGGAATAAACACACTCCACAGCAGGGCCACTGTCATCTATATAAGACCTACCGGCCGTTAGGCTGTTGCTTACGGCCATACCACCCTGAACACGCCCGATCTCGTCCGATCTCGGAAGCTAAGCAGGGTCGGGCCTGGTTAGTACTTGGATGGGAGACCGCCTGGGAATACCAGGTGCTGTAAGCTTTTTTTCATTTGCCACATTGAATGAGCAATCGTCATTTATGAATGCAGCACTAACTAAGAAAATGGCACTGCTCAACAATGTCACTTCTAACCTTTAGCAGCCCAGCCTATAATAGAGGAATAAACACACTCCACAGCAGGGCCACTGTCATCTATATAAGACCTACCGGCCGTTAGGCTGTTGCTTACGGCCATACCACCCTGAACACGCCCGATCTCGTCCGATCTCGGAAGCTAAGCAGGGTCGGGCCTGGTTAGTACTTGGATGGGAGACCGCCTGGGAATACCAGGTGCTGTAAGCTTTTTTTCATTTGCCACATTGAATGAGCAATCGTCATTTATGAATGCAGCACTAACTAAGAAAATGGCACTGCTCAACAATGTCACTTCTAACCTTTAGCAGCCCAGCCTATAATAGAGGAATAAACACACTCCACAGCAGGGCCACTGTCATCTATATAAGACCTACCGGCCGTTATGCTGTTGCTTACGGCCATACCACCCTGAACACGCCCGATCTCGTCCGATCTCGGAAGCTAAGCAGGGTCGGGCCTGGTTAGTACTTGGATGGGAGACCGCCTGGGAATACCAGGTGCTGTAAGCTTTTTTTCATTTGCCACATTGAATGAGCAATCGTCATTTATGAATGCAGCACTAACTAAGAAAATGGCACTGCTCAACAATGTCACTTCTAACCTTTAGCAGCCCAGCCTATAATAGAGGAATAAACACACTCCACAGCAGGGCCACTGTCATCTATATAAGACCTACCGGCCGTTATGCTGTTGCTTACGGCCATACCACCCTGAACACGCCCGATCTCGTCCGATCTCGGAAGCTAAGCAGGGTCGGGCCTGGTTAGTACTTGGATGGGAGACCGCCTGGGAATACCAGGTGCTGTAAGCTTTTTTTCATTTGCCACATTGAATGAGCAATCGTCATTTATGAATGCAGCACTAACTAAGAAAATGGCACTGCTCAACAATGTCACTTCTAACCTTTAGCAGCCCAGCCTATAATAGAGGAATAAACACACTCCACAGCAGGGCCACTGTCATCTATATAAGACCTACCGGCCGTTATGCTGTTGCTTACGGCCATACCACCCTGAACACGCCCGATCTCGTCCGATCTCGGAAGCTAAGCAGGGTCGGGCCTGGTTAGTACTTGGATGGGAGACCGCCTGGGAATACCAGGTGCTGTAAGCTTTTTTTCATTTGCCACATTGAATGAGCAATCGTCATTTATGAATGCAGCACTAACTAAGAAAATGGCACTGCTCAACAATGTCACTTCTAACCTTTAGCAGCCCAGCCTATAATAGAGGAATAAACACACTCCACAGCAGGGCCACTGTCATCTATATAAGACCTACCGGCCGTTATGCTGTTGCTTACGGCCATACCACCCTGAACACGCCCGATCTCGTCCGATCTCGGAAGCTAAGCAGGGTCGGGCCTGGTTAGTACTTGGATGGGAGACCGCCTGGGAATACCAGGTGCTGTAAGCTTTTTTTCATTTGCCACATTGAATGAGCAATCGTCATTTATGAATGCAGCACTAACTAAGAAAATGGCACTGCTCAACAATGTCACATCTAACCTTTAGCAGCCCAGCCTATAATAGAGGAATAAACACACTCCACAGCAGGGCCACTGTCATCTATATAAGACCTACCGGCCGTTAGGCTGTTGCTTACGGCCATACCACCCTGAACACGCCCGATCTCGTCCGATCTCGGAAGCTAAGCAGGGTCGGGCCTGGTTAGTACTTGGATGGGAGACCGCCTGGGAATACCAGGTGCTGTAAGCTTTTTTTCATTTGCCACATTGAATGAGCAATCGTCATTTATGAATGCAGCACTAACTAAGAAAATGGCACTGCTCAACAATGTCACTTCTAACCTTTAGCAGCCCAGCCTATAATAGAGGAATAAACACACTCCACAGCAGGGCCACTGTCATCTATATAAGACCTACCGGCCGTTAGGCTGTTGCTTACGGCCATACCACCCTGAACACGCCCGATCTCGTCCGATCTCGGAAGCTAAGCAGGGTCGGGCCTGGTTAGTACTTGGATGGGAGACCGCCTGGGAATACCAGGTGCTGTAAGCTTTTTTTCATTTGCCACATTGAATGAGCAATCGTCATTTATGAATGCAGCACTAACTAAGAAAATGGCACTGCTCAACAATGTCACTTCTAACCTTTAGCAGCCCAGCCTATAATAGAGGAATAAACACACTCCACAGCAGGGCCACTGTCATCTATATAAGACCTACCGGCCGTTAGGCTGTTGCTTACGGCCATACCACCCTGAACACGCCCGATCTCGTCCGATCTCGGAAGCTAAGCAGGGTCGGGCCTGGTTAGTACTTGGATGGGAGACCGCCTGGGAATACCAGGTGCTGTAAGCTTTTTTTCATTTGCCACATTGAATGAGCAATCGTCATTTATGAATGCAGCACTAACTAAGAAAATGGCACTGCTCAACAATGTCACTTCTAACCTTTAGCAGCCCAGCCTATAATAGAGGAATAAACACACTCCACAGCAGGGCCACTGTCATCTATATAAGACCTACCGGCCGTTATGCTGTTGCTTACGGCCATACCACCCTGAACACGCCCGATCTCGTCCGATCTCGGAAGCTAAGCAGGGTCGGGCCTGGTTAGTACTTGGATGGGAGACCGCCTGGGAATACCAGGTGCTGTAAGCTTTTTTTCATTTGCCACATTGAATGAGCAATCGTCATTTATGAATGCAGCACTAACTAAGAAAATGGCACTGCTCAACAATGTCACTTCTAACCTTTAGCAGCCCAGCCTATAATAGAGGAATAAACACACTCCACAGCAGGGCCACTGTCATCTATATAAGACCTACCGGCCGTTATGCTGTTGCTTACGGCCATACCACCCTGAACACGCCCGATCTCGTCCGATCTAGGAAGCTAAGCAGGGTCGGGCCTGGTTAGTACTTGGATGGGAGACCGCCTGGGAATACCAGGTGCTGTAAGCTTTTTTTCATTTGCCACATTGAATGAGCAATCGTCATTTATGAATGCAGCACTAACTAAGAAAATGGCACTGCTCAACAATGTCACTTCTAACCTTTAGCAGCCCAGCCTATAATAGAGGAATAAACACACTCCACAGCAGGGCCACTGTCATCTATATAAGACCTACCGGCCGTTATGCTGTTGCTTACGGCCATACCACCCTGAACACGCCCGATCTCGTCCGATCTCGGAAGCTAAGCAGGGTCGGGCCTGGTTAGTACTTGGATGGGAGACCGCCTGGGAATACCAGGTGCTGTAAGCTTTTTTTCATTTGCCACATTGAATGAGCAATCGTCATTTATGAATGCAGCACTAACTAAGAAAATGGCACTGCTCAACAATGTCACATCTAACCTTTAGCAGCCCAGCCTATAATAGAGGAATAAACACACTCCACAGCAGGGCCACTGTCATCTATATAAGACCTACCGGCCGTTAGGCTGTTGCTTACGGCCATACCACCCTGAACACGCCCGATCTCGTCCGATCTCGGAAGCTAAGCAGGGTCGGGCCTGGTTAGTACTTGGATGGGAGACCGCCTGGGAATACCAGGTGCTGTAAGCTTTTTTTCATTTGCCACATTGAATGAGCAATCGTCATTTATGAATGCAGCACTAACTAAGAAAATGGCACTGCTCAACAATGTCACTTCTAACCTTTAGCAGCCCAGCCTATAATAGAGGAATAAACACACTCCACAGCAGGGCCACTGTCATCTATATAAGACCTACCGGCCGTTACGCTGTTGCTTACGGCCATACCACCCTGAACACGCCCGATCTCGTCCGATCTCGGAAGCTAAGCAGGGTCGGGCCTGGTTAGTACTTGGATGGGAGACCGCCTGGGAATGGCGAGACGTGGATAGTCGTCACTCACTGACAGCCAATAGAATCGCATCAGGTTTTCCAAACGCAAAGGCCCTGTAGTATCAATGTCCAGTCAACAGGAGGCAGCATATCGCGGTAGGGCCACTTTGAGGCCAGCACACATCAAAACAGTATACTTGGCCACCAGACGGTGGCAGCACTGCACTGTAATAACAGATCAATAAAGCTTTGCTAGTAAACCGTTACTATCAGCTCCTGCCCCTAACGGGCGAGACGTGGATAGTCGTCACTCACTGACAGCCAATAGAATCGCATCAGGTTTTCCAAACGCAAAGGCCCTGTAGTATCAATGTCCAGTCAACAGGAGGCAGCATATCGCGGTAGGGCCACTTTGAGGCCAGCACACATCAAAACAGTATACTTGGCCACCAGACGGTGGCAGCACTGCACTGTAATAACAGATCAATAAAGCTTTGCTAGTAAACCGTTACTATCAGCTCCTGCCCCGCGACGGCGAGACGTGGATAGTCGTCACTCACTGACAGCCAATAGAATCGCATCAGGTTTTCCAAACGCAAAGGCCCTGTAGTATCAATGTCCAGTCAACAGGAGGCAGCATATCGCGGTAGGGCCACTTTGAGGCCAGCACACATCAAAACAGTATACTTGGCCACCAGACGGTGGCAGCACTGCACTGTAATAACAGATCAATAAAGCTTTGCTAGTAAACCGTTACTATCAGCTCCTGCCCCTAACGGGCGAGACGTGGATAGTCGTCACTCACTGACAGCCAATAGAATCGCATCAGGTTTTCCAAACGCAAAGGCCCTGTAGTATCAATGTCCAGTCAACAGGAGGCAGCATATCGCGGTAGGGCCACTTTGAGGCCAGCACACATCAAAACAGTATACTTGGCCACCAGACGGTGGCAGCACTGCACTGTAATAACAGATCAATAAAGCTTTGCTAGTAAACCGTTACTATCAGCTCCTGCCCCGCGACGAGACAGCCGCGCCTGGGCGTGGCGGCGGCGGCGGCAGGGGCATCCCTGTTGATCATGGGAGTAAATGCCAGCCAATGTGATTTCATTATGCTTTAGCATGTCCATGGTATTGCAATATATGTAAGTGATTCCAGAGATTTAAAATGTACTGTATGGGGGTTGTGGTCTAATAAAAAAGGAATAGAGTGTGCACACTGGTAATGCTGAAAAAACTCTGCTTTGTATTTATTGCATTTGTCAACGTTTCGGCCTGTTCAGTCCTTCATCAGGACATAAACGGTATATGTCCTGATGAAGGTCTGAACAGGCCGAAACGCTGACAAACGCTTTTTTCAGCATTACCAGTGTGCAGACTTTATTCCTTTTTTATAATACTTTGGTTTGTCTTGCACCTGGGCCACGGATGTGTGTGCGCTACCTTTTTAACCCGTGGTCTAATGCCTATCAAAGTAAGGGTCCTTGAAAGTAAAAAGGTTGAGAATCACTGAAACTATTTATTTTCCAAAAAACATGAACCAGATATTTACTCAAAGCTTTACAATTTTCTTTTCATGCTAAATGTCATTTATCAGCTTTCAATTGTGAGAAAATATGATCATAGTTTCAGAGAATCAAGAGGAATTTATTTTGTCACTTATACTGACATTATACAAATGTTTATGCCATATGTTTTGCAAAGACTGCTAATACAACACAATACAAAAGATAATAAAAACTGATTCTAACTAATTCTGGATATAATTAAATACCAAAATATATATATATATACATTATAGGTAAGACAGAGGTAAATGTTGTACAGGTAGAACGGCAGGTATGACAGAACTCTTAAGGCATGTATGATATTGTTTGCAGCCGTGGGTTATGTGCAAGTAGCAGAAGTCATACATGTATATAAGGCATATCTCTCATTTCTTCCTCTCTGCTGTCCACCTATCCTTCTCCATGGCATAGAAGGAGGATTGTTGGAATTCCTTCCATGACATCTCCTTTGCCATGCCTTTGTCTTTGTACAATGAAAGTACTTTTGACGGACAGTAAATGTACTTCCCAGTCACTCCTGGAAACCCAGTATGAATATGCGGACTGTTTGGGCCCTGCTTGAGCCCCTGGCGGCAGAAACGGCAAAGTCGTCCGCTAGGTTGAGTGTCTGGGAGTTTCCTCTTTCTCTGGGCTTTGGCCTCCACTCTCTGTTTTGTTGAGTCCAGTTCACGTTGAAAGAACTCAGTCTGTGCAAACTCCTCAAATGTCATTTTGGGATTTGTCAAACCCTCTGCAGAGTAAGCTTTGAACACCTTAGTGGAGCAGTAAAAATATCGCACTGGCAATTTTTGATAGAAGAAATGAATTGAGGATCCATCTCCTGCTGAGTACCTGGATTTAGGCTGCCCACAGGAGAGACATTTCCTAGTTTGTGTCTCTGGTTGCTGCTGCAGCTGCTGTTGCTGCTGCACTATGTCCAGCACCATTTTCTGGATCTCTTCCTTTGTCACTGGCATTTGAGGTGCTCGTTGTGACACAGGTTCTGCTGGATTCACGATGGCTGGTGGAATTGCAACAACTGGGACATGGACAGTCTCACTCCCCTCAGTTAGACTGTACCAAAGGTTTTGTGTCTCCACAAGTTTTTCAGTACTGGTGTTCAGTGATGAGGAGGTGTTCATCAGTTTGGCCAGATGTTTTGAGTACTGTGTTATGTGATATTTGGTTGTGCTGTGTAGCAAACTATTTGGATCTGTGGCAGACTGAAGGACCATGGCAGCATAATCTGTATCCACCAGTTGCATTATGTCTTTTTTCCCATGGTACTTGACTAGTAGACTGTCAATAGCTGCTTTCATTGGTTGTGGCCAACGTTTGTAGTCCAAAACAAACACTTTCCGACCTGTCTTGATGGGTCCAGTGCGGGCACTCCTTGGTGAGGACTGCACTGGCAGGGGTATGGAGCGCACTAGAACAAAGAAAACAGTTTCAATTATTTGGTACTATAGTATTGTACGAATATTTATTCATTAAATCCATTAATGTATATATTCACATATTAATATATACAATATTTGTAATATTTAAGTGTCAACTCACTCTCAGCTGTAGGCTCCAACACCTCTTGCTTGGGCACTAAAAACACCTCAGAAGATGCTGCCAGGCCAAAGGACGTTGGTGACACAGTGGATGCGGCCAGGCCAGAGGATGTTGGGGACACAGTAGATGCTGCCAGGCCAGATGATGTTGGGGACACAGTAGATGCTGCCAGGCCAGATGATGTTGGGGACACAGTGGATGCTGCCAGGCCAGATGTTGTTGGGGACACAGTGGATGCTGCCAGGCCATAGGATGTTGGGGACACAGTGGATGCTGCCAGGCCAGAGGATGGTGCTGCCAATGCCAGACCAGTTGTGGGTGGTGCTAGTTCAGGGGGCAGAGGAACAGAAGAATCACTTTCTTTTGCCTTGTGTTTGTCCCAGTCAAGTGGTACTGGGCGGCACTCTGGCTCTCTGTATTCCAGGCCAAACCTTTCACCTGTGTCCCTGTCAGAGAGGTGAATTGCAGGGTACTTATCCTGGCCAGTCACTCTCTTTGAAGCAGAGTTCAGATCTATAAACAACGATGGATCAAACACACGTGGGAGGATCACACCTGGCTGCTTAAGATCCACAAGTCTTTGGTAGTTCCAACGTGCCACCCCTGTCATGCCCTGGGCCTGGAACAATTCACAGGAGGCATGAGTTCCAGTAATCCACTGAGCCTGGTGGAAGTGGAACCCCTCTTGCTGTGATGTCCCTCTGACTGGGATCCAGATGGGGACTTTTGCTCCTTCACCACGGACATGGTTAAGCTGCAGAGTTCCCCCATACCGGTAAAGGATCCCCTCTGTGAGCTCAGGGTCACTGAGGCACCCACGGAGAATGTGCACCCTCTGGATACGCCACAACTTCAGCATAGATGGTTTGAACAAGGGCACATTGTTTGGGTCGGTCATCTGGTGAAAGTTTTGTAGTACACTCTCAACTCTTTGTACCAGTAATGCCGGGCATGGAATTCTGATCCGGCAGTGCTGTCTTACGTGTTGTTTTGTTGGATTATGATGAAGTATTGAACAGAATTTATAGGCATCCTTCAGCCTCTGCAGGTCTTCCTGATCCACTAAGGAAAAGGCAGCGGAGAGTAACTGACAGAAGGTGCTGAACAAAGGATGATGCTCAGATGTGCACTCCCGTGAGAAACGGCGCATGCAGTGGAACAGGTCCAACTTGACATCAATGTTGGAGTTGAAGTGTATCCGGGATGCACAGGTGTTCTCCATAGGCCCAGCGGTGGCGTTAGTGATGATGAAATCTGTTGTCTTCCAGGCATCCCAATTGAGGTGCTCATCAGGGAGAGTGTCAGGGATCTTAAATGGTGCACAGCAGTCCCTGGATGAAAAAAGGAGGCATATAAAAGGCTTTTCAAAGGTCATTTTGAGAATCACACATATTATAATTCTTTATCCCTTTGTACTTGCACATACAAGTACATTTGACTTACTAAGGTTGGTGCGTTGTAATAAGCATAAAAACAACATGTATTATCACACAAATTAAGGTGAAACCTTGTGTGATTTGGAGGGGTGGGGGTGATAGGCAATACAACAATAAAGAAAGAAAAGATGACTATTCTCACCTGTCCACCCATTGGTAACTCGCCTTCTCCACCTCTGCATCACTGTACCTCTTAGCCAACCCGTCGTACATGGGCCGCAGCGACCTTTCTGTCTCAGCCTGCACCATCACCCAGGAGACAATCATCCAGTTCTCATTCATCACTGCATAGCTCGACATGGCACCAGATGACAGTGTAACCTTCCGTGCCACCTTCCTGGTGTGGTCAGACCGCCAGACCTAAGATAAGATAAGCCATTTGTGATTCCCAGAGGGACATTCATTGCAACAACAGCAGTAAGAAAGAACCAAATCAAGATTAAAGCAATATACTGAGCTTTTGGGCCTAAATATCTGCACTCAATCTCTGAATTAGTTAACATGTTCAGTCTGTCAATAAATATAAATGTACGTTAATAAATATACATGTATCATTATATCACCTGTGAATATACAGTATCATTATATCACCTGTGAATATACAGTATCATTATATCACCTGTGAATATACAGTATGAATAACTATATATACAGACCTGTCCGAAGGTGCCCTGAAGCATCTTGGTGATGGCCGGCTCTTGCCGTCGGTACTCGTCAATGAGGCAGTCGGTCACGTAGTGTCCAGAGACTGATGTTCCACACCAGGCCTCTTCGTCGTCATATTCTCCAAAAGGCTGGGGTGTGTCATCCTTCCTCACCATCTGTGTAATTGTCCTCTGCCCGTACACCCCAGCCTCAGCATCCCAGACATTTTGTATGCTGTGGAGATATGCCAGATGAGCTCGCTCATATTTAAGGTGCATCATTTCGTTTAACTGGTTTGCCATATCTGTGGGTGACTTGCCAGTGCGCCTCAGCTCATCAATCACAGACTTGCAGAGGGCCTTCTTGTACGTAAGGACTGATGGCAAAATGTTTGTGAACCTCTTGGGTAGTTTCTCCAGCCATTTAGGTTGGTCAGCAAACCAGTGCTTCTTGCACACCTTGCAGTGGAGGCGAGAGGAAAATATATAATACTGTCCACTGATGCCAACAACCACCCGAGGCCTACCTACACCAGACTGTGCTACATTTGGTTTTGGACAGCCATGAAGGCATGGCAGTACATAAGTGTTCCTCAGCCGGACCATTATCTCGTTCTCTGGCTTCCATATGAAGAACGGATGCATTTGGTAGAAGTTTCGGGGTGGGAGTGTCGACACTGTGTCGAGGAGCTCTGGCTGAAAAGGGTGACGCCATAACGAAATGGCATGTCCTGCTTTACGGTTATGCTCAAAGTTAGGCCACAGCCCAAGAGATTTGAGCTCTTCTTTAATGAACCATTGCTGATGATTACTGCACTTCCAAGTGCTTTCACTGGTGTCACATGTGATGTGTGGAGGAACAGGGACAGATGGGCCAACTGAGGGAACAAGGATGAAAAGGACATTATTGAAATGTAATGATAATATGATCACATTGTTTATTACAATATAATTATAATTATGGAGGAAGCATTTGCAGCACAGTAACCTTTTCAGAGAAAACAGAGAAAATATCTTACCACGTGGAGCCACTAGTGGATGTGGGACAGTGTGTGAAACAACAGGCCTTGTAGTTCCTGAAAAGAGGGATATGTTGTGTTAGTGTAGATTGAAGATAAAATGAACATGAAAATCACTTAAAATGAGCATGAAAATCACTTAAAATAATACATACCTCCAGCAGAAACTGTCCTCTCCACTTGTGGGGGACCTGCTGGCATCAGACACATCAGCTCTGGCGGAATAGGCGTCTTCAAAGCAGGCACATCTGAGTCTACAAAAGTACATATTTATGCATAACAGATACCGCCTGCATAACACTGCATAACACTTATTTGGACAGATGAATAGAATCATAGCGTATTTACCATCTCTTGGCGACTTCTGCAGTTTACTTTCAGTACCAGCAGGTGGTCTGGACATCGTAGTAGATGGTACTATACAACAGACAAAATCTTGTCACTCATTGTAGGATTGGCAATATACAAATGGTTAGCTAAAGGCACACACCATCTTATTCCCACACAAAAAAATAATGTTTGCATCTACTATATTGTTCGTGACATTACATGTATATTACATTATACTAATAACATGTTGTATATTCAATGTGTATTTAAAAATGTACTGGTGTGTATGAATGAAGTTGGTCTTTTCAGCACATTGAATATACAACGATACTCAATTGTCAAATGCATTACATAATAGTCTAAGCAGGGGAACCAAAATGGCACAAAAAATACTGTATGTTTTATACTTATAACTAGGCTAGATACAGAATAAAATGGGTACTCACCATCATCGTGGCTGGATCAATTCATGTTCCCTATCTCAGTTAGCAGAACTTTCGCATGCAAACAATGGTTAGTGGAACATGTCCAGAACGTGGACAGGACAGGACAGCACACCACACCACACAGACATGCACAGAACACGGACATGGCCAGAACATGACCAGAACACAGAAAACACAACAGGCAAAAAAAAGTTTAGGTTATGAGATAAATTCATGGTGTCTCAATAACCTGTCACACAAATTGTATATTTAATTTGAAGCTAACCCTTTTCTCTTGTAGCCTGTCCTGGTACGGAAACTGAGGAAGATGTTTCAACAGCTGGTAACACAAAAAGATTGAAATAGCAGACATACATTAATAGCAAACAGATTGAGCCATAATTGATTTTTAATGTCCAATCAGTGAAGAAAGCAACAAACACACACAAATGTGTACTTACAGCAATGCACCGCTAACTTAGAGGGGGACCCCATTATCACCATGAAGCTGTCCAAACCATCGTCTCCAAAGTCTGTGATGCCTGCAGACAGAAAATATGTAGAATGTAGTAAAAATGTAATTTCTACACAGTACATATGTTGCTTTAAAATAACAGCATCTGTTAAAATGATTGAGCTGTAATGAATATGAAATGTAATACATTTACAGACACATCTTACTAAAATTCTACGGCTGGCATTAAAAAACAACCTTCCGTAGAAGCACTTGAAGCAGGCACAGACCCAGAGGAAAGGGAGGCAGATTCCTTCTTCTCCATCAGGTATGTTTTCAGCTTGTCCGGCCATGTACCTTTGGACCACTTTTTCTGCAGTACGAAGCCTGCGTAGCCATTGGCCCTGTTGTCCCAAATCTCCCGGTAAGTTTCCTCCTTATGAACACCAAATCTAACCAGATTGTCGTCGTCTCCAGATGGCTTTTGTGACTTGTATCTGTCTCCAGATGTCTTTTGCGACTTGTATCTTATAAGAGACTGGATCTCATCAAAGCTGTGGGCATAGTTGATAAATGACTGTAAGCTGACCTTGCCGTGTCCCTCTGTCACAAGGACTCCTGCATCCTCCTCTGCTTGTAGACTATTGGTAAGGAATATTATATATCCCACGTCGTTCTCTAGAAGCCACCGAAAGGACTTCCCTTGGTACTTGCCAAACTGCAGGACATATTCCCCAAACACCTCTTGTCTGTCTGAGGCATCCCCTCCTCTCTCTCGAACAACAGTTAAGGCGTTTCGTCTAACCAGGGGCCTGTTCCTCAAAAGGTGAATTAGAGCTAAAGCCTGGCTTTACCACCTATCCTGGCTTAATTTAGCCAGGATTAGAGCTGAGTCGGTTCCTCAAAAGGTGAATTATCTTGAAGATTAGTTTAGCCAGTTCACCCTGGCTAAGTTTAGCCTTATCCGATTCCTCAAAAGAGAATTGAAGCAAGCCTAGCTTAGTTACCATGGCAATTTAGCTGTGAAGTTAGCCTGGTCAGGAGCAGGCTAACAGCCTCATTTCGTTTAACTGGTTTGCCATATCTGTGGGTGACTTGCCAGTGCGCCTCAGCTCATCAATCACAGACTTGCAGAGGGCCTTCTTGTACGTAAGGACTGATGGCAAAATGTTTGTGAACCTCTTGGGTAGTTTCTCCAGCCATTTAGGTTGGTCAGCAAACCAGTGCTTCTTGCACACCTTGCAGTGGAGGCGAGAGGAAAATATATAATACTGTCCACTGATGCCAACAACCACCCGAGGCCTACCTACACCAGACTGTGCTACATTTGGTTTTGGACAGCCATGAAGGCATGGCAGTACATAAGTGTTCCTCAGCCGGACCATTATCTCGTTCTCTGGCTTCCATATGAAGAACGGATGCATTTGGTAGAAGTTTCGGGGTGGGAGTGTCGACACTGTGTCGAGGAGCTCTGGCTGAAAAGGGTGACGCCATAACGAAATGGCATGTCCTGCTTTACGGTTATGCTCAAAGTTAGGCCACAGCCCAAGAGATTTGAGCTCTTCTTTAATGAACCATTGCTGATGATTACTGCACTTCCAAGTGCTTTCACTGGTGTCACATGTGATGTGTGGAGGAACAGGGACAGATGGGCCAACTGAGGGAACAAGGATGAAAAGGACATTATTGAAATGTAATGATAATATGATCACATTGTTTATTACAATATAATTATAATTATGGAGGAAGCATTTGCAGCACAGTAACCTTTTCAGAGAAAACAGAGAAAATATCTTACCACGTGGAGCCACTAGTGGATGTGGGACAGTGTGTGAAACAACAGGCCTTGTAGTTCCTGAAAAGAGGGATATGTTGTGTTAGTGTAGATTGAAGATAAAATGAACATGAAAATCACTTAAAATGAGCATGAAAATCACTTAAAATAATACATACCTCCAGCAGAAACTGTCCTCTCCACTTGTGGGGGACCTGCTGGCATCAGACACATCAGCTCTGGCGGAATAGGCGTCTTCAAAGCAGGCACATCTGAGTCTACAAAAGTACATATTTATGCATAACAGATACCGCCTGCATAACACTGCATAACACTTATTTGGACAGATGAATAGAATCATAGCGTATTTACCATCTCTTGGCGACTTCTGCAGTTTACTTTCAGTACCAGCAGGTGGTCTGGACATCGTAGTAGATGGTACTATACAACAGACAAAATCTTGTCACTCATTGTAGGATTGGCAATATACAAATGGTTAGCTAAAGGCACACACCATCTTATTCCCACACAAAAAAATAATGTTTGCATCTACTATATTGTTCGTGACATTACATGTATATTACATTATACTAATAACATGTTGTATATTCAATGTGTATTTAAAAATGTACTGGTGTGTATGAATGAAGTTGGTCTTTTCAGCACATTGAATATACAACGATACTCAATTGTCAAATGCATTACATAATAGTCTAAGCAGGGGAACCAAAATGGCACAAAAAATACTGTATGTTTTATACTTATAACTAGGCTAGATACAGAATAAAATGGGTACTCACCATCATCGTGGCTGGATCAATTCATGTTCCCTATCTCAGTTAGCAGAACTTTCGCATGCAAACAATGGTTAGTGGAACATGTCCAGAACGTGGACAGGACAGGACAGCACACCACACCACACAGACATGCACAGAACACGGACATGGCCAGAACATGACCAGAACACAGAAAACACAACAGGCAAAAAAAAGTTTAGGTTATGAGATAAATTCATGGTGTCTCAATAACCTGTCACACAAATTGTATATTTAATTTGAAGCTAACCCTTTTCTCTTGTAGCCTGTCCTGGTACGGAAACTGAGGAAGATGTTTCAACAGCTGGTAACACAAAAAGATTGAAATAGCAGACATACATTAATAGCAAACAGATTGAGCCATAATTGATTTTTAATGTCCAATCAGTGAAGAAAGCAACAAACACACACAAATGTGTACTTACAGCAATGCACCGCTAACTTAGAGGGGGACCCCATTATCACCATGAAGCTGTCCAAACCATCGTCTCCAAAGTCTGTGATGCCTGCAGACAGAAAATATGTAGAATGTAGTAAAAATGTAATTTCTACACAGTACATATGTTGCTTTAAAATAACAGCATCTGTTAAAATGATTGAGCTGTAATGAATATGAAATGTAATACATTTACAGACACATCTTACTAAAATTCTACGGCTGGCATTAAAAAACAACCTTCCGTAGAAGCACTTGAAGCAGGCACAGACCCAGAGGAAAGGGAGGCAGATTCCTTCTTCTCCATCAGGTATGTTTTCAGCTTGTCCGGCCATGTACCTTTGGACCACTTTTTCTGCAGTACGAAGCCTGCGTAGCCATTGGCCCTGTTGTCCCAAATCTCCCGGTAAGTTTCCTCCTTATGAACACCAAATCTAACCAGATTGTCGTCGTCTCCAGATGGCTTTTGTGACTTGTATCTGTCTCCAGATGTCTTTTGCGACTTGTATCTTATAAGAGACTGGATCTCATCAAAGCTGTGGGCATAGTTGATAAATGACTGTAAGCTGACCTTGCCGTGTCCCTCTGTCACAAGGACTCCTGCATCCTCCTCTGCTTGTAGACTATTGGTAAGGAATATTATATATCCCACGTCGTTCTCTAGAAGCCACCGAAAGGACTTCCCTTGGTACTTGCCAAACTGCAGGACATATTCCCCAAACACCTCTTGTCTGTCTGAGGCATCCCCTCCTCTCTCTCGAACAACAGTTAAGGCGTTTCGTCTAACCAGGGGCCTGTTCCTCAAAAGGTGAATTAGAGCTAAAGCCTGGCTTTACCACCTATCCTGGCTTAATTTAGCCAGGATTAGAGCTGAGTCGGTTCCTCAAAAGGTGAATTATCTTGAAGATTAGTTTAGCCAGTTCACCCTGGCTAAGTTTAGCCTTATCCGATTCCTCAAAAGAGAATTGAAGCAAGCCTAGCTTAGTTACCATGGCAATTTAGCTGTGAAGTTAGCCTGGTCAGGAGCAGGCTAACAGCCAAGCTTTATTAATCCAGTGCCTTGTTCTTCAAGTTTTGTGAAATAGCTGTTAGTCCAATGACTCCAATCATAAACCAATGAGTTTTTCTACACTTATTCAATTCTTATGCGAAAATCAAAGATCTACAAGCCCGAAATGTTTTTGTCTTATGGCGGCTGGGGGTCCCCGGCCCCCCATGGACCCCCGGACCCCCATGGACCTCCGGACCCCCGTGGACCCCCGGACCCCCATGGACCCCCGGACCCCCATGGACCTCCGGACCCCCGTGGACCCCCGGACCCCCGGACCCCCATGGAACTCCGGACCCCCGTGGACCCCCGGACCCCCATGGACCTCCGGACCCCCGGACCCCCATGGACCTCCGGACCCCCGTGGACCCCCGGACCCCCATGGACCCCCATGGAACTCCGGACCCCCGTGGACCCCCGGACCCCCATGGACCTCCGGACCCCCGGACCCCCATGGACCTCCGGACCTCCGGACCCCCGTGGACCCCCGGACCCCCATGGACCCCCATGGACCTCCGGACCCCCGTGGACCCCCGTATACCCCAGACCTCTGTTGGGGGTCAACGGGGGTCCGGGAGTACACGGGGGGCCCGGCCCCCCGTGTACTCCCGGACCCCCGTTGACCCCCGTGGACCGTGGACCCCCGGCCGCCAAAAGGCAAGCTTTTCCCTTGTAGATCTTCGATTTTAGAAATTTGAAATTAGAAAATTATTCTAAGTGTTTATAATTATAATTCCAACATTCACTTAAACTCCTTATGTTTAAACCTAACTGAATTATATATTTATGGATTTGTATATAAATTAATTGCATATTTTTGGACAACTTGTGCATTTAATTTGTCGGCAATACTTTGCCACGCTTTCTCCCTGGATCTATATTTATTGCGGCCGTGTTTCCTTTCTTGCTTATTATAAATTTTACTTCCTTGTAAGATTCCATGAGCTGCTGCAGTGCTGCTGTTCAGCCACAGAGAAGAACGCCGCTCTGGTTTTGGGCTCCATGATTGGTCAAGTTCAAGGATTCTGCTATCGACTTTCATGGTCTTTTATAGAAATAAGTGAAGCCTGGCTTCATTATCCTGGCTCGACACAGCCTGGCTTGACAAGGCCTAGCTCGACAAAGTCGCTCCTTTTCAGCCTGGCTTGGCGTTCCAGGAACCGAATAAACCAGGCTATACGGACCCGACTTTGTCAAGCCTGGATTTGACTTAAATCCAGGCTTATTTAATTCACCTTTCGAGGAACAGGCCCCAGGTCTTCTGGCAATGCTTCAGGCTTGTCAGGCTTGTCTGCACCAACGTTGTCCTTAATAAGTGTTGCCTCATCTGAAGGCCCCTCAAGGAGATATCCACGTGCCCCCTTCCGGAAAGTAACATGTCCTCTTCCAGGGAAATAGGACATTCTTCTGTGCATGTTTGCTTATCACAAATGAAGAAGAGAAAGTATTAGACTTATACATTATACATTTTTAGTTTTTGAAACAAGTTGATATTTTAATTATATTATAATTATATTGTGTGTGAGTCGCATGGCTCATGATTCATAGCTCGGTAAATGCCCAGAGATATGAGAGATGGCTTGTGTCCCACAGTATAGTTTAGGCTTTATTCACAACACAGCTTATATCATGGGCCTCAACAAATGGTAAACTTCCCTGCTGCTGTATGTAGGGCTTTTTAGTTGATGATTAATTATCATATACAAATAATAAGGATTGATATGTAAAAATATTACCAGACAGATGTGGCAAATAACGTAAATATGCAAAGCATATTACTGAAATAAACCAAGAAACCCTGATTGACAATGACAGAACCAACAATGAAAATAAACAATGTAAAAACACAGGCCATATCCTTAATACATTTGAACTTTAAAAATGTTCTAGGTAGCAAGAATTACCGATCCACAATATCACAATGTGCTGCATGACGATGCATTCTGAGCTTGTCTGCTATTTTCACTATCTTTTTTATGTATGAACATTTTAGAATTATTTCCCCCAAAATGCTATAGGTTGAAAGGTGTTCAAAAAAGCATTCATCCAGCTGTGAGATAGGCCGTGTAAAAAAAGGGGGGGGGGGCATGGAAGGAGAGTGGGGCAAATCAAGTGTGATCTAAATCAAGAGTGATTTTGGCCAAACCTACAATGTTTCATTGTGTTTATTGTCACAGACACACAGGGCACTTAAAGCTTCCTCAACAGTATGGATAATAATAAGATATAGAAGATTTAAAAATGATAAAGCTAGAAGTAAAACAGTAGTAGTAGCAAAACATTATGATGATTGCTCCATCACTGGGGGGAGACCACAGCAGATGTTTATCACATGTACAAGACAATGCAAGCAGACCAGCAGCAGCAGGGAGCCTGGCTATCAGTCTCACATTCTCAACATGAACTGTACAACCAGCCAGTATGCTAGTTGAATGAGAGTGAGTGAATGGGGGAGGGGGAGAACTTAGCCTACAGAAATTCACTGGCCACAACAAGTACAGCTGTATACAGAACATAGAAGTCCAACAATACCTAAATGTACTAGTAAAAGCAATCGTATTTTCATGTAATACCTATATTTAAACTGAAGTTTATATAATGAGGGTGACGGATTAACATGCAACAACTACAATGTGCCTCAACAGCTTTGAATGTATAATGATCATCTGTGTTTACACATCAATCAAAACACCACAATGACCAACCATTGTCCATCTGTCCATCTTGTCCTCCCTGTTTTGCCTGATTTACTGCCTTTTTTTAATTATTTTAATGTTGTTTTATACTTTTGCTTATCTTTTTTGCTTTATTGTTAAATAAGTTGTACTTTTTCTGTTATTGTATTCTTGCTCTGTGAAGTACTTTAAGCTGCATTTCATGTCATGAAAGGTGCTATACAAATAAAGTGTATTATTATTATCTGTGTTCAAATACCCAACGACAATGATTAACCATCTTATTTAAATGTAATTTACATTCACCAATATGGCACAAATGACTGCAAACAATAAACAATAATCGGAGATTACATGGGTCGAGTGGGGCATTTTGCCATTTTATCCATCCCCAAATAACAAGACAACATGCACATGTATTCATCAGTCAACTTTTCATTCATCCAAAACAAGTGACTTACCTTTGTTGTGTGTAACGAACGAAATAGTAATAACAGTAACAGTAATAATCATGCATCGTCTTCTCTGTTCTTCTCTCACACTGACCGTTCAGTCCGTGAGTAAACTTTGCGCACCCACTGAGGGGGCGGGGTTGGTTGGGAGACTGCGACTCTGAACAGCTGTGTACAGATGTAAGCCATGGTTCACATGACGCTCGTCTGTCAAAAGCGTCATGGCGCTACTTGTTCCTGTTTTTTAAAATGTTTACATTTACAACCCGTACATCTACATAAAGTAGTTCAAATATAAAGTGCTGACCCCATGGCCATGGATTTAACAAGTTAAAACGCCCTGGTCTAAGTAACCGTATCTTCCGTATTTTTCAATACAAAGCCTTTTAATCCAATCGGTGGCCATTTTTTCATATGCTTTCAACAACGCAACCCTATCGGTTGGGAGGTGTACTGCACACTGATACATTATAACTCTATTAAAAAATGGCCGCCAATCGGATTAAAATACTTTTTATTGCACAATACAGAAGATACGGGTACCTAGACCCAGACGTTTTAACTTGTTACATTTATGGCCGTGGGGCCAGCACTTTATATTTGAAATGTTAACGTTTATGTAGATGTACGGGTTGTGAAATGTAAAAATCTCAAAAAACAGGAACAAGTAGCGCCATGACTGTCACGATATGACGGTCATGTTGGCTATACAGATGTATAAAATCACTACAATGAAACGGAGCTAACAGGATAACAGTAACTAATTATAAAGATGGCCCAAATAAAACGCAAAAACGGCATGCTGACTAAACAGTCTATTCACAGCCTATTTAGTAATGCCCTGATGCCCTTCTGTGATAAAAAAAACTGTCTCGCAGTATTTTCGGGGACGCGTCCATTTAGTTCAGTCCAGTCTAGATCCCCCGCCTACTGTATCCGGTACGGCACATGCACAATACACAACGCTGTTTCCGTGTCCGCTCAAGACCGGATATGCAAACTGAAAAGCCAATTGGAACCCATTTAAAATGTACGTTCCGTGACCATTTTCTTAATCAAACATGGCCAACACAGCATTCTGACTACACGTACTATGTCATGCACGTGTTTAGTAGTGTACTTTTGCGTTCTATCGTTAAATACAAACATATTTGCCAGTCTTAACTCTATGGGTCCTGTCCGCACAAGAACTAAAAGCAAGATGGCTGCTCCTGCAAAACTGAGCTAGCCTGTGATTGGCTGGCAGAGTGAGGAACAGCGCCACTGACCTGCCATAGAGATAAAACGGTGGCCAAATACGGTATTGCATCCGTAGTGAGTTAAGACTACCATAGACTTTGCATTGAAAACGTTAAGGGCGAGTTAAGCTTAACATTTCGCAGCACTCGCGCGTCAGGTGCTGTAAGCTTTTTTTCATTTGCCACATTGAATGAGCAATCGTCATTTATGAATGCAGCACTAACTAAGAAAATGGCACTGCTCAACAATGTCACTTCTAACCTTTAGCAGCCCAGCCTATAATAGAGGAATAAACACACTCCACAGCAGGGCCACTGTCATCTATATAAGACCTACCGGCCGTTATGCTGTTGCTTACGGCCATACCACCCTGAACACGCCCGATCTCGTCCGATCTCGGAAGCTAAGCAGGGTCGGGCCTGGTTAGTACTTGGATGGGAGACCGCCTGGGAATACCAGGTGCTGTAAGCTTTTTTTCATTTGCCACATTGAATGAGCAATCGTCATTTATGAATGCAGCACTAACTAAGAAAATGGCACTGCTCAACAATGTCACTTCTAACCTTTAGCAGCCCAGCCTATAATAGAGGAATAAACACACTCCACAGCAGGGCCACTGTCATCTATATAAGACCTACCGGCCGTTATGCTGTTGCTTACGGCCATACCACCCTGAACACGCCCGATCTCGTCCGATCTCGGAAGCTAAGCAGGGTCGGGCCTGGTTAGTACTTGGATGGGAGACCGCCTGGGAATACCAGGTGCTGTAAGCTTTTTTTCATTTGCCACATTGAATGAGCAATCGTCATTTATGAATGCAGCACTAACTAAGAAAATGGCACTGCTCAACAATGTCACTTCTAACCTTTAGCAGCCCAGCCTATAATAGAGGAATAAACACACTCCACAGCAGGGCCACTGTCATCTATATAAGACCTACCGGCCGTTATGCTGTTGCTTACGGCCATACCACCCTGAACACGCCCGATCTCGTCCGATCTCGGAAGCTAAGCAGGGTCGGGCCTGGTTAGTACTTGGATGGGAGACCGCCTGGGAATACCAGGTGCTGTAAGCTTTTTTTCATTTGCCACATTGAATGAGCAATCGTCATTTATGAATGCAGCACTAACTAAGAAAATGGCACTGCTCAACAATGTCACATCTAACCTTTAGCAGCCCAGCCTATAATAGAGGAATAAACACACTCCACAGCAGGGCCACTGTCATCTATATAAGACCTACCGGCCGTTAGGCTGTTGCTTACGGCCATACCACCCTGAACACGCCCGATCTCGTCCGATCTCGGAAGCTAAGCAGGGTCGGGCCTGGTTAGTACTTGGATGGGAGACCGCCTGGGAATACCAGGTGCTGTAAGCTTTTTTTCATTTGCCACATTGAATGAGCAATCGTCATTTATGAATGCAGCACTAACTAAGAAAATGGCACTGCTCAACAATGTCACTTCTAACCTTTAGCAGCCCAGCCTATAATAGAGGAATAAACACACTCCACAGCAGGGCCACTGTCATCTATATAAGACCTACCGGCCGTTACGCTGTTGCTTACGGCCATACCACCCTGAACACGCCCGATCTCGTCCGATCTCGGAAGCTAAGCAGGGTCGGGCCTGGTTAGTACTTGGATGGGAGACCGCCTGGGAATACCAGGTGCTGTAAGCTTTTTTTCATTTGCCACATTGAATGAGCAATCGTCATTTATGAATGCAGCACTAACTAAGAAAATGGCACTGCTCAACAATGTCACTTCTAACCTTTAGCAGCCCAGCCTATAATAGAGGAATAAACACACTCCACAGCAGGGCCACTGTCATCTATATAAGACCTACCGGCCGTTATGCTGTTGCTTACGGCCATACCACCCTGAACACGCCCGATCTCGTCCGATCTCGGAAGCTAAGCAGGGTCGGGCCTGGTTAGTACTTGGATGGGAGACCGCCTGGGAATACCAGGTGCTGTAAGCTTTTTTTCATTTGCCACATTGAATGAGCAATCGTCATTTATGAATGCAGCACTAACTAAGAAAATGGCACTGCTCAACAATGTCACTTCTAACCTTTAGCAGCCCAGCCTATAATAGAGGAATAAACACACTCCACAGCAGGGCCACTGTCATCTATATAAGACCTACCGGCCATTAGGCTGTTGCTTACGGCCATACCACCCTGAACACGCCCGATCTCGTCCGATCTCGGAAGCTAAGCAGGGTCGGGCCTGGTTAGTACTTGGATGGGAGACCGCCTGGGAATACCAGGTGCTGTAAGCTTTTTTTCATTTGCCACATTGAATGAGCAATCGTCATTTATGAATGCAGCACTAACTAAGAAAATGGCACTGCTCAACAATGTCACTTCTAACCTTTAGCAGCCCAGCCTATAATAGAGGAATAAACACACTCCACAGCAGGGCCACTGTCATCTATATAAGACCTACCGGCCGTTAGGCTGTTGCTTACGGCCATACCACCCTGAACACGCCCGATCTCGTCCGATCTCGGAAGCTAAGCAGGGTCGGGCCTGGTTAGTACTTGGATGGGAGACCGCCTGGGAATACCAGGTGCTGTAAGCTTTTTTTCATTTGCCACATTGAATGAGCAATCGTCATTTATGAATGCAGCACTAACTAAGAAAATGGCACTGCTCAACAATGTCACTTCTAACCTTTAGCAGCCCAGCCTATAATAGAGGAATAAACACACTCCACAGCAGGGCCACTGTCATCTATATAAGACCTACCGGCCGTTATGCTGTTGCTTACGGCCATACCACCCTGAACACGCCCGATCTCGTCCGATCTTGGAAGCTAAGCAGGGTCGGGCCTGGTTAGTACTTGGATGGGAGACCGCCTGGGAATACCAGGTGCTGTAAGCTTTTTTTCATTTGCCACATTGAATGAGCAATCGTCATTTATGAATGCAGCACTAACTAAGAAAATGGCACTGCTCAACAATGTCACTTCTAACCTTTAGCAGCCCAGCCTATAATAGAGGAATAAACACACTCCACAGCAGGGCCACTGTCATCTATATAAGACCTACCGGCCGTTAGGCTGTTGCTTACGGCCATACCACCCTGAACACGCCCGATCTCGTCCGATCTCGGAAGCTAAGCAGGGTCGGGCCTGGTTAGTACTTGGATGGGAGACCGCCTGGGAATACCAGGTGCTGTAAGCTTTTTTTCATTTGCCACATTGAATGAGCAATCGTCATTTATGAATGCAGCACTAACTAAGAAAATGGCACTGCTCAACAATGTCACTTCTAACCTTTAGCAGCCCAGCCTATAATAGAGGAATAGACACACTCCACAGCAGGGCCACTGTCATCTATATAAGACCTACCGGCCGTTAGGCTGTTGCTTACGGCCATACCACCCTGAACACGCCCGATCTCGTCCGATCTCGGAAGCTAAGCAGGGTCGGGCCTGGTTAGTACTTGGATGGGAGACCGCCTGGGAATACCAGGTGCTGTAAGCTTTTTTTCATTTGCCACATTGAATGAGCAATCGTCATTTATGAATGCAGCACTAACTAAGAAAATGGCACTGCTCAACAATGTCACTTCTAACCTTTAGCAGCCCAGCCTATAATAGAGGAATAAACACACTCCACAGCAGGGCCACTGTCATCTATATAAGACCTACCGGCCGTTATGCTGTTGCTTACGGCCATACCACCCTGAACACGCCCGATCTCGGAAGCTAAGCAGGGTCGGGCCTGGTTAGTACTTGGATGGGAGACCGCCTGGGAATACCAGGTGCTGTAAGCTTTTTTTCATTTGCCACATTGAATGAGCAATCGTCATTTATGAATGCAGCACTAACTAAGAAAATGGCACTGCTCAACAATGTCACATCTAACCTTTAGCAGCCCAGCCTATAATAGAGGAATAAACACACTCCACAGCAGGGCCACTGTCATCTATATAAGACCTACCGGCCGTTATGCTGTTGCTTACGGCCATACCACCCTGAACACGCCCGATCTCGTCCGATCTCGGAAGCTAAGCAGGGTCGGGCTTGGTTAGTACTTGGATGGGAGACCGCCTGGGAATACCAGGTGCTGTAAGCTTTTTTTCATTTGCCACATTGAATGAGCAATCGTCATTTATGAATGCAGCACTAACTAAGAAAATGGCACTGCTCAACAATGTCACTTCTAACCTTTAGCAGCCCAGCCTATAATAGAGGAATAAACACACTCCACAGCAGGGCCACTGTCATCTATATAAGACCTACCGGCCGTTATGCTGTTGCTTACGGCCATACCACCCTGAACACGCCCGATCTCGTCCGATCTCGGAAGTTAAGCAGGGTCGGGCCTGGTTAGTACTTGGATGGGAGACCGCCTGGGAATACCAGGTGCTGTAAGCTTTTTTTCATTTGCCACATTGAATGAGCAATCGTCATTTATGAATGCAGCACTAACTAAGAAAATGGCACTGCTCAACAATGTCACTTCTAACCTTTAGCAGCCCAGCCTATAATAGAGGAATAAACACACTCCACAGCAGGGCCACTGTCATCTATATAAGACCTACCGGCCGTTATGCTGTTGCTTACGGCCATACCACCCTGAACACGCCCGATCTCGTCCGATCTCGGAAGCTAAGCAGGGTCGGGCCTGGTTAGTACTTGGATGGGAGACCGCCTGGGAATACCAGGTGCTGTAAGCTTTTTTTCATTTGCCACATTGAATGAGCAATCGTCATTTATGAATGCAGCACTAACTAAGAAAATGGCACTGCTCAACAATGTCACTTCTAACCTTTAGCAGCCCAGCCTATAATAGAGGAATAAACACACTCCACAGCAGGGCCACTGTCATCTATATAAGACCTACCGGCCGTTATGCTGTTGCTTACGGCCATACCACCCTGAACACGCCCGATCTCGTCTGATCTCGGAAGCTAAGCAGGGTCGGGCCTGGTTAGTACTTGGATGGGAGACCGCCTGGGAATACCAGGTGCTGTAAGCTTTTTTTCATTTGCCACATTGAATGAGCAATCGTCATTTATGAATGCAGCACTAACTAAGAAAATGGCACTGCTCAACAATGTCACTTCTAACCTTTAGCAGCCCAGCCTATAATAGAGGAATAAACACACTCCACAGCAGGGCCACTGTCATCTATATAAGACCTACCGGCCTTTATGCTGTTGCTTACGGCCATACCACCCTGAACACGCCCGATCTCGTCCGATCTCGGAAGCTAAGCAGGGTCGGGCCTGGTTAGTACTTGGATGGGAGACCGCCTGGGAATACCAGGTGCTGTAAGCTTTTTTTCATTTGCCACATTGAATGAGCAATCGTCATTTATGAATGCAGCACTAACTAAGAAAATGGCACTGCTCAACAATGTCACTTCTAACCTTTAGCAGCCCAGCCTATAATAGAGGAATAAACACACTCCACAGCAGGGCCACTGTCATCTATATAAGACCTACCGGCCGTTATGCTGTCGCTTACGGCCATACCACCCTGAACACGCCCGATCTCGTCCGATCTCGGAAGCTAAGCAGGGTCGGGCCTGGTTAGTACTTGGATGGGAGACCGCCTGGGAATACCAGGTGCTGTAAGCTTTTTTTCATTTGCCACATTGAATGAGCAATCGTCATTTATGAATGCAGCACTAACTAAGAAAATGGCACTGCTCAACAATGTCACTTCTAACCTTTAGCAGCCCAGCCTATAATAGAGGAATAAACACACTCCACAGCAGGGCCACTGTCATCTATATAAGACCTACCGGCCGTTATGCTGTTGCTTACGGCCATACCACCCTGAACACGCCCGATCTCGTCTGATCTCGGAAGCTAAGCAGGGTCGGGCCTGGTTAGTACTTGGATGGGAGACCGCCTGGGAATACCAGGTGCTGTAAGCTTTTTTTCATTTGCCACATTGAATGAGCAATCGTCATTTATGAATGCAGCACTAACTAAGAAAATGGCACTGCTCAACAATGTCACTTCTAACCTTTAGCAGCCCAGCCTATAATAGAGGAATAAACACACTCCACAGCAGGGCCACTGTCATCTATATAAGACCTACCGGCCGTTATGCTGTTGCTTACGGCCATACCACCCTGAACACGCCCGATCTCGTCCGATCTCGGAAGCTAAGCAGGGTCGGGCCTGGTTAGTACTTGGATGGGAGACCGCCTGGGAATACCAGGTGCTGTAAGCTTTTTTTCATTTGCCACATTGAATGAGCAATCGTCATTTATGAATGCAGCACTAACTAAGAAAATGGCACTGCTCAACAATGTCACTTCTAACCTTTAGCAGCCCAGCCTATAATAGAGGAATAAACACACTCCACAGCAGGGCCACTGTCATCTATATAAGACCTACCGGCCGTTATGCTGTTGCTTACGGCCATACCACCCTGAACACGCCCGATCTCGTCCGATCTCGGAAGCTAAGCAGGGTCGGGCCTGGTTAGTACTTGGATGGGAGACCGCCTGGGAATACCAGGTGCTGTAAGCTTTTTTTCATTTGCCACATTGAATGAGCAATCGTCATTTATGAATGCAGCACTAACTAAGAAAATGGCACTGCTCAACAATGTCACTTCTAACCTTTAGCAGCCCAGCCTATAATAGAGGAATAAACACACTCCACAGCAGGGCCACTGTCATCTATATAAGACCTACCGGCCGTTAGGCTGTTGCTTACGGCCATACCACCCTGAACACGCCCGATCTCGTCCGATCTCGGAAGCTAAGCAGGGTCGGGCCTGGTTAGTACTTGGATGGGAGACCGCCTGGGAATACCAGGTGCTGTAAGCTTTTTTTCATTTGCCACATTGAATGAGCAATCGTCATTTATGAATGCAGCACTAACTAAGAAAATGGCACTGCTGAACAATGTCACTTCTAACCTTTAGCAGCCCAGCCTATAATAGAGGAATAAACACACTCCACAGCAGGGCCACTGTCATCTATATAAGACCTACCGGCCGTTAGGCTGTTGCTTACGGCCATACCACCCTGAACACGCCCGATCTCGTCCGATCTCGGAAGCTAAGCAGGGTCGGGCCTGGTTAGTACTTGGATGGGAGACCGCCTGGGAATACCAGGTGCTGTAAGCTTTTTTTCATTTGCCACATTGAATGAGCAATCGTCATTTATGAATGCAGCACTAACTAAGAAAATGGCACTGCTCAACAATGTCACTTCTAACCTTTAGCAGCCCAGCCTATAATAGAGGAATAAACACACTCCACAGCAGGGCCACTGTCATCTATATAAGACCTACCGGCCGTTATGCTGTTGCTTACGGCCATACCACCCTGAACACGCCCGATCTCGTCCGATCTTGGAAGCTAAGCAGGGTCGGGCCTGGTTAGTACTTGGATGGGAGACCGCCTGGGAATACCAGGTGCTGTAAGCTTTTTTTCATTTGCCACATTGAATGAGCAATCGTCATTTATGAATGCAGCACTAACTAAGAAAATGGCACTGCTCAACAATGTCACTTCTAACCTTTAGCAGCCCAGCCTATAATAGAGGAATAAACACACTCCACAGCAGGGCCACTGTCATCTATATAAGACCTACCGGCCGTTAGGCTGTTGCTTACGGCCATACCACCCTGAACACGCCCGATCTCGTCCGATCTCGGAAGCTAAGCAGGGTCGGGCCTGGTTAGTACTTGGATGGGAGACCGCCTGGGAATACCAGGTGCTGTAAGCTTTTTTTCATTTGCCACATTGAATGAGCAATCGTCATTTATGAATGCAGCACTAACTAAGAAAATGGCACTGCTCAACAATGTCACTTCTAACCTTTAGCAGCCCAGCCTATAATAGAGGAATAAACACACTCCACAGCAGGGCCACTGTCATCTATATAAGACCTACCGGCCGTTAGGCTGTTGCTTACGGCCATACCACCCTGAACACGCCCGATCTCGTCCGATCTCGGAAGCTAAGCAGGGTCGGGCCTGGTTAGTACTTGGATGGGAGACCGCCTGGGAATACCAGGTGCTGTAAGCTTTTTTTCATTTGCCACATTGAATGAGCAATCGTCATTTATGAATGCAGCACTAACTAAGAAAATGGCACTGCTCAACAATGTCACTTCTAACCTTTAGCAGCCCAGCCTATAATAGAGGAATAAACACACTCCACAGCAGGGCCACTGTCATCTATATAAGACCTACCGGCCGTTATGCTGTTGCTTACGGCCATACCACCCTGAACACGCCCGATCTCGTCCGATCTCGGAAGTTAAGCAGGGTCGGGCCTGGTTAGTACTTGGATGGGAGACCGCCTGGGAATACCAGGTGCTGTAAGCTTTTTTTCATTTGCCACATTGAATGAGCAATCGTCATTTATGAATGCAGCACTAACTAAGAAAATGGCACTGCTCAACAATGTCACTTCTAACCTTTAGCAGCCCAGCCTATAATAGAGGAATAAACACACTCCACAGCAGGGCCACTGTCATCTATATAAGACCTACCGGCCGTTATGCTGTTGCTTACGGCCATACCACCCTGAACACGCCCGATCTCGTCCGATCTCGGAAGCTAAGCAGGGTCGGGCCTGGTTAGTACTTGGATGGGAGACCGCCTGGGAATACCAGGTGCTGTAAGCTTTTTTTCATTTGCCACATTGAATGAGCAATCGTCATTTATGAATGCAGCACTAACTAAGAAAATGGCACTGCTCAACAATGTCACTTCTAACCTTTAGCAGCCCAGCCTATAATAGAGGAATAAACACACTCCACAGCAGGGCCACTGTCATCTATATAAGACCTACCGGCCGTTATGCTGTTGCTTACGGCCATACCACCCTGAACACGCCCGATCTCGTCCGATCTCGGAAGCTAAGCAGGGTCGGGCCTGGTTAGTACTTGGATGGGAGACCGCCTGGGAATACCAGGTGCTGTAAGCTTTTTTTCATTTGCCACATTGAATGAGCAATCGTCATTTATGAATGCAGCACTAACTAAGAAAATGGCACTGCTCAACAATGTCACTTCTAACCTTTAGCAGCCCAGCCTATAATAGAGGAATAAACACACTCCACAGCAGGGCCACTGTCATCTATATAAGACCTACCGGCCGTTATGCTGTTGCTTACGGCCATACCACCCTGAACACGCCCGATCTCGTCCGATCTCGGAAGTTAAGCAGGGTCGGGCCTGGTTAGTACTTGGATGGGAGACCGCCTGGGAATACCAGGTGCTGTAAGCTTTTTTTCATTTGCCACATTGAATGAGCAATCGTCATTTATGAATGCAGCACTAACTAAGAAAATGGCACTGCTCAACAATGTCACTTCTAACCTTTAGCAGCCCAGCCTATAATAGAGGAATAAACACACTCCACAGCAGGGCCACTGTCATCTATATAAGACCTACCGGCCGTTATGCTGTTGCTTACGGCCATACCACCCTGAACACGCCCGATCTCGTCCGATCTCGGAAGCTAAGCAGGGTCGGGCCTGGTTAGTACTTGGATGGGAGACCGCCTGGGAATACCAGGTGCTGTAAGCTTTTTTTCATTTGCCACATTGAATGAGCAATCGTCATTTATGAATGCAGCACTAACTAAGAAAATGGCACTGCTCAACAATGTCACTTCTAACCTTTAGCAGCCCAGCCTATAATAGAGGAATAAACACACTCCACAGCAGGGCCACTGTCATCTATATAAGACCTACCGGCCGTTATGCTGTTGCTTACGGCCATACCACCCTGAACACGCCCGATCTCGTCTGATCTCGGAAGCTAAGCAGGGTCGGGCCTGGTTAGTACTTGGATGGGAGACCGCCTGGGAATACCAGGTGCTGTAAGCTTTTTTTCATTTGCCACATTGAATGAGCAATCGTCATTTATGAATGCAGCACTAACTAAGAAAATGGCACTGCTCAACAATGTCACTTCTAACCTTTAGCAGCCCAGCCTATAATAGAGGAATAAACACACTCCACAGCAGGGCCACTGTCATCTATATAAGACCTACCGGCCTTTATGCTGTTGCTTACGGCCATACCACCCTGAACACGCCCGATCTCGTCCGATCTCGGAAGCTAAGCAGGGTCGGGCCTGGTTAGTACTTGGATGGGAGACCGCCTGGGAATACCAGGTGCTGTAAGCTTTTTTTCATTTGCCACATTGAATGAGCAATCGTCATTTATGAATGCAGCACTAACTAAGAAAATGGCACTGCTCAACAATGTCACTTCTAACCTTTAGCAGCCCAGCCTATAATAGAGGAATAAACACACTCCACAGCAGGGCCACTGTCATCTATATAAGACCTACCGGCCGTTATGCTGTCGCTTACGGCCATACCACCCTGAACACGCCCGATCTCGTCCGATCTCGGAAGCTAAGCAGGGTCGGGCCTGGTTAGTACTTGGATGGGAGACCGCCTGGGAATACCAGGTGCTGTAAGCTTTTTTTCATTTGCCACATTGAATGAGCAATCGTCATTTATGAATGCAGCACTAACTAAGAAAATGGCACTGCTCAACAATGTCACTTCTAACCTTTAGCAGCCCAGCCTATAATAGAGGAATAAACACACTCCACAGCAGGGCCACTGTCATCTATATAAGACCTACCGGCCGTTATGCTGTTGCTTACGGCCATACCACCCTGAACACGCCCGATCTCGTCTGATCTCGGAAGCTAAGCAGGGTCGGGCCTGGTTAGTACTTGGATGGGAGACCGCCTGGGAATACCAGGTGCTGTAAGCTTTTTTTCATTTGCCACATTGAATGAGCAATCGTCATTTATGAATGCAGCACTAACTAAGAAAATGGCACTGCTCAACAATGTCACTTCTAACCTTTAGCAGCCCAGCCTATAATAGAGGAATAAACACACTCCACAGCAGGGCCACTGTCATCTATATAAGACCTACCGGCCGTTATGCTGTTGCTTACGGCCATACCACCCTGAACACGCCCGATCTCGTCCGATCTCGGAAGCTAAGCAGGGTCGGGCCTGGTTAGTACTTGGATGGGAGACCGCCTGGGAATACCAGGTGCTGTAAGCTTTTTTTCATTTGCCACATTGAATGAGCAATCGTCATTTATGAATGCAGCACTAACTAAGAAAATGGCACTGCTCAACAATGTCACTTCTAACCTTTAGCAGCCCAGCCTATAATAGAGGAATAAACACACTCCACAGCAGGGCCACTGTCATCTATATAAGACCTACCGGCCGTTATGCTGTTGCTTACGGCCATACCACCCTGAACACGCCCGATCTCGTCCGATCTCGGAAGCTAAGCAGGGTCGGGCCTGGTTAGTACTTGGATGGGAGACCGCCTGGGAATACCAGGTGCTGTAAGCTTTTTTTCATTTGCCACATTGAATGAGCAATCGTCATTTATGAATGCAGCACTAACTAAGAAAATGGCACTGCTCAACAATGTCACTTCTAACCTTTAGCAGCCCAGCCTATAATAGAGGAATAAACACACTCCACAGCAGGGCCACTGTCATCTATATAAGACCTACCGGCCGTTATGCTGTTGCTTACGGCCATACCACCCTGAACACGCCCGATCTCGTCCGATCTCGGAAGTTAAGCAGGGTCGGGCCTGGTTAGTACTTGGATGGGAGACCGCCTGGGAATACCAGGTGCTGTAAGCTTTTTTTCATTTGCCACATTGAATGAGCAATCGTCATTTATGAATGCAGCACTAACTAAGAAAATGGCACTGCTCAACAATGTCACTTCTAACCTTTAGCAGCCCAGCCTATAATAGAGGAATAAACACACTCCACAGCAGGGCCACTGTCATCTATATAAGACCTACCGGCCGTTATGCTGTTGCTTACGGCCATACCACCCTGAACACGCCCGATCTCGTCCGATCTCGGAAGCTAAGCAGGGTCGGGCCTGGTTAGTACTTGGATGGGAGACCGCCTGGGAATACCAGGTGCTGTAAGCTTTTTTTCATTTGCCACATTGAATGAGCAATCGTCATTTATGAATGCAGCACTAACTAAGAAAATGGCACTGCTCAACAATGTCACTTCTAACCTTTAGCAGCCCAGCCTATAATAGAGGAATAAACACACTCCACAGCAGGGCCACTGTCATCTATATAAGACCTACCGGCCGTTATGCTGTTGCTTACGGCCATACCACCCTGAACACGCCCGATCTCGTCTGATCTCGGAAGCTAAGCAGGGTCGGGCCTGGTTAGTACTTGGATGGGAGACCGCCTGGGAATACCAGGTGCTGTAAGCTTTTTTTCATTTGCCACATTGAATGAGCAATCGTCATTTATGAATGCAGCACTAACTAAGAAAATGGCACTGCTCAACAATGTCACTTCTAACCTTTAGCAGCCCAGCCTATAATAGAGGAATAAACACACTCCACAGCAGGGCCACTGTCATCTATATAAGACCTACCGGCCTTTATGCTGTTGCTTACGGCCATACCACCCTGAACACGCCCGATCTCGTCCGATCTCGGAAGCTAAGCAGGGTCGGGCCTGGTTAGTACTTGGATGGGAGACCGCCTGGGAATACCAGGTGCTGTAAGCTTTTTTTCATTTGCCACATTGAATGAGCAATCGTCATTTATGAATGCAGCACTAACTAAGAAAATGGCACTGCTCAACAATGTCACTTCTAACCTTTAGCAGCCCAGCCTATAATAGAGGAATAAACACACTCCACAGCAGGGCCACTGTCATCTATATAAGACCTACCGGCCGTTATGCTGTCGCTTACGGCCATACCACCCTGAACACGCCCGATCTCGTCCGATCTCGGAAGCTAAGCAGGGTCGGGCCTGGTTAGTACTTGGATGGGAGACCGCCTGGGAATACCAGGTGCTGTAAGCTTTTTTTCATTTGCCACATTGAATGAGCAATCGTCATTTATGAATGCAGCACTAACTAAGAAAATGGCACTGCTCAACAATGTCACTTCTAACCTTTAGCAGCCCAGCCTATAATAGAGGAATAAACACACTCCACAGCAGGGCCACTGTCATCTATATAAGACCTACCGGCCGTTATGCTGTTGCTTACGGCCATACCACCCTGAACACGCCCGATCTCGTCTGATCTCGGAAGCTAAGCAGGGTCGGGCCTGGTTAGTACTTGGATGGGAGACCGCCTGGGAATACCAGGTGCTGTAAGCTTTTTTTCATTTGCCACATTGAATGAGCAATCGTCATTTATGAATGCAGCACTAACTAAGAAAATGGCACTGCTCAACAATGTCACTTCTAACCTTTAGCAGCCCAGCCTATAATAGAGGAATAAACACACTCCACAGCAGGGCCACTGTCATCTATATAAGACCTACCGGCCGTTATGCTGTTGCTTACGGCCATACCACCCTGAACACGCCCGATCTCGTCCGATCTCGGAAGCTAAGCAGGGTCGGGCCTGGTTAGTACTTGGATGGGAGACCGCCTGGGAATACCAGGTGCTGTAAGCTTTTTTTCATTTGCCACATTGAATGAGCAATCGTCATTTATGAATGCAGCACTAACTAAGAAAATGGCACTGCTCAACAATGTCACTTCTAACCTTTAGCAGCCCAGCCTATAATAGAGGAATAAACACACTCCACAGCAGGGCCACTGTCATCTATATAAGACCTACCGGCCGTTATGCTGTTGCTTACGGCCATACCACCCTGAACACGCCCGATCTCGTCCGATCTCGGAAGCTAAGCAGGGTCGGGCCTGGTTAGTACTTGGATGGGAGACCGCCTGGGAATACCAGGTGCTGTAAGCTTTTTTTCATTTGCCACATTGAATGAGCAATCGTCATTTATGAATGCAGCACTAACTAAGAAAATGGCACTGCTCAACAATGTCACTTCTAACCTTTAGCAGCCCAGCCTATAATAGAGGAATAAACACACTCCCCAGCAGGGCCACTGTCATCTATATAAGACCTACCGGCCGTTAGGCTGTTGCTTACGGCCATACCACCCTGAACACGCCCGATCTCGTCCGATCTCGGAAGCTAAGCAGGGTCGGGCCTGGTTAGTACTTGGATGGGAGACCGCCTGGGAATACCAGGTGCTGTAAGCTTTTTTTCATTTGCCACATTGAATGAGCAATCGTCATTTATGAATGCAGCACTAACTAAGAAAATGGCACTGCTCAACAATGTCACTTCTAACCTTTAGCAGCCCAGCCTATAATAGAGGAATAAACACACTCCACAGCAGGGCCACTGTCATCTATATAAGACCTACCGGCCGTTAGGCTGTTGCTTACGGCCATACCACCCTGAACACGCCCGATCTCGTCCGATCTCGGAAGCTAAGCAGGGTCGGGCCTGGTTAGTACTTGGATGGGAGACCGCCTGGGAATACCAGGTGCTGTAAGCTTTTTTTCATTTGCCACATTGAATGAGCAATCGTCATTTATGAATGCAGCACTAACTAAGAAAATGGCACTGCTCAACAATGTCACTTCTAACCTTTAGCAGCCCAGCCTATAATAGAGGAATAAACACACTCCACAGCAGGGCCACTGTCATCTATATAAGACCTACCGGCCGTTATGCTGTTGCTTACGGCCATACCACCCTGAACACGCCCGATCTCGTCCGATCTCGGAAGCTAAGCAGGGTCGGGCCTGGTTAGTACTTGGATGGGAGACCGCCTGGGAATACCAGGTGCTGTAAGCTTTTTTTCATTTGCCACATTGAATGAGCAATCGTCATTTATGAATGCAGCACTAACTAAGAAAATGGCACTGCTCAACAATGTCACTTCTAACCTTTAGCAGCCCAGCCTATAATAGAGGAATAAACACACTCCACAGCAGGGCCACTGTCATCTATATAAGACCTACCGGCCGTTAGGCTGTTGCTTACGGCCATACCACCCTGAACACGCCCGATCTCGTCCGATCTCGGAAGCTAAGCAGGGTCGGGCCTGGTTAGTACTTGGATGGGAGACCGCCTGGGAATACCAGGTGCTGTAAGCTTTTTTTCATTTGCCACATTGAATGAGCAATCGTCATTTATGAATGCAGCACTAACTAAGAAAATGGCACTGCTCAACAATGTCACTTCTAACCTTTAGCAGCCCAGCCTATAATAGAGGAATAAACACACTCCACAGCAGGGCCACTGTCATCTATATAAGACCTACCGGCCGTTAGGCTGTTGCTTACGGCCATACCACCCTGAACACGCCCGATCTCGTCCGATCTCGGAAGCTAAGCAGGGTCGGGCCTGGTTAGTACTTGGATGGGAGACCGCCTGGGAATACCAGGTGCTGTAAGCTTTTTTTCATTTGCCACATTGAATGAGCAATCGTCATTTATGAATGCAGCACTAACTAAGAAAATGGCACTGCTCAACAATGTCACTTCTAACCTTTAGCAGCCCAGCCTATAATAGAGGAATAAACACACTCCACAGCAGGGCCACTGTCATCTATATAAGACCTACCGGCCGTTATGCTGTTGCTTACGGCCATACCACCCTGAACACGCCCGATCTCGTCCAATCTCGGAAGCTAAGCAGGGTCGGGCCTGGTTAGTACTTGGATGGGAGACCGCCTGGGAATACCAGGTGCTGTAAGCTTTTTTTCATTTGCCACATTGAATGAGCAATCGTCATTTATGAATGCAGCACTAACTAAGAAAATGGCACTGCTCAACAATGTCACATCTAACCTTTAGCAGCCCAGCCTATAATAGAGGAATAAACACACTCCACAGCAGGGCCACTGTCATCTATATAAGACCTACCGGCCGTTAAGCTGTTGCTTACGGCCATACCACCCTGAACACGCCCGATCTCGTCCGATCTCGGAAGCTAAGCAGGGTCGGGCCTGGTTAGTACTTGGATGGGAGACCGCCTGGGAATACCAGGTGCTGTAAGCTTTTTTTCATTTGCCACATTGAATGAGCAATCGTCATTTTTGAATGCAGCACTAACTAAGAAAATGGCACTGCTCAACAATGTCACTTCTAACCTTTAGCAGCCCAGCCTATAATAGAGGAATAAACACACTCCACAGCAGGGCCACTGTCATCTATATAAGACCTACCGGCCGTTACGCTGTTGCTTACGGCCATACCACCCTGAACACGCCCGATCTCGTCCGATCTCGGAAGCTAAGCAGGGTCGGGCCTGGTTAGTACTTGGATGGGAGACCGCCTGGGAATACCAGGTGCTCTAAGCTTTTTTTCATTTGCCACATTGAATGAGCAATCGTCATTTATGAATGCAGCACTAACTAAGAAAATGGCACTGCTCAACAATGTCACTTCTAACCTTTAGCAGCCCAGCCTATAATAGAGGAATAAACACACTCCACAGCAGGGCCACTGTCATCTATATAAGACCTACCGGCCGTTATGCTGTTGCTTACGGCCATACCACCCTGAACACGCCCGATCTCGTCCGATCTCGGAAGCTAAGCAGGGTCGGGCCTGGTTAGTACTTGGATGGGAGACCGCCTGGGAATACCAGGTGCTGTAAGCTTTTTTTCATTTGCCACATTGAATGAGCAATCGTCATTTATGAATGCAGCACTAACTAAGAAAATGGCACTGCTCAACAATGTCACTTCTAACCTTTAGCAGCCCAGCCTATAATAGAGGAATAAACACACTCCACAGCAGGGCCACTGTCATCTATATAAGACCTACCGGCCGTTAGGCTGTTGCTTACGGCCATACCACCCTGAACACGCCCGATCTCGTCCGATCTCGGAAGCTAAGCAGGGTCGGGCCTGGTTAGTACTTGGATGGGAGACCGCCTGGGAATACCAGGTGCTGTAAGCTTTTTTTCATTTGCCACATTGAATGAGCAATCGTCATTTATGAATGCAGCACTAACTAAGAAAATGGCACTGCTCAACAATGTCACTTCTAACCTTTAGCAGCCCAGCCTATAATAGAGGAATAAACACACTCCACAGCAGGGCCACTGTCATCTATATAAGACCTACCGGCCGTTAGGCTGTTGCTTACGGCCATACCACCCTGAACACGCCCGATCTCGTCCGATCTCGGAAGCTAAGCAGGGTCGGGCCTGGTTAGTACTTGGATGGGAGACCGCCTGGGAATACCAGGTGCTGTAAGCTTTTTTTCATTTGCCACATTGAATGAGCAATCGTCATTTATGAATGCAGCACTAACTAAGAAAATGGCACTGCTCAACAATGTCACTTCTAACCTTTAGCAGCCCAGCCTATAATAGAGGAATAAACACACTCCACAGCAGGGCCACTGTCATCTATATAAGACCTACCGGCCGTTATGCTGTTGCTTACGGCCATACCACCCTGAACACGCCCGATCTCGTCCGATCTTGGAAGCTAAGCAGGGTCGGGCCTGGTTAGTACTTGGATGGGAGACCGCCTGGGAATACCAGGTGCTGTAAGCTTTTTTTCATTTGCCACATTGAATGAGCAATCGTCATTTATGAATGCAGCACTAACTAAGAAAATGGCACTGCTCAACAATGTCACTTCTAACCTTTAGCAGCCCAGCCTATAATAGAGGAATAAACACACTCCACAGCAGGGCCACTGTCATCTATATAAGACCTACCGGCCGTTAGGCTGTTGCTTACGGCCATACCACCCTGAACACGCCCGATCTCGTCCGATCTCGGAAGCTAAGCAGGGTCGGGCCTGGTTAGTACTTGGATGGGAGACCGCCTGGGAATACCAGGTGCTGTAAGCTTTTTTTCATTTGCCACATTGAATGAGCAATCGTCATTTATGAATGCAGCACTAACTAAGAAAATGGCACTGCTCAACAATGTCACTTCTAACCTTTAGCAGCCCAGCCTATAATAGAGGAATAAACACACTCCACAGCAGGGCCACTGTCATCTATATAAGACCTACCGGCCGTTAGGCTGTTGCTTACGGCCATACCACCCTGAACACGCCCGATCTCGTCCGATCTCGGAAGCTAAGCAGGGTCGGGCCTGGTTAGTACTTGGATGGGAGACCGCCTGGGAATACCAGGTGCTGTAAGCTTTTTTTCATTTGCCACATTGAATGAGCAATCGTCATTTATGAATGCAGCTCTAACTAAGAAAATGGCACTGCTCAACAATGTCACTTCTAACCTTTAGCAGCCCAGCCTATAATAGAGGAATAAACACACTCCACAGCAGGGCCACTGTCATCTATATAAGACCTACCGGCCTTTATGCTGTTGCTTACGGCCATACCACCCTGAACACGCCCGATCTCGTCCGATCTCGGAAGCTAAGCAGGGTCGGGCCTGGTTAGTACTTGGATGGGAGACCGCCTGGGAATACCAGGTGCTGTAAGCTTTTTTTCATTTGCCACATTGAATGAGCAATCGTCATTTATGAATGCAGCACTAACTAAGAAAATGGCACTGCTCAACAATGTCACTTCTAACCTTTAGCAGCCCAGCCTATAATAGAGGAATAAACACACTCCACAGCAGGGCCACTGTCATGATAAGACCTACCGGCCGTTATGCTGTCGCTTACGGCCATACCACCCTGAACACGCCCGATCTCGTCCGATCTCGGAAGCTAAGCAGGGTCGGGCCTGGTTAGTACTTGGATGGGAGACCGCCTGGGAATACCAGGTGCTGTAAGCTTTTTTTCATTTGCCACATTGAATGAGCAATCGTCATTTATGAATGCAGCACTAACTAAGAAAATGGCACTGCTCAACAATGTCACTTCTAACCTTTAGCAGCCCAGCCTATAATAGAGGAATAAACACACTCCACAGCAGGGCCACTGTCATCTATATAAGACCTACCGGCCGTTATGCTGTTGCTTACGGCCATACCACCCTGAACACGCCCGATCTCGTCTGATCTCGGAAGCTAAGCAGGGTCGGGCCTGGTTAGTACTTGGATGGGAGACCGCCTGGGAATACCAGGTGCTGTAAGCTTTTTTTCATTTGCCACATTGAATGAGCAATCGTCATTTATGAATGCAGCACTAACTAAGAAAATGGCACTGCTCAACAATGTCACTTCTAACCTTTAGCAGCCCAGCCTATAATAGAGGAATAAACACACTCCACAGCAGGGCCACTGTCATCTATATAAGACCTACCGGCCGTTATGCTGTTGCTTACGGCCATACCACCCTGAACACGCCCGATCTCGTCCGATCTCGGAAGCTAAGCAGGGTCGGGCCTGGTTAGTACTTGGATGGGAGACCGCCTGGGAATACCAGGTGCTGTAAGCTTTTTTTCATTTGCCACATTGAATGAGCAATCGTCATTTATGAATGCAGCACTAACTAAGAAAATGGCACTGCTCAACAATGTCACTTCTAACCTTTAGCAGCCCAGCCTATAATAGAGGAATAAACACACTCCACAGCAGGGCCACTGTCATCTATATAAGACCTACCGGCCGTTATGCTGTTGCTTACGGCCATACCACCCTGAACACGCCCGATCTCGTCCGATCTCGGAAGCTAAGCAGGGTCGGGCCTGGTTAGTACTTGGATGGGAGACCGCCTGGGAATACCAGGTGCTGTAAGCTTTTTTTCATTTGCCACATTGAATGAGCAATCGTCATTTATGAATGCAGCACTAACTAAGAAAATGGCACTGCTCAACAATGTCACTTCTAACCTTTAGCAGCCCAGCCTATAATAGAGGAATAAACACACTCCACAGCAGGGCCACTGTCATCTATATAAGACCTACCGGCCGTTATGCTGTTGCTTACGGCCATACCACCCTGAACACGCCCGATCTCGTCCGATCTCGGAAGTTAAGCAGGGTCGGGCCTGGTTAGTACTTGGATGGGAGACCGCCTGGGAATACCAGGTGCTGTAAGCTTTTTTTCATTTGCCACATTGAATGAGCAATCGTCATTTATGAATGCAGCACTAACTAAGAAAATGGCACTGCTCAACAATGTCACTTCTAACCTTTAGCAGCCCAGCCTATAATAGAGGAATAAACACACTCCACAGCAGGGCCACTGTCATCTATATAAGACCTACCGGCCGTTATGCTGTTGCTTACGGCCATACCACCCTGAACACGCCCGATCTCGTCCGATCTCGGAAGCTAAGCAGGGTCGGGCCTGGTTAGTACTTGGATGGGAGACCGCCTGGGAATACCAGGTGCTGTAAGCTTTTTTTCATTTGCCACATTGAATGAGCAATCGTCATTTATGAATGCAGCACTAACTAAGAAAATGGCACTGCTCAACAATGTCACTTCTAACCTTTAGCAGCCCAGCCTATAATAGAGGAATAAACACACTCCACAGCAGGGCCACTGTCATCTATATAAGACCTACCGGCCGTTGTGCTGTTGCTTACGGCCATACCACCCTGAACACGCCCGATCTCGTCTGATCTCGGAAGCTAAGCAGGGTCGGGCCTGGTTAGTACTTGGATGGGAGACCGTCTGGGAATACCAGGTGCTGTAAGCTTTTTTTCATTTGCCACATTGAATGAGCAATCGTCATTTATGAATGCAGCACTAACTAAGAAAATGGCACTGCTCAACAATGTCACTTCTAACCTTTAGCAGCCCAGCCTATAATAGAGGAATAAACACACTCCACAGCAGGGCCACTGTCATCTATATAAGACCTACCGGCCTTTATGCTGTTGCTTACGGCCATACCACCCTGAACACGCCCGATCTCGTCCGATCTCGGAAGCTAAGCAGGGTCGGGCCTGGTTAGTACTTGGATGGGAGACCGCCTGGGAATACCAGGTGCTGTAAGCTTTTTTTCATTTGCCACATTGAATGAGCAATCGTCATTTATGAATGCAGCACTAACTAAGAAAATGGCACTGCTCAACAATGTCACTTCTAACCTTTAGCAGCCCAGCCTATAATAGAGGAATAAACACACTCCACAGCAGGGCCACTGTCATCTATATAAGACCTACCGGCCGTTATGCTGTCGCTTACGGCCATACCACCCTGAACACGCCCGATCTCGTCCGATCTCGGAAGCTAAGCAGGGTCGGGCCTGGTTAGTACTTGGATGGGAGACCGCCTGGGAATACCAGGTGCTGTAAGCTTTTTTTCATTTGCCACATTGAATGAGCAATCGTCATTTATGAATGCAGCACTAACTAAGAAAATGGCACTGCTCAACAATGTCACTTCTAACCTTTAGCAGCCCAGCCTATAATAGAGGAATAAACACACTCCACAGCAGGGCCACTGTCATCTATATAAGACCTACCGGCCGTTAGGCTGTTGCTTACGGCCATACCACCCTGAACACGCCCGATCTCGTCCGATCTCGTCCGATCTCGGAAGCTAAGCAGAGTCGGGCCTGGTTAGTACTTGGATGGGAGACCGCCTGGGAATACCAGGTGCTGTAAGCTTTTTTTCATTTGCCACATTGAATGAGCAATCGTCATTTATGAATGCAGCACTAACTAAGAAAATGGCACTGCTCAACAATGTCACTTCTAACCTTTAGCAGCCCAGCCTATAATAGAGGAATAAACACACTCCACAGCAGGGCCACTGTCATCTATATAAGACCTACCGGCCGTTAGGCTGTTGCTTACGGCCATACCACCCTGAACACGCCCGATCTCGTCCGATCTCGGAAGCTAAGCAGGGTCGGGCCTGGTTAGTACTTGGATGGGAGACCGCCTGGGAATACCAGGTGCTGTAAGCTTTTTTTCATTTGCCACATTGAATGAGCAATCGTCATTTATGAATGCAGCTCTAACTAAGAAAATGGCACTGCTCAACAATGTCACTTCTAACCTTTAGCAGCCCAGCCTATAATAGAGGAATAAACACACTCCACAGCAGGGCCACTGTCATCTATATAAGACCTACCGGCCTTTATGCTGTTGCTTACGGCCATATCACCCTGAACACGCCCGATCTCGTCCGATCTCGGAAGCTAAGCAGGGTCGGGCCTGGTTAGTACTTGGATGGGAGACCGCCTGGGAATACCAGGTGCTGTAAGCTTTTTTTCATTTGCCACATTGAATGAGCAATCGTCATTTATGAATGCAGCACTAACTAAGAAAATGGCACTGCTCAACAATGTCACTTCTAACCTTTAGCAGCCCAGCCTATAATAGAGGAATAAACACACTCCACAGCAGGGCCACTGTCATCTATATAAGACCTACCGGCCGTTATGCTGTCGCTTACGGCCATACCACCCTGAACACGCCCGATCTCGTCCGATCTCGGAAGCTAAGCAGGGTCGGGCCTGGTTAGTACTTGGATGGGAGACCGCCTGGGAATACCAGGTGCTGTAAGCTTTTTTTCATTTGCCACATTGAATGAGCAATCGTCATTTATGAATGCAGCACTAACTAAGAAAATGGCACTGCTCAACAATGTCACTTCTAACCTTTAGCAGCCCAGCCTATAATAGAGGAATAAACACACTCCACAGCAGGGCCACTGTCATCTATATAAGACCTACCGGCCGTTATGCTGTTGCTTACGGCCATACCACCCTGAACACGCCCGATCTCGTCCGATCTCGGAAGTTAAGCAGGGTCGGGCCTGGTTAGTACTTGGATGGGAGACCGCCTGGGAATACCAGGTGCTGTAAGCTTTTTTTCATTTGCCACATTGAATGAGCAATCGTCATTTATGAATGCAGCACTAACTAAGAAAATGGCACTGCTCAACAATGTCACTTCTAACCTTTAGCAGCCCAGCCTATAATAGAGGAATAAACACACTCCACAGCAGGGCCACTGTCATCTATATAAGACCTACCGGCCGTTATGCTGTTGCTTACGGCCATACCACCCTGAACACGCCCGATCTCGTCCGATCTCGGAAGCTAAGCAGGGTCGGGCCTGGTTAGTACTTGGATGGGAGACCGCCTGGGAATACCAGGTGCTGTAAGCTTTTTTTCATTTGCCACATTGAATGAGCAATCGTCATTTATGAATGCAGCACTAACTAAGAAAATGGCACTGCTCAACAATGTCACTTCTAACCTTTAGCAGCCCAGCCTATAATAGAGGAATAAACACACTCCACAGCAGGGCCACTGTCATCTATATAAGACCTACCGGCCGTTGTGCTGTTGCTTACGGCCATACCACCCTGAACACGCCCGATCTCGTCTGATCTCGGAAGCTAAGCAGGGTCGGGCCTGGTTAGTACTTGGATGGGAGACCGTCTGGGAATACCAGGTGCTGTAAGCTTTTTTTCATTTGCCACATTGAATGAGCAATCGTCATTTATGAATGCAGCACTAACTAAGAAAATGGCACTGCTCAACAATGTCACTTCTAACCTTTAGCAGCCCAGCCTATAATAGAGGAATAAACACACTCCACAGCAGGGCCACTGTCATCTATATAAGACCTACCGGCCTTTATGCTGTTGCTTACGGCCATACCACCCTGAACACGCCCGATCTCGTCCGATCTCGGAAGCTAAGCAGGGTCGGGCCTGGTTAGTACTTGGATGGGAGACCGCCTGGGAATACCAGGTGCTGTAAGCTTTTTTTCATTTGCCACATTGAATGAGCAATCGTCATTTATGAATGCAGCACTAACTAAGAAAATGGCACTGCTCAACAATGTCACTTCTAACCTTTAGCAGCCCAGCCTATAATAGAGGAATAAACACACTCCACAGCAGGGCCACTGTCATCTATATAAGACCTACCGGCCGTTATGCTGTCGCTTACGGCCATACCACCCTGAACACGCCCGATCTCGTCCGATCTCGGAAGCTAAGCAGGGTCGGGCCTGGTTAGTACTTGGATGGGAGACCGCCTGGGAATACCAGGTGCTGTAAGCTTTTTTTCATTTGCCACATTGAATGAGCAATCGTCATTTATGAATGCAGCACTAACTAAGAAAATGGCACTGCTCAACAATGTCACTTCTAACCTTTAGCAGCCCAGCCTATAATAGAGGAATAAACACACTCCACAGCAGGGCCACTGTCATCTATATAAGACCTACCGGCCGTTAGGCTGTTGCTTACGGCCATACCACCCTGAACACGCCCGATCTCGTCCGATCTCGGAAGCTAAGCAGAGTCGGGCCTGGTTAGTACTTGGATGGGAGACCGCCTGGGAATACCAGGTGCTGTAAGCTTTTTTTCATTTGCCACATTGAATGAGCAATCGTCATTTATGAATGCAGCACTAACTAAGAAAATGGCACTGCTCAACAATGTCACTTCTAACCTTTAGCAGCCCAGCCTATAATAGAGGAATAAACACACTCCACAGCAGGGCCACTGTCATCTATATAAGACCTACCGGCCGTTAGGCTGTTGCTTACGGCCATACCACCCTGAACACGCCCGATCTCGTCCGATCTCGGAAGCTAAGCAGGGTCGGGCCTGGTTAGTACTTGGATGGGAGACCGCCTGGGAATACCAGGTGCTGTAAGCTTTTTTTCATTTGCCACATTGAATGAGCAATCGTCATTTATGAATGCAGCTCTAACTAAGAAAATGGCACTGCTCAACAATGTCACTTCTAACCTTTAGCAGCCCAGCCTATAATAGAGGAATAAACACACTCCACAGCAGGGCCACTGTCATCTATATAAGACCTACCGGCCTTTATGCTGTTGCTTACGGCCATATCACCCTGAACACGCCCGATCTCGTCCGATCTCGGAAGCTAAGCAGGGTCGGGCCTGGTTAGTACTTGGATGGGAGACCGCCTGGGAATACCAGGTGCTGTAAGCTTTTTTTCATTTGCCACATTGAATGAGCAATCGTCATTTATGAATGCAGCACTAACTAAGAAAATGGCACTGCTCAACAATGTCACTTCTAACCTTTAGCAGCCCAGCCTATAATAGAGGAATAAACACACTCCACAGCAGGGCCACTGTCATCTATATAAGACCTACCGGCCGTTATGCTGTCGCTTACGGCCATACCACCCTGAACACGCCCGATCTCGTCCGATCTCGGAAGCTAAGCAGGGTCGGGCCTGGTTAGTACTTGGATGGGAGACCGCCTGGGAATACCAGGTGCTGTAAGCTTTTTTTCATTTGCCACATTGAATGAGCAATCGTCATTTATGAATGCAGCACTAACTAAGAAAATGGCACTGCTCAACAATGTCACTTCTAACCTTTAGCAGCCCAGCCTATAATAGAGGAATAAACACACTCCACAGCAGGGCCACTGTCATCTATATAAGACCTACCGGCCGTTATGCTGTTGCTTACGGCCATACCACCCTGAACACGCCCGATCTCGTCTGATCTCGGAAGCTAAGCAGGGTCGGGCCTGGTTAGTACTTGGATGGGAGACCGCCTGGGAATACCAGGTGCTGTAAGCTTTTTTTCATTTGCCACATTGAATGAGCAATCGTCATTTATGAATGCAGCACTAACTAAGAAAATGGCACTGCTCAACAATGTCACTTCTAACCTTTAGCAGCCCAGCCTATAATAGAGGAATAAACACACTCCACAGCAGGGCCACTGTCATCTATATAAGACCTACCGGCCGTTATGCTGTTGCTTACGGCCATACCACCCTGAACACGCCCGATCTCGTCCGATCTCGGAAGCTAAGCAGGGTCGGGCCTGGTTAGTACTTGGATGGGAGACCGCCTGGGAATACCAGGTGCTGTAAGCTTTTTTTCATTTGCCACATTGAATGAGCAATCGTCATTTATGAATGCAGCACTAACTAAGAAAATGGCACTGCTCAACAATGTCACTTCTAACCTTTAGCAGCCCAGCCTATAATAGAGGAATAAACACACTCCACAGCAGGGCCACTGTCATCTATATAAGACCTACCGGCCGTTATGCTGTTGCTTACGGCCATACCACCCTGAACACGCCCGATCTCGTCCGATCTCGGAAGTTAAGCAGGGTCGGGCCTGGTTAGTACTTGGATGGGAGACCGCCTGGGAATACCAGGTGCTGTAAGCTTTTTTTCATTTGCCACATTGAATGAGCAATCGTCATTTATGAATGCAGCACTAACTAAGAAAATGGCACTGCTCAACAATGTCACTTCTAACCTTTAGCAGCCCAGCCTATAATAGAGGAATAAACACACTCCACAGCAGGGCCACTGTCATCTATATAAGACCTACCGGCCGTTATGCTGTTGCTTACGGCCATACCACCCTGAACACGCCCGATCTCGTCCGATCTCGGAAGCTAAGCAGGGTCGGGCCTGGTTAGTACTTGGATGGGAGACCGCCTGGGAATACCAGGTGCTGTAAGCTTTTTTTCATTTGCCACATTGAATGAGCAATCGTCATTTATGAATGCAGCACTAACTAAGAAAATGGCACTGCTCAACAATGTCACTTCTAACCTTTAGCAGCCCAGCCTATAATAGAGGAATAAACACACTCCACAGCAGGGCCACTGTCATCTATATAAGACCTACCGGCCGTTATGCTGTTGCTTACGGCCATACCACCCTGAACACGCCCGATCTCGTCTGATCTCGGAAGCTAAGCAGGGTTGGGCCTGGTTAGTACTTGGATGGGAGACCGCCTGGGAATACCAGGTGCTGTAAGCTTTTTTTCATTTGCCACATTGAATGAGCAATCGTCATTTATGAATGCAGCACTAACTAAGAAAATGGCACTGCTCAACAATGTCACTTCTAACCTTTAGCAGCCCAGCCTATAATAGAGGAATAAACACACTCCACAGCAGGGCCACTGTCATCTATATAAGACCTACCGGCCTTTATGCTGTTGCTTACGGCCATACCACCCTGAACACGCCCGATCTCGTCCGATCTCGGAAGCTAAGCAGGGTCGGGCCTGGTTAGTACTTGGATGGGAGACCGCCTGGGAATACCAGGTGCTGTAAGCTTTTTTTCATTTGCCACATTGAATGAGCAATCGTCATTTATGAATGCAGCACTAACTAAGAAAATGGCACTGCTCAACAATGTCACTTCTAACCTTTAGCAGCCCAGCCTATAATAGAGGAATAAACACACTCCACAGCAGGGCCACTGTCATCTATATAAGACCTACCGGCCGTTATGCTGTCGCTTACGGCCATACCACCCTGAACACGCCCGATCTCGTCCGATCTCGGAAGCTAAGCAGGGTCGGGCCTGGTTAGTACTTGGATGGGAGACCGCCTGGGAATACCAGGTGCTGTAAGCTTTTTTTCATTTGCCACATTGAATGAGCAATCGTCATTTATGAATGCAGCACTAACTAAGAAAATGGCACTGCTCAACAATGTCACTTCTAACCTTTAGCAGCCCAGCCTATAATAGAGGAATAAACACACTCCACAGCAGGGCCACTGTCATCTATATAAGACCTACCGGCCGTTATGCTGTTGCTTACGGCCATACCACCCTGAACACGCCCGATCTCGTCTGATCTCGGAAGCTAAGCAGGGTCGGGCCTGGTTAGTACTTGGATGGGAGACCGCCTGGGAATACCAGGTGCTGTAAGCTTTTTTTCATTTGCCACATTGAATGAGCAATCGTCATTTATGAATGCAGCACTAACTAAGAAAATGGCACTGCTCAACAATGTCACTTCTAACCTTTAGCAGCCCAGCCTATAATAGAGGAATAAACACACTCCACAGCAGGGCCACTGTCATCTATATAAGACCTACCGGCCGTTATGCTGTTGCTTACGGCCATACCACCCTGAACACGCCCGATCTCGTCCGATCTCGGAAGCTAAGCAGGGTCGGGCCTGGTTAGTACTTGGATGGGAGACCGCCTGGGAATACCAGGTGCTGTAAGCTTTTTTTCATTTGCCACATTGAATGAGCAATCGTCATTTATGAATGCAGCACTAACTAAGAAAATGGCACTGCTCAACAATGTCACTTCTAACCTTTAGCAGCCCAGCCTATAATAGAGGAATAAACACACTCCACAGCAGGGCCACTGTCATCTATATAAGACCTACCGGCCGTTATGCTGTTGCTTACGGCCATACCACCCTGAACACGCCCGATCTCGTCCGATCTCGGAAGCTAAGCAGGGTCGGGCCTGGTTAGTACTTGGATGGGAGACCGCCTGGGAATACCAGGTGCTGTAAGCTTTTTTTCATTTGCCACATTGAATGAGCAATCGTCATTTATGAATGCAGCACTAACTAAGAAAATGGCACTGCTCAACAATGTCACTTCTAACCTTTAGCAGCCCAGCCTATAATAGAGGAATAAACACACTCCCCAGCAGGGCCACTGTCATCTATATAAGACCTACCGGCCGTTAGGCTGTTGCTTACGGCCATACCACCCTGAACACGCCCGATCTCGTCCGATCTCGGAAGCTAAGCAGGGTCGGGCCTGGTTAGTACTTGGATGGGAGACCGCCTGGGAATACCAGGTGCTGTAAGCTTTTTTTCATTTGCCACATTGAATGAGCAATCGTCATTTATGAATGCAGCACTAACTAAGAAAATGGCACTGCTCAACAATGTCACTTCTAACCTTTAGCAGCCCAGCCTATAATAGAGGAATAAACACACTCCACAGCAGGGCCACTGTCATCTATATAAGACCTACCGGCCGTTAGGCTGTTGCTTACGGCCATACCACCCTGAACACGCCCGATCTCGTCCGATCTCGGAAGCTAAGCAGGGTCGGGCCTGGTTAGTACTTGGATGGGAGACCGCCTGGGAATACCAGGTGCTGTAAGCTTTTTTTCATTTGCCACATTGAATGAGCAATCGTCATTTATGAATGCAGCACTAACTAAGAAAATGGCACTGCTCAACAATGTCACTTCTAACCTTTAGCAGCCCAGCCTATAATAGAGGAATAAACACACTCCACAGCAGGGCCACTGTCATCTATATAAGACCTACCGGCCGTTATGCTGTTGCTTACGGCCATACCACCCTGAACACGCCCGATCTCGTCCGATCTTGGAAGCTAAGCAGGGTCGGGCCTGGTTAGTACTTGGATGGGAGACCGCCTGGGAATACCAGGTGCTGTAAGCTTTTTTTCATTTGCCACATTGAATGAGCAATCGTCATTTATGAATGCAGCACTAACTAAGAAAATGGCACTGCTCAACAATGTCACTTCTAACCTTTAGCAGCCCAGCCTATAATAGAGGAATAAACACACTCCACAGCAGGGCCACTGTCATCTATATAAGACCTACCGGCCGTTAGGCTGTTGCTTACGGCCATACCACCCTGAACACGCCCGATCTCGTCCGATCTCGGAAGCTAAGCAGGGTCGGGCCTGGTTAGTACTTGGATGGGAGACCGCCTGGGAATACCAGGTGCTGTAAGCTTTTTTTCATTTGCCACATTGAATGAGCAATCGTCATTTATGAATGCAGCACTAACTAAGAAAATGGCACTGCTCAACAATGTCACTTCTAACCTTTAGCAGCCCAGCCTATAATAGAGGAATAAACACACTCCACAGCAGGGCCACTGTCATCTATATAAGACCTACCGGCCGTTAGGCTGTTGCTTACGGCCATACCACCCTGAACACGCCCGATCTCGTCCGATCTCGGAAGCTAAGCAGGGTCGGGCCTGGTTAGTACTTGGATGGGAGACCGCCTGGGAATACCAGGTGCTGTAAGCTTTTTTTCATTTGCCACATTGAATGAGCAATCGTCATTTATGAATGCAGCACTAACTAAGAAAATGGCACTGCTCAACAATGTCACTTCTAACCTTTAGCAGCCCAGCCTATAATAGAGGAATAAACACACTCCACAGCAGGGCCACTGTCATCTATATAAGACCTACCGGCCGTTATGCTGTTGCTTACGGCCATACCACCCTGAACACGCCCGATCTCGGAAGCTAAGCAGGGTCGGGCCTGGTTAGTACTTGGATGGGAGACCGCCTGGGAATACCAGGTGCTGTAAGCTTTTTTTCATTTGCCACATTGAATGAGCAATCGTCATTTATGAATGCAGCACTAACTAAGAAAATGGCACTGCTCAACAATGTCACATCTAACCTTTAGCAGCCCAGCCTATAATAGAGGAATAAACACACTCCACAGCAGGGCCACTGTCATCTATATAAGACCTACCGGCCGTTATGCTGTTGCTTACGGCCATACCACCCTGAACACGCCCGATCTCGTCCGATCTCGGAAGCTAAGCAGGGTCGGGCCTGGTTAGTACTTGGATGGGAGACCGCCTGGGAATACCAGGTGCTGTAAGCTTTTTTTCATTTGCCACATTGAATGAGCAATCGTCATTTATGAATGCAGCACTAACTAAGAAAATGGCACTGCTCAACAATGTCACTTCTAACCTTTAGCAGCCCAGCCTATAATAGAGGAATAAACACACTCCACAGCAGGGCCACTGTCATCTATATAAGACCTACCGGCCGTTATGCTGTTGCTTACGGCCATACCACCCTGAACACGCCCGATCTCGTCCGATCTCGGAAGTTAAGCAGGGTCGGGCCTGGTTAGTACTTGGATGGGAGACCGCCTGGGAATACCAGGTGCTGTAAGCTTTTTTTCATTTGCCACATTGAATGAGCAATCGTCATTTATGAATGCAGCACTAACTAAGAAAATGGCACTGCTCAACAATGTCACTTCTAACCTTTAGCAGCCCAGCCTATAATAGAGGAATAAACACACTCCACAGCAGGGCCACTGTCATCTATATAAGACCTACCGGCCGTTATGCTGTTGCTTACGGCCATACCACCCTGAACACGCCCGATCTCGTCCGATCTCGGAAGCTAAGCAGGGTCGGGCCTGGTTAGTACTTGGATGGGAGACCGCCTGGGAATACCAGGTGCTGTAAGCTTTTTTTCATTTGCCACATTGAATGAGCAATCGTCATTTATGAATGCAGCACTAACTAAGAAAATGGCACTGCTCAACAATGTCACTTCTAACCTTTAGCAGCCCAGCCTATAATAGAGGAATAAACACACTCCACAGCAGGGCCACTGTCATCTATATAAGACCTACCGGCCGTTATGCTGTTGCTTACGGCCATACCACCCTGAACACGCCCGATCTCGTCTGATCTCGGAAGCTAAGCAG